>NC_090935.1:824351770-824654801 GCF_040938575.1 Ambystoma mexicanum
AATGTTCTGGTAAAGATTTGTATTATCCAACACTGTTCGATAAAATAATGTCCATATGTAACCTGTTGCTTTCTCCCTTATTCAGGCACTGAGAGAAAGTATGAAGTCTCAGGGAATAATGCCTCCAGCGGTAAAATCAGGTAAGTCTTTTGTGGTGAGGAGGGTTCCCCTTGTTAGTCCCTTGTTTCACCTTGCTGTCCTTTTGTTTCCCCTTAGGGGCCGGGGTTCGGCTAGGATGCAGTGGAAGCTGCGCCGACCCGTGAAGAAGAATAGTACCCCCGGTGGTAAAATCAGGTAAGTCTATGGGGGTATTCCTCTGTGCATTCCCTTGGCTCACCTTGCTGTTCTTGTCTTCTCCTTAGGTGCCGGAGTGCGGCGGGAACATGCAGGAGGATGCGGTGAAATGTGAAGATGCTGCGAAGGCCGGTGAGTTCAGCGCGGCGCTGCAGCAGGCGAGGCGACGCGCATGAAATAACTTCTTTCTTCCAGCTCGAAGGCACGATGGATCGGGAATTCAGGTAAGGATCAAAGGTATTGCTCTTGTTCTAACCTTTTCTCCTTCTTTCTCCCTTTTTCTAGGAGCTCCAAACTCGAGGCGGGCGTGGCAGAAGACTGGATGCAGACTTGCAGGCACGGTGAGCGTTACGCTGCTGGATGCAGAATAACGCAAAGCTTGTGCTGCTCTTCAGGCGTGGTTTAAATAGCCTCCAAAGTAGTCCCAGGTAAGTATTCCTCCCCAGCCCCACCCGAGTAAAAAAATAGTCCCTAGTAAAATAGTCCTTTCCAAGCCTCGTTTGGCTTGGAGCTCTTGCAGCATGGTCTGCATCAGGTAAGTTTGCAGCATGGTCTGCATCGGGTAAGTTTTAATCTATGAGCCTGGCGCCTATGGCGCCAGGACTGACTCTTCATATGAGCCTGGCGCCATAGGCGCCTGGACGGCACCCAAATAGCCCCTAGCGGGGGTTGTTGGGCTTGCTTGGGGTAACTTGATGCCTGCTTCCGGGGTTTCTGGACTTGGTCTGGGTCCCCGGCGGTAGGCATCATGACAGCACTCCCCCCAAGGCCCCTCCTAAAGTCGTTCTTCCCTGTGGTTTCGGTTTGTCTGGGAAATTTCGGTGGAATTTTTTCACCAATCGGGGTGCATGAACATGGTCACTAGGTTCCCATGACCTTTCCTGTGGTCCGTAACCTTTCCAGTCGATTAAATAAAAAAGTTTTCACTTTATCAGCTTGGAGTCCAGGATGTTCTATATTCAACTTCGGGTTCTCAGTCTACAAGGATGGGGTCTGGTGGCTTGGTTAGTTTGTCCCTGGTTGTGCTGGCCTTAAAAGTGACACATGAAAGACGGGATCACTTTGCATATTAGCAGGTAAGTCCAACTTGACAGCCACCGGGTTGATAATGGCCTTAATAGAGTAAGGTCTCAAATATCTGGGGTTAAAGGTCTGTGTTCCCTATGTTTTGTGGCTAACCATACTTGGTCCCCTATTTGGTATTGTGGAGAAACACTTCTATGCCGATCAGCATCTTTCTTGTATTTTTCTTTCGCCTGTTTTAAATGTGTAGTTGCTTCCTTAAAGGCTTGTGTAATCGTAGCGTGCAGATGGTCCACTGCGGGCATTTCTAAGTGTTGGGGCGAGTCAAGGTCTGAGGTTCGAGGATGGTGCCCATATAAGGTATAAAAGGGGCTTTGTCCAGTTCCAGAGTGTACTGAATTATTGTATGCATATTCGGCGATCCAAAGAATGTCTCTCCAATTACTCTGTCTGATGTAACATACAACGCAGGTATTGTTCGAGAGTCTGGTTGGTCCTCTCCGTTTGACCATTGGTCTGGGGGTGGTGACAGGTCAATAACCTCACATCGATTTGCGCCAAATGACAGCATTTTTTCCAAAAATGTGAAATGAATTGACTGCCCCGGTCAGAGACCAATACGGACGGAAATCTGTGTATGCAAACAATGTTTTCGAGGAACTCCTTGGCCAGGATTGAAGCAGAAGGTAATCCCTTTAAAGGAATAAAGTGGACCATCTTGGAAAAAAGATCCACAATAACTAGAATGGTGTTAAATCCATTGCATGGGGTAGATCAGTAATAAGGTCTAACGATAAGGTGCGCCATGGTGTAGGCGGAATGTCTAAAGGTTGTAAGAGTCCAGCTGTTTTTTTCTTTTGACTTTTATTTTGGGCGCAAATGCCGCAAGACACCACACATGATTTAATATCCTTTCGCCAGGTGGGCCACCAGAATTGTCTTTTAATTTTAGCTTCAGTTTTTGCAATACCTGGGTGCCCCTCCATTAGGGTATCATGATAACGGGAAATGACTAGCTCTTGTAGTTCCTTGTGTGGCAGAAATAGCCGTCCTTGGTAATAAGGCAGATCATTGGTGATAGAGTAGTCCGGGCCTTTCTTTACCCAGTCCTGCAAGGCTGTAGAATCAAAGAGTTGCTGGATCTTTACCTGAATGTCCTCTAGAGTCTGTAGAGTAGTCATGCCAAGAATCCTTTGTTCGGGAATTATAGGTACTGGTTCAGGATTTACTTCTGCTTCTCCCATCCCTATTCGGGATAAGGCGTCTGCTTTACCATTCTTACAAACTGGTCAATAGGTTATCACAAAATCGAACTCGGCAAAGAACAATGCCCATCGGAGTTGACATGATGATGGACCTTGGCTATCTTTAAATACTGTAAGTTCCGGTGATCGGTGATCACAGTAATGGTATGCCTGGCACTGAGAAGATCAGGCCGCCAAGCCTTGAAGGCGGATTTAATGGCTAATAACTCTGTATCGTTTAACTCAGGTGCCGAGAACTTTCTGGACCAAAATGCTACTGGGTGAAGCTGGCCAGTTTCAGGGTCCTTTTGAGATAGTGAGGGAAAAAAACGAGGATCCAAAGGTAGGAGCCCTCCCATCCCCTGCACTCTTTTCAAAATCCATCAATTGATTGTTCATCAATGTCAAATAAATTCAACTTAATCATTCCATTGTATTTAGAGTTACATCAATAATGAGAAAAATCACTTGTAAATTTTTGTAAAAAGAAACCAAACAGGTTTTTAATTTGCAATTAACAGTAAGTTCACACTTAGATTCTGAACCGAAAAAGAGCTAAGATAGCTGTCAACAAAGTGATAAGTAATGGTAGTCCATGTATACAATTGAGTAATGGCTGACACGTTTCGGGAACAATATCCCTTCTTCTTGAGCCACGCAGGTTTAAACTGTAAAAAATAAATGAATAGAGAGTGTTTCAGTCCTTTCAACTATAATCACGTTGAAGTCACGTACATATAATTGAATTATCCCAGCCTGTTAAGTTCTTACAGAACATAAATAGAAGGATAAGCAAAGGTCAATCAAGTATTGTGCTGCCAAGTCTAAAGGAACTTAAAGGCTGCTAGTCCAGTGAACCCTGATTATAGGAGCCGCCAGAGTGGCCAGTGGGCATCAATATGCTCATTACACTTCCCAAGAGTGGAAAATTACAATTTAAAGAGTGCTTCCAAACCAAATTACATCCATATTGCCTGCTAAGAATACCTTAAGTGTGAAGTGGGTGAGAACTGTGTCGTCCCCGGCGATGGTTGAGGAGGATGTGTTCCAAATCTTAACACACCAATTTATATCGAGGCTCCTATCCTGAATGCGGAGCGCCTATAAAACAAAATAAGAAGTATGGCAATGACCCGCATGATCAAAGTACCTGCAATAGGATATATATTGCCATCATGTAAAAAATGACTTTATAAATCTAAATGCTAATCATGAGATTCTGCACAGAGTTTCTAGTCAAAATGTATCCATGACACCGTACAAGAGGTACAGACACAAGGTCAAAATGTACTTAGATTAATGATGACTCGAGAATTACAAGAAATGATAGCTTACCGCCCAGGTCAGAAGATCTGGAGGTCTGAAAGAGTTAAATCCTATGTCCTAAACAAATCGCATGGAGTGTCAGGCACAGTTAGAACAGAAAAAGATTTGGTTTTCTGTAAAAAAACAGAATAAAAAATACCGGGTCAGATAAGTAGCTAGCAAGTGTGTTCTGTAGTTAGCAGTGACGCTGAATTACTGCTAACATTCAATTCAAAGGCAATTACGCGCTCCTGCTTACCTCAGCGATGTGAATCACACGGTCCACATTAACGAGTAAAAAGGAGCTTGTCACTTCAAAGTGTGAATATCTACGCTGCGCGGCTCGTGAACAGATAAGAGCGTTCCTTCGTCCGCCCGGCAGTGGGTTTACACGTCTCTTAGCAACCCTCTCCGCGTTTAGGCGGACCCTCTATGGCTTGTTACACGTTGGTAAACATAGTAAGCAGACTATTACAGGTCCTGTAATGTAAATAGTAAAGATGAGTGGAGGATACATGAGTGCCATCTTGGAGTGTACGTGATGCTGTTTGTTAATACAGCATCTAACTACAGAGGTGTATAGAATTGTCACCAAGCATAATGGACTGTATAAAAATAACATGAGATAATTATACAGAAGGGCTGTATAGTAGAATGGAAAACATTCACTAAAGACTGGTAAATGATTGGACTATGCGATTCGATATTGAAATACTTGATGGCACGCACATGAGCAATGCATCATTGGCCACAGTGGGTACGCCAACAACAGGGTAACATCTGTAATGTATGAACACAAAAAAAAGAATTTACATCGAATGGAAATGCAAAATCATCATAGGTGTACATTTAACGGCAGTGGGCCGGTTAACGGACCCCGGACTGTAGATAATTTAACATTTGTTCCACTGTCAAGATTCTTGTGTTAATTCCACTTTGTGCCTTGTAGGTCGATAGTTCTACTTTTTAGAGTAAAATTCCCCCCTCTAAGGATGAGGGGAAAAAAAAGGGTATAGCTGGTGAGTAAGTATGTGTCAGCTGTTCAGGGATTAGATAAAACACCTCAGAGAGAACTCCTCATTCAGACCATGTGGATTTAATGTATCAAGTAGGTGTATCCAAGACTTTTCCCTACGGGAGAGGATAGATTGATAGTCTCCCCCTCTGTATGCGGTATCCATAGCAACATTACTGAGTCCAGGGTTATCGAGACCAGACGATTCAGGGGATTTTTTAGGCCTACGCGACAGATCAAGAGAAAAATGCGTAGAGGGAAAGGCAAAACAAAAAAAGCAAAACAAATGAGTGAAAACCTGGTAGTTAACATCTCTAAGAAAACACTCACCAGTGGTCAATTGGCGATGCTTAACCGTGGACTGTCCTTTATCCCGACAGACAACACCACCTTATTTGAGGAGAAGATCTGCCTGCATAGGCTATTAAGAAAACTTAAGAGTCAAAATATTTTTTCAGTTAGAGGACAATTTGGAAACCCGTTACTCTGATGGTAATACACTTGAAATACGCCCAAAGAGTAATTTTGATCCACATATACAGAATTCTATCTTGAATCTCTTTGAGAACAATGTTATTTAAGATTTGAAACGGATCAATTATCAAATCTCCACACCCATTAATGTAAAGAAAAGTCAATTAGATCACGTGGAAGCATTGGCTAAGGACGAGGCCCTGACCATAAAACCTGCTGATAAAGGAGGTGCAATTGTCGTTATGGACACTGATGACTACACGAAAAAATGCTTGCTGTTACTTGATGACACGAGTACATATAGAAAACTTTGTGGGGATCCAATCATGAGAATAAAATTACTCATTGAAGAAATAGTGGAGGAAGCATTGGACAATAAATGAATAAGCAATAAAACAAGTGAATTCCTAATCAACCAACATCCCATCACACCAGTGTTCTATGGACTGCCAAAGATCCATAAAAACCACAGTGATCCTCCACTTAGACCCATTGTAGCTGGCACTGACGGCATTTTCGACCAATTGTCTATATATATTGACCGTTTACTTCAACCTCTCATCCAGGATATTCCAACTTACCTAAAGGACACTACAGACTTTTTAAACTGCATCCAGGAGATTCGAGCATTGAGTTCAGATTGCATACTATTCAGCATGGATGTGTGCAGTCTGTACACATGCATCCCATCATGAGGAAGGCATTCAAGCAGTTGACTGGCTGTTGTTGAACTCACAAGCAACGAAAGGAGACCCCCAATTGATCATGAAGCTCTTAAGTCTAATACTGAATAACAACTATTTCATATTTCAAGGCAACTTCTATCTCCAAATCATGGGAACCTCTATGGGGTCAGCCATGGCCCCAGTATACTCCAACACATTTATGTATAAATTCGAACATACACATGTTTTGGAAAATGCACACTGGTCAAACAAAATACTAATTTGGAAACGGTATATCGATATGCTGCGCAGACTTCTCCTCCAACCAGACGCCGGCAGGCGGCAGCCGGCTCCCCAACGAAGGTACACCAACAAAAGGTGCCTGTCGTGAGCCCTCAGAAGCGCCGGAGCCCCAGAGAGAGGTTGGAGCCTCCCGTACTGCAGGAGCAGTGCGCGCCCGCACCCTGCATCTTCAACATGCCCAGGTGAGCCTGTGGGCCCTGCGAGCATTGTCTGCTCCTTACAGCTGATCCTGCGCAAATGCGGTGAAATCCGCATTCAATCACAACCTTATCCACATTTTCCTCCGACCATATTGCACGCTGTGCAAACGCTATTCCAGGCTGTTTGGCCTGGATCTTGTCCATCTGGGCAAATTACGTACATTGTGCCCCACGAGGACCACCACAGGCCAAGATGGCCGCCCTGCACTTCGTCTGAATATTGCTGGCCTGCATCCCGCCCCCGACGCCTGATTGGTCTGCTGCGCAGACTTCTCCTCCAACCAGACGCCGGCAGGCGGCAGCCGGCAGCCGGCTCCCCAACGAAGGAACACCAACAAAGGTGCCTGTCGTGAGCCTGTCTGGAGCCACAGGAGCCAAGGGCCAGGATCCCTGCCCGTTCTGCTCCAGGTAAGCCTGCAACAAGCATATCCCCAATTACTGACCAGAACCATCTAATTCTTTTCGCATCTCCCTCGCTCCTGCCTAATTTACGCCACCATCCCGCACGGCTGGACACACGTGTGCTGTCTATGCCCCTAACGTGCCGTGACACCCGGATACATCGTATCCCACCACCTGACTCACCCTCGTTGAACGTCCTGGCCACCCATTCGCAGCTATAATCATTATGGACCACATGCTCTATACCTACTGCTGCACACTGTGTTTCTCTTATTTGCCCTTCTCCTTCAGGCCTCTCATTACAGCCCCCATGAGTTACCAGTATATTATGTATGCCATTTCGATCCTAAATGCCTTCTATTGTGTCTAGTGAACTGTTCTGTATTGCTACTAGCTGCCTAATTTGCCCCATTATCAAAACTAGATGCCTCTGTACTGTGCCTATTTGACTGGATTTGCACTGCTGTTGGCTGCCTAACTGTGCCATTTCGAATTTATATGTCGCTGTACTATGCACGTCTGTTGGTTGCCTAATTGTGCCATTGCTGTTAGTTGTTCAATTGTGCCTTTTCGAATTTAGATGTCCCTGTACAGTGCCTATTGACCAGTTTTACTTTTCTGTTGGTTGCTTATTTGCACCACGTTCTCTCTTTATACCCTCTGTCTAGAGCCCATGTATCTACATCCTCAGTCCCTGAGAAATACAAGCTGCGACATGCAGCTAAGAACCTCTGCCAGCACTGTCCTTATACTCAGTCTTTTTTAGGACTGTCAGCCTGCACTGCACCCAGCTACCGTACAAGCACCCAGGGGTGTTGCTAGGTCTGGAAAAGACCCGGGGCTACGCTGATGTCGGGATTCGGGGCTAGCTAGCCTTTTGGTTGTAGCTCCTGAGATTCTATCCGGGGCTACAACCAAAAGACCAGGGGCTATAGCCCCCTTAGCCCCCCCTAGCAACGCCTCTGCAAGCACCCCTAAGACTTCCCATAACTACCAACCCATTCTCCCTTCAACCATGCTTCACTATCCTGACCCTCCACCAAACCCTTACCTCAACGACCCAGCCCTTTGGCTCAAGCACTTTGCCACTAAACCTACTCCAAACATCCCATGTACTTAGAATTAGACTGCCCAGACCACCTTGTACTTTGCGCAATCGCTCTGCACCCTCACTGCCCAACTCAACCGTAACGCCTAGTCCTCCACTCCCCACCACACCCATCTCAGCACGAAAGGGAGCCCTTATCAATGCAAGATCCCTCACGGCTCATGCCCTTGACATCGCAGACCTCATCACCGTCCAGAACCTTGGCTTCCTAGCTATCACCGAAACTTGGTTACACGATGCCTCTGGCCCACTCCTCGCCCTATCACTACCCAAGGGTTATACCATTATTAGAAACGATCGCCAATCCAACCTGTCGAAAGAAGGAGTCACTTTTATACTGAGTGACAAAATTGTGATGAGAGTTGCTCCCCACATACACCTTAGTTCTGCAGAATCTCTTTCAGTGAAACTATCGCTCTCTCCTACCAACACAGCAACACTCCACCTTATATTCAGACCGCCAGGCCCACTGGGCTCATTCATTGATGATATTGCCTCTACCCTGTCGACTAATACTAAGCCTAAGTCTCAGATACTGTTACTAGGCGACCTTAACCTAGGCCTCTCAGATCCCAAGGACCACATGGCCGCTGAAGTAGACACCACCCTTTCCAACCTAGGCTTCCAGCAGCGCATTCGTGATCCTACACACATCAAAGGCAGAACGCTCGACTGGCTAGCAGACCTTAACTGTAACACTAATGTCATCTCTATTGATGCCTGCACCTGGTCCGACCACCATGTTACTACCTTCCTTTTGCCAGCCACCAATCCCCAGTCCACACCCACCATAGCCCCCGCCATACCGACTAGAAATAAAAAATACATCACCAGGGAGAAACTGCTTCCTCTTATCCTCCCTTGCTTAAACACTCTTGCCTCACAGCACAAGGACAAGGACCCTACTGTTCTAGTAGACACTTTTAACAGCCTAATGACCAATGCCATTGAGAGCATAGCTCCACTAAAGATCCGCAAAGCCAAACAACAGTCCCACCTGAACTCTTGGTTCACCCCGCAGCTCAACGCTCTGCGCAAAGAAAAGCGCAAGGCCGAAGCACTCTGGAAAAGTCACCCGAGCGCAACTAATAAAGCCTCCCTTTTGATCACCTCTCTTAACTATAAGGAGGCCATATTACAAGCCAAAAAGGAGACTTACAACTCTCGCATAGCCCAGGCAGAATCAAACACTAGAGAATTATTTAAAATTCTCAAAGAGCTCGAATCCCCCTCACCTGCCCCAGACACGTGCACCAAGGACAGCACCTGGTGCAACAATATACAAAATGCCCTTCTTAATAAAATATCTACCTTGCAATCCAAAATCAACGCCAAACAAAATACCCTCCACACCCCTATATTTAGTAATACCAGGCCCCCTAAAATAACTACCCCTGACTCCCGTGCCGTTCAGCTTCACACCACTCACTGTTCTGGAGGTTGAAAAAATCATCTGTAACCTTAAACCTTCAAACTGCCAAGGGGACGCCTGTCCAGCCCCGATCATCAAGGATTCGGCTCATGACCTCGCCCCTTTTATCACCACCTTTATCAAAGCCTCCTTTCAATCGGGAGTGGTCCCCAATAACCTGAAGGATGCTTGGGTCATCCCTCTCCTAAAAAAACCCACCTTAGACCCGGAGGTTCCAGCCAATTACAGGCCCATAACAACGGTCCCATTTCTGCTAAAAATCTTGGATAGAGCAGCCTATCTACAGATACAGAACTATCTGGAATCCAACAACCTATTAGGCACGAGACAATCTGGCTTCAGACCTAAGCACGGTACAGAGACAGCCCTCCTCGATCTCAAAACCCAGATTGAGGATCTCAAAGACAAAGGTAAACTAGCCATGTTACTACTATTAGATCTGTCTGCGGCCTTTGATTTGGTTAATCACCAAATCCTCTGTCACCATCTAAAAACTGCAGCTCATTTCTCCGATATGGCTACTAACTGGATTCAATCCTTCTTGGATAACAGACAGATGAGGGTATTCTCGCCCACCTCCGCTGCTGACCCTGCACCAGTCCCCTGCGGTGTCCCCCAAGGATCGTGTGTATCCCCTACCCTCTACAATGTATTTACTAAACCCTTATTTGATGTGCTTGACTATCTGGGTGTCACCTACACGAATTATGCTGACGACACACAGATACTCATCCCCATCACGGGTGATTACACAGTAGATTCTAAAGCCTTAAATGACGTTTACCACGTCATTCAAACATGGATGGCCCAACATGAGCTTTGTCTCAATGATGACAAGACAGAGCTCCTCATCCTAGGTACTCAGCAAAGATTAAACAAGTTGAACCCTATGTTCAGTTCCTTTAACATCGATGGAAACCTAATAAAAGTCTCCAAAGACACCAAAACGCTTGGAATCTACCTCGATTCCACCCTCTCCCTTCACAGACAAACCAATACAGTTGCGGCCGCCGCCGCTTATACCTGCAAATTGATCACAGCATGTCGCCCTTTTCTTTCCACGCACAACTGTACTACCCTTGCTAGGACCCTGGTCATGTCCAAACTGGACTACTGTAATGCACTATACCAGGGCACTAATCAGGGTAACCTAGACAAGCTCCAGATCATACAAAATAACGCCATCAGGGCAGCCCTCAACATCCCCAGATCCGCACACATTTCGGATACCAGGAAGAGCCTTCATTGGTTGTCAGTCACCCAAAGGATCTCACTAAAATCGCTCGCCCTAACCTACAAATGTATGAATAACCTGGCCCCCACTTATCTCTCCTCACGATTCTCGCTGTACACCCCAGTTCGCTCACTTAGATCCACTCTGAACCAGAGCCTACTGATACCGAGATAGAAGCTCCAAACAGCTGGTGGATCTAGCTTCCCAGTCCTGGCAGCTAAATTGTGGAACACTGTCCCCTTGACTATCAGAAACATCCCCTCCCTCAACCTATTCAAACACAGAGCCAAATGTTGGCTAGTCTCCTCCATTGCCCAAGCTACACTCTGAAATGTGATGCGATAACCTTTGTTTGGGTTGTAATCGACAAATCTTGTATCGTTGTACTACTTACCTATGTCTTCTATGCTATATTTATTGATTGTCATGTAATCACTGTATGCAACCTATGTAACCATTGCTTTAAGATATGCGCCTGGTAGCCTCCGGGCCTGGTTTGTGCTATACAAATAAAACAAATACAAATATCTTTGGGATTTGGTGTGGTACCATGGAGGAATTGACTGCTTTTCTTAACTTTTTGAACTCAGTACATCAGACCATTAAGTTCACAATGGAAGTAGGAATACCATCTCTACATTTCTTAGACGTATGTTTGGAGATTAGAAATAACCGAATCACCACCAATGTCTATCACAAACCCACCGACGTCAACAATTTATTACATTTTTCCAGTTTCATCCTAAATCCATGTTGAGTAGTTTACCCTACAGCCAAATCCTGAGATTGAAAAGGATAGTTTCAGATCCAGCGGGACTGGATGTTGAATGCACCAAATTATTGGACACATTTTCAAAGAGAGGCTACCCACAATCCGTTTCAGAGGAAGCTATGGAGAGATCATCAAGTGTGAGCAAAGAACAACTACTTACACCTAAGATCAAAAACAAAGAAACACCACTACTCTACATTACAAAGTACTCCCGCCAAAGTTTCCAAGTGGGGAGATCAATTAAAAAACACTGGGGACTACTCCAAAACGACCCCTGTCTTGCGAAATGAAAGTCTCCTATGATGGCCTTCAAGAGAGGCCGAAACCTGAGAGACAAATTGGTGAGAGACGAGAAACCGCCTAAAGAGAAACAACAACTTTTACAAACTAGAATGAAAGGCACATTTACATGCTTGGGATGCTCCCATTGCAATAACGTAATCAAGGGTGAAAATGTAACGCATCCCCAATCTGGCAAGAAGTATAAATTACGTGATTATGCCACCTGCATGTCAACAGGGGCCATTTGTGCAATTAAATCCCCATGCAGTAAATTATATTGGGCCAGACTACAAGAGCAGTTAAAGAAAGACTAGCTGAACATAAATCTAACATCCGATGCAAGAACACAAAGTTCCCACTGGCAACACACTTCACTGAACATCAACATACAATAGCCTATCTATCAATCTATAGTCTGGGATCTGTTAACCGGCCCATTGCCGTTAAATGTACACCTATGATGATTTTGCATTTCCATGCGATGCAATTTATTTATTTATTTGTGTTCATACAATACAGATGTTACCCTGTTGTTGGAGTACCCATTGTGGCCAATGATGCATTGCTCATGTGCGTGCCATCAAGTATTTCAATATCGAATCGCATAGTCCAATCATTTACCAGTCTTTAGTGAATGTTTTCCATTCTACTATACAGCCCTTCTGTATAATTATCTCACGTTATTTTTACACAGTTCATTATGCTTGGTGACAATTCTATACACCTCTGTAGTTAGATGCTGTATTAACAAACAGCATCACGTACACTCCAAGATGGCGCTCATGTGTCCGCCACTTAGCTTTACTATTTACATTACAGGACCTGTAATAGTCCGCTTACTGCACCCAAATAGCCCCTAGCGGGGTTGTTGGGCTTGCTTGGGGTAACTTGATGCCTGCTTCCGGGGTTGCTGGACTTGGTATGGGTCCCCGGGGGTAGGCATCATGACAATGATATGTTGTCAAAGGGGACCCTGTGTGAAGGCGCCAGGTGCCAGTGTAGACTCCACCCCTTCAGCGGCCCTGTGGCGTTGCCCAGCCAGCGGGCTCCTGTGATCTCAGCGTGGTGCTCCCATCCGGTATGCAGCACCAGCAACAGAACGCTGTATCTAGTGATCAGGAAATTTAAGGCAATTCTGGTCCGTTTTCCCTCAGGATTTTTCTCAAATGATCTGTCCCTGTTTTAGGAGCAGATACATATTGTGTGGGTCTCCTGGGTGGCCCAGTTCAGGATGTCAACTGGCTCAGGATATTTGCCAGAGAGGAGCTCAGCTCTCAGGCAGCCATGTTGTGTGCACAACAGCGCCCCCAGTGTGGACGAATCTTTGATGTTTCAGGAATGAAGGATGGGACAGCAGTGATAATGGATCATTATTGGGCTTGTGGATCCAGAGCTTATATGAAGCTGCCCAGAAATTGGGGAGGACTATGTTCTATAGTGATTGTTCATGTTCCAGCATTGGTGATCACTAAAAGTGATTTGAACATTTGTGAATTTCCAAAAGCAGATGCTCACCTGAGGAAGAAGAGATCTGCTGAGCTCTTGAATCGAATGAAGAGGGAGAACTATTTCTCAGCTAAGTCAATAGAAGCTTTTGACGAATGCCAAATGGTTATAAATAACCAGGTGGGAGCTTCTGCAGATGAAGGGATTTGATGCTATCGAGGAGGAACTGAGAGCCATACAACTTATGACTCTACAGAACAGATATGTCCTGGACATGATCACAGCTATGGATGGAGGTGTTTATGCCAAAATCGGGGAATAATGTTTCACATTCATGCCTTCTCACAACGATGAGAATGGCACCTTGACGGAGGCCAGAACGTTGCTGACAAACTTGCATACTAAGATGGAAGATGAATTAGAAGACATTGCTGATGACATTTGGTTTGGATCAATCTTTTTATGGGTTCCATAATGGCTGGCAAGCATTTTCAAACTTCTGGGAGCCCTGTTGGTGATGATCATGTTTGGATTTCATGTGATCAGGTTAATGATCACACATTGCAAGAAGACTGCAAAGAAAGCAGTAGGAATGAAAATTGTGATTGATGTCGAATCAGGATTTGATCCTAAAAAGCTGACAAACGAAGAAATCAGAGACTACGTAAAGGCCAGCAGCCATGCACCTGTGGGAACGAAGTTCTTGTACCCGAAGGACCACAAGAAGTAAATGGTGAAATGGATCTACTGCAGTCCTAATAGAGAATGTATGCTTATGTCCTGTGGTACTGATGAGCATGTGAAATCAGCAGGATGTCTGAATGGAGTCCTAAAGATATGGGTCCCAAAGAAGCATTTCTTCAGATGAGTATGTCTAGATATGAAGACTGCTGAGAGAGTGGTTGATGAAACGCCCAGAAGGGGAGGGTAGAGAAGGAGCCAAGTACCCCCACCAAATGCTCCGCCCCCATGTTGCCTATATGTTGGGAATCGGAAAGTGAGACGTGCAGTACCAGTGAAGATGCCTATACCGCAGAAAACCGTGGAAACAAGGTATCCATTAAGGAAGCCCTAAATGCATTCACAAAGATACATTGGCCTTTTGGACAAAGTCCCAGGGGAAGTGTGAAAATGGGTGAGAAAGAAGACTGGTGACATCATGCGAAGTAGGACTGACAGACCTAGAAAAGATGCAAGAGGCAAAAGAACATAAACATTTATGAGATCTGCAGAGGAGGTGTTAAAGATGAGCAACATTTCGGGCTCAAAATGAAGATGAATATGCTCATGCTACAGAAACTATGGAGAAAATGCTAAGTCATTTTACAAGTGTACAGATGCAGCAATGCAAGTAGACGAAGTGATCGTGAGGCTGGCTATGTAGTGAATAGATTGCGGCGATGCGCCAACGTATATACATAGGAATGGATAGAATATGGAAGTTCCACAATGCACTTTAGCAGAGCTTGAATCCTGTCAATAGAAAGTTTTTCAGTGTGGCGCAGTTTGAAAACAACTAATGGCGAAGGAGAAATTCAAGAAACGCTTGGCTGGCCCAGCACGAAGAAGTCGAGGCTACTGTAAGCCTGGTTGTCCATCCAGCAGTTACATGAACGTGAGAAAGAAGCAAACTTCTGTCTGAGGTAGAATGGAAAAACAATGAAGGTGTCTAGAGTTCATCATTTAATAGTTTTAAATGCAGCAAGGAGCTCAGAAGCACGGTCTCCAGCCACACGGTCAGATCAAAATAGACATTGGGTTGGGCTACACCGAAACTAGGAGACAAACTATGCCTATACTCCCTTTTATTCTCAGGCGCAGAGAACGTCTGCAAGGCCAAGTTCAAAGCCTTAATTGACTGGCAGACTGCAAGAGTGATGGTGGATGGTAGACTAATAAGGTGGGGAGTTATGACCAGCCAATCCCTCTAGGCACCTGGGGTAAGAGCTTGCGTGCTGCTAGCGTGTGGAATATTCCAGAGGAGTATGAGGGTGCCAACCAATTATAGAGGGCCACGTAACAGAGAGCCCTATAGTTTGTGTAACCAATGGATCGTCGTGTAATTTGTGGTGATGTAGATGACATGCACTAGAGGAGGGCTTAGTTGCCCACTTGATGTTAGAGACCCAATCACTATCCATGTCAAGTATGGAACGTATACTTAGATGTTCCCTGTATGCCTATCACTTTCCCAAGTAGGTTTTTGTAGTTTGCCACATAGGGTGACGTCACTGATGACGTGTTTTTACTTTAAAAGTTGTGTTTTTTATTAAATGTTCTGAGCGAAATCAAACGAACTTCCATTGATGTCCGTTGTAACTCCCTGTTTTTGATAATTGCCAATAAAACAGTACCTTGTTTTGCCAACTTCCTGAGTCGGTTTGATTATAGATGTTTGAGTAAAATCTGCATCCCCCTCCATCTCTAAGTATTGCTACCTCGTCTTAAAGAGCCCCAAGTCTTCGGGTTCGGCTATATCTTGGCGAGCCCATATCTGTTGGCCCTCTCCGTCAAACCATTCCTTAATGGCCTGCAACTTGGCGCTGTAAGTGTGGACATCACTATTCTAGCCAATTTGTTTTGCCAGATATATGCCGATATTAGTTTTGTAAGTGAGCTACAAAATGCCTTACAGACACCAATCGGAAGGGCCTGAAAATAGTACAATATTCTGCGAAGGAGGACCATCTTAACAACCGTTATTCTCCCCAAACAGGATACTGCAAGTGGTTTCCATCTAAGCAAATCCCTATTTACTCCTGCTAATAAGTGTGGGTAATTCGCCCCGTTAAATTGTTCCGGCTTTTTTGTGGGAACAGCATCAAATATCTTATACCCTTCTCCGCCAATGCCGGTTGAGTTTCGGTCCGAATGCGTTCTACAAATTCAGGGTCGACAGACAAATTAAACATTTCCGATTTTGATTTGTTAATTTTTAGCCCAGAAATTGCCCCAAATTCATCCATTTCAACCATTAGTGGTGCCGGCATAGATGTCTCCGGCTCGGTAATTGCTACAAGCATATCATTAGCGAATGCGATCGTCTTATGTTCCATCCCCACCATACAAATGCCTCGGGCCTGTTGCAAATCTCAGAGTCTAGCCAACAGAGGTATCATATATATAGCATATCAGGTGTTGCAGACAAAGAAGTGAAAACAGGATAAGTAAATGTAATAATAGTGTATTATTGATGAAATATTGTATAACAAATTGAGTGGATTCTATAGTGAGGGAAGAAAATCTTAATTTCAATTTTTAATTTACTCTTTGTCCCAAATCCTGCATATTCTTCTGTTTCTTCTGAAAATGGACTCTGATTTTATTTTTATGAGACTTAGAAGAAAATGATGGTCATTTTAATGATGATAAAGACAAATGTAAAAGTTTGTAATAAACTATATACAATAAAGAAAAAAAAATAACATATAACAATGGGGACATGGGGCACTCTTTCTTAGTTCCCAGTTTTATTGCTATGGTACTTGAGAGATTTCTGTTTACCGCTATCCTCATCTGCAGGAGTTAGAGTTTTTTTTTAGTTGACAAATACTCAATACTATCACATTGGTACCCAAAATAAGCTTAGTGGTAAGTTTATTCTTTAAAAAGGTAATGTGTGAAGAGACGTCCATAGACCAATCTACCAATTCCCTGAAGACATTGTCACGTTAGTTAGCAGATTTGATCATGTTGCCATAGTGACTCAGTAAAGCAGTGGATTCACAGGTCATCTTGTGATAAAACATGTTATGCTTTAAAAAAAAATGTCTATAACGAAACAAGACCCACTTGCAATCTAGTAGCTTCTATTGGGAGAGAGTTGGGAAGGTCAAAGCAGATCTTTTAATGTTTTGAGCCATCCTGTTTGCTTTACTGAGAATGTCTCTAGACCATATAGTATGCTAGGCATAATGCTGGTTTTAAAGATTTCAATGAGCTCCTCAACAGAGAATCCACTGTATGTTTGTGAAACTCAATCAGCCTGAATGTATTAAAAGGATTAAGGATCATAGAATTTCCTTCAGAGGAGCCTATAGAATGACTATTAAGTAGTATGCACCTAGGTAAACATAATCGCCACCTGCTCAATGAAACATACCATGAAAACTTGTTCTTCGTTTTACCTTTTCGTACTGCTAGTAACTTGGTTTTGGTGTAATCTATTTTTAAATCAGTGCTCTTAGAATATTCTGCAACGACATTTAACGATCAGTGAAATCCAATAGGTGTCCTGTCCAGCAATATAGATCATTGGCATAGCTGAGCTATGAAACATGGAAGGTGTCTATTGAGGAAGGAAACTGGTTAAAAGATTTAGGAGCCTTATGCATGTCTGCAACATACAAATTAAAAAGCAGAGGAGCGGCAATGCACCCCTGCTTCAGGCCACTGTTTCCTCAGTGAAATTGGAAAAAGGTGAAATTGTTATCAAGTCTAACTGCAACAGAGGGCTGTGAATCCCGATTAACACAATCAAAGGCATAAGAGTAGCCTATAAACAACAGATAGAGCAAAGATGAGGGAGTATTTTGTCAACCAGTGCTCTGTGCTTAAGGTCGTATGTATATAGTGCACAGGATTCAAAGGATCCCACTAATGAAGTCCTTGTTCAACCAACAAAGGCCATGCCCTTCTATTTTCGCATTATGTGTTTTGTGGTCTCTTAAGTATCTCTGTTGCGCTCTTTGCCAGTTCCAGGTGTGATCTTGCCTCCATCACTCAGCACCTGTGCTCCCTCTCTGATATCATCTATTACTGCAGTTCCCTCACATTCTGGAACAGCCCAGCCTTCCATGCCTCATCTATCAAAGTATCTCCCATCTGCACTACACCTATTCCCACCTCTTCCCTCCCTATAACATTTGTGATCTGTGAAATGGAGGTCTTGTGCCAAATCATGATCATTTAACTGCATCTCATCAGCCCCACTGCCTATCAAGCAGATGCAACAGTCTGAACTATGTCAGTGTCCAACTGTGGGCTACCTACAGTGACGTTTTCCTCACATTGTACGTTTTTCTAAGTACGGCATAGAGTTTACAAAGCAAAATTAGGGTCAATGAGGATTCAGTATTTTTGGTGTGATGCATTTTGTTTAGTGTCACAATAGAATACATTGTTTCTAATGCAGCTTGGATATTTTTTTCCCAGATATTCAACTTTACCACAGTGAAACGCTTGAGTTGATGCTGCGTCGCTGGGCTAAACTGGAAAAGGACTTCAAAACAAAAAATGGAAGATATGACATTAGCAAAATTCCAGACATATATGACTGCATAAAATATGATGTTCAGCATAATGGATCTCTAAAGCTGGAGAACACAATGGAATTATACAGGCTTTCAAAGGCATTAGCTGATATTGTCATCCCTCAGGTAGATTGTTAAAATATTCTGCTAATTGTATGTTCTTAAAAGGAGGCATGTAATTAGTTTATTAGTTAAACTATCATGGTTGATGGTTGAAATGTATATATGATATTATTTGTAATACAATGTCCACTGGACAGCATGGGATCTTGTCTAGTGTCTCATGCTTTTGTTTCTAGGCATACGTTTGTGGAGCCACAAGCACTCCATAAATTCTTTATTCTGATTTTACCTCCTCAACTCCATTCATAATAAATGTCATTACAGCATTACCAAAGTCTCTAGGAAGTCTTCTAATATTCCCAACACCTCTTGATGTTATGAATGTATTTCCTCCACTATGATGGTATGATCTTTGGCAACTAGGATGAGACTTTCACTTAGTGTTTTAATACTTCACAGAAATTACTTTTTCTGTACTGAGTTTGTCTGTCTCCAACGCCCGAGTGAAACTTCTGCAATTCTGTTGTGTCATTTCATATTAAGTACAGATACTTTTAGTTTATCTTTTCAATGTTCCTTCAGCTTTTTTCTGTTAAATTTATTTATACCGGGTGGGGACGTGGCTAAATGGTTGCAGAGTAGGACGTGCTCTCTGGTTGCTCCTGCAGATCTGCACATGATCCTTGAGATAAGTCGTGTTTGATGCTGGCCATGAAGCGATAAAAAACACCTACGCTGGTATGAATTCACTGGGTGTGCAGCGATCTGTAATCCGGGAGGATTGGCAGCAAGTAATACGAACTGGATGCCAAAACAGTTTGTAGAGTGTGGGTGTGGATGGTAGCAGGATGGCGCCCACTGAACAAAGAGTTGGACCGGTGAACAGCTGTACCGCCGCGAGATGAAGGGGCAGTCAGCCAAGGCGAAGTGAGCCCCGAAGTGCTGCAGAACACACTCCCGAGAACCCAAAGTGAAGCATATGACTACACCGAGATGGCGAGCAAACAGACCAAGGCAAAGGGCAAACAACCCACGCTGGAAGAATATGCAAGGACACCGCAGTCGGCAGAAGGAACTAGGAGCAAAGAGAAGACCCCTGCCATGGATACCACCACCGCGAGCAAAGACCAGCAGATCCTGGAAGCAATTGCGGACCTGAAACTACCGTGGGAAACTAAATTCGAATCGGCCATGGTTGAACTGAAGGCGGCACTGGAACTTAAAGTTGGCGCAGTACAGGAAGAGGTGAATCTCCTCAGACAAGATGTTTGGGCAATAGAGACTGCACAGGCGAACTGGAAAAGGAAGTGGCCCGAACACAGCTGCATGTGCGTCTCACACATCGGAGATTCACATCCTGGAACAACGTGTGAGCAATCCGGAAAATAGAGCAGAAGAAGCAGAGAGACGCACCCGGAGAAACAACATATGCATCGTGGGACTACCGGAAGGAGCAGAGGGCTCAAACCCAACGGACTACGTTGAGACGATGCTGCTGCAGGAAATAGGAGGAGAGGTGCTCACCCAAGGATTTGCGGTGGAACGAGCACTTAGGGCCCTGACAAGGAAGCCACCGCCAGGAGCCCCGCCGAGACCAATAATCGCAAAAATCCTGAACTATCGAGACAGGGAAAAAATCCTAGAACACTTACGGAAGGGAGGCACGATACAAAGGGCATCGGCGAATATCATGGCATACCCGGATTACACTCTGTTGGTGCAAAGACGCCGAATGAACTATGGGTCAGTGAAGAGAAGTTTGCGGGAAGCATGCTATAAATATATGTTAATGTACCCGGCCAAACTGAAGGTGTATTACAAAAACAGAGCACTGTTCTTCGACACCCCAGAGGATGCGTCAGAGTGGCTGGACACACAGAACTGCCCATCGGAAAATGACAACCAGAAAGAAGAAGGTGCAGATAAGTAAAATAGAGACTGCGCTACCTATGGTGCTGCAGAATCAGACATTGGGACTAGAATATAAGATGGGTCGAAGCCAGCTGGGATAGACGCAACATGGGCTGCATAAATACGAATGCTTAAGCACTGCGATATAGTTCAAAATTGTAGGAGCCTCAAGGTACTCACTCTCATACCCCCAAGAATAGATTAGTTAGGTTACCGACAGATCGGTAACACCCTGCTGGGTTCCTGATTCCGGCACACCGAGTTAGGACCAAATTTGGGGGAGCCTGAGATCCAGGGATGGAGCTGGGCACCAGTTTGGGACGGGTAGGGAGGGGGAGGTGGGAGGGAAGGGAATGTGTGTAGTGAACATAGTTGGGGAGAATTGGGTTTGGGGGTTAGTTGTGGAGTTAATGTTGTAAATGGACAGGGAACGAGCCCACATCCATGCAAAGCAAAATCGGAGAGATGAGCAAGGAGGGAGGAGGGATAAAATATGGATGATAATGGGAGGTCTTAGAATAGTAACTTGGAATGTGAGCATCCTCAACAGCTACCTGAAGAGGAACAAAGTTATGATGTATTTGAGAAGGTAAAAAATGGACATAGCATTACTGCAAGAAACCCACCTTACCAAAGAGAAACTAGAGGTGGTCAAGAAAAAGTGGAGGGGTGACCACCATGGGAGCAACATACTCAGCTTATGCCAGTGGGGCGGCTACCTGGGTGGCACCTCATGTGCCATTCCAGATGCTCCAGGCGACGGCGGAGCTGGATGGGAGGATGATAGTGATGCGGGAACTGCTGGAAAATGGAGAATTGAGTATTATAAATGGGGGGCGTGGCAGAGTAGCCATGTAAGAGGACGTGTTTTTCTGTGTCTCCCGATGATCCTGCAAGACCCTGTACATTACACAGACTGATACCGCAGCGCAAGTGCTAGAAATGGAACTGTGGCCAAATTAATGCAGCGCAAGCATGGAGACCGGAGTTCGTGAGGACTCATGATGAGACAAATAAGTTATTAGCATATGCGAGGGGTGCACGGACTGTGGCGGATGACAAGGAAAATGGCGCCGGCTGTTGAACAAAGGAACCACCCTCAGCTGGAGCTGGAACGAAAGCAAGGAAGCAGCGTCCCAATGTAGGCAGACCAAAGTGCCCACCAACAACGCTGCACGGGCGTGGGACCAACGGCGCACCCGCCAGCTCGGACTGATCAAAGAGCCAAGCGAGTCGTATGCCGCCCGGCCCAGAACCCCGAGGGGGAACAGAGCGTAGGACCAGCACGGAGCGAATCTAAGGCACAGGAGTGGCCGCGGCGAGAGGGCACTGCGGATGTGTGCACTGAACGCCGGACAACTGTCGCAAGGCCACCAACCGGAGTGAAATCCCAACAAACAGTGGAGCAACACACTCGCCTCCAGCCCCTCCCCCATACACACAGTATTGGGCTGACAATAAGCCACGATAAAGGAGGCTGCACCCCACTGATCCGGAGGTGCGCGGGAGGCAGAGCTCACATTCTGGAAACTGCCGCACTGCAATACGAGTGCGAGTCGTGGAGCGAGGAGCATATCAATTGAGGTAACGTAAAGGGAAGATGCACTGGGCCCTAATAAACAAATTGTTCTCGACGTGCGCCGGAACGAAACCGACACATCCTAATTTATGCAGACTCCAACGCTCACTGGCAATCGGTACGTACAGGATGCCTGCTGGCTTGGATTGCCACGAGGGCTGGGGCGAGTTGCGGGCCGCCCCAGGGCTGGAGTCCTGCAGACGGAGCGAGGGTGGACCTTGCCCGGATCGCACCCGGCAACTGTGGATGTGTGCGCCGAGCGCCCGGACAACTGCTAGAGGGCCAATTGCTAGACCACAAACCAACGTACATAGAAGCAGCACACTCGCCCTCTCCCCGTCCCCCCTACACACACAGTATGGGGGGCTGACAATACGCTACAACAAAGAAGACTGCACCCTGCTAACCTGGAGGTGTGTGGAAAGCAGAGCCTGCTCACTGAAGGCATCTGCGTGTTCCGCTAGCTGGAGGGCCTGATACATGCAGCCAGCTGCCCTGAGGCACACTCAGCAATGGAAGACGTGACCCGGCCTTGGGGGTAGGAAAGCATAGAAAATACACTGACAAGAGTGTCACTTCCCCCAAACATCAGCCACTCACTCTCTGTGAATGGAGAGATAGTATTGCAGGCAAACGAATGGAGAAACATTGAACTCAGTGGAATAGAGATGGTGTCTGACATAAACCAGATAAAATGCTACTCACTTACACTACCTGCAAGACAATAGCCACACGCATCATAATTCAGCATGACCATTGAGCCTGCAGGATCAGGAAAACATGGGACCCTTCTAAAAACCTTGCTGCAGGACCACAGTGGTGACTAATCACCTACGTACGAATCCCCAAGAAACATTGTTAACGGCTGAGCAGATTTGGTGTGCCGACGGTCAAAGTCCTGTCATCCTATACTGAGGCAGAAGACGATACCAAGATGGCGACTCAGCACGGCAAAGCAAAGGGGAAGCAACCTACACTAGAATGCAAGAACGCCACAATAAATGGAAGGGACTAGATTCAAAGAAAAGACCCCACAATTGGATATATCCCCAGCTTGCGATGATCAGCGGACCATTGCAGACTTGAAACTACCAAACTGGAAGCAGCCGTTGTCGAACTCAAGACAACACGGGAACTCAAGATTGGCGCAGTCCAGGAAGACGTGAACTTACCCCAACTAGGATGTTTATATGTATGTATGTACGTCTGTATGTGTCTGCTCCTATAGCGCCGGCAGCCCGATGGCATCAGGGCGCTTTGACAAACAAAACCATTCAACAAACAATGCTGCATTACTACGCGGTCACAAAGACTACCAGATCTAACTCCTCAATGGTAGAATAGTCCTGACAAGTGAGAGGTAGTTCACTTAAACACGAACGTTTTCAAATTTGTCCTAAATTTACGTAAGAGCAATAGCAGAACGCACCGGCGAAATTGAGAAAGAAATTACTTCAAACACGGCAGCGTGCACATCCCACTCTTCGGAAATACATATACTAATGCAACACGTGAGCAACCTGGAAAATAGAGCGGAGGAAGTCGAAGGAGGCGCCCAATGAAATAACATATGCATTGGGGGGCTCCCGGAGGGCGAGGAGAGACCTAACCCTACGGACTACTTCGAGACAATGCTGCTACAAGAAATAGGGGGAGGGGCGCTCACCCAAGGATTTGCGGTGGAGAGAGCACACCCTGACAAGGAAGCCACCACCGGGCCACCCCCAAACCCCCCTGCCCGAGACCAATAATTGCCAAAATACTGAATTATCTAGACAGGGAGAAAATACTAGAATACTTTCGAAAAGGTGGCACAATACAAAGAGAATCTGTGGCTATCCCGGCGTACCTGGATTATACACTCCTGGTGCAAAGACGAAGACTGAACTATGGAACGGTGAAGAAGAGATTGCGGGAAGCGGGATACAGATATATGCTCATGTACCCCGCTAAGCTGAAAGTGTTTCACAAAATAGGGCTCTGTTGTTTGAGACTCCCCAAGATGCGACAGAGTGGTTGGACGCCCAGAGTTGCCCTCTGGAAAAGGACAGCCAGAAGGAGGGTGGAGCTGACAAATGAAACGGCAACAGCATTAATCAAGGTGTTGTATACATCGCTCACTGGGACTTGAATATAAGATAGGGCAAGGCCGCACAAATTCATGTGTTGAACAATTAGATTTGAACGTGTAATAATGTTAAACTGTGGGAGACGTGATAGACTCACTCTTATACCCCTATAAATAGCTTAGCTAGGTTACCAGTAGTGAGGCAACACCCCGCTGTGTTCCTAGTACCGGCAGCGCCGAGAAGAGACTAAATGCGGGATAGCCTGAGATCCAAGGATGGAGCTGGGCAACAGTTGGGGAAGGGAAGGGAAGGGAGGGGTGTGGGAGGGGAGTTGGGGGGGTGTGCAGTGATGTTAGTTATGGGACAAGCCTACATCCATGCGCCAAGACGCACAATACAGAAGACGGGGAAGGATAGGGGGGGGGGACCCGTTATGGATGGATGATGGGAGACCTTAAGATAGCCACCTGGAACGTCAGGGGACTAAATAGCTACTTAAAGTGAAATAGAATTATGATGTACATAAGGAGGCAGAAGATAGATATAGCCTTACTACAAGAAACCCATTTTACAAAGAAAAAACTAGAGGTGATAAAGAAGAAATGGAAAGGAACTACCGTGGGAGCAACGTACTCGATATATGCCAGAGGAGTGATCACCTGGGTGGCACCTCATGTCCCCTTTCAACTACTGCAATCTGTGGTAGAGCCAGATGGGAGAATGGTAACAGTACGGGGATTAATAGAAAACAGAGAAGTATGCATCATTAATATATACGCCCCAAACCAAGATACAGTGGCCTACTTTAAAACCTTATATGGTAAAATAAGTCTGCAATTTGGGGGGGAACGGTCATTTGGGGATGTGACTTTAACTGCACACTAGATCCCAGAGTAGACAGTTCGGACGGGAAACCAGACAAACCCACGCCGGCAGCTAAAACTCTGAAAGCCCTGCTGCGAGACTTTAAGATGGAAGACATGTGGAGATTACACCACCCAAGCGATAGACACTACTCACATTATTCGGCACCACATAATCTGTACACACGGCTGGACTATCTGTTCGACCTCCCCGGAGATGGTAGGAGAGATAGTGCACAACGAATATGAAGCTAGAGTCCTTTCAGATCATTCACCGCTGATCCTAATATGGCAACACCAAGCTCCCAGAGCTAGAATTCCAACATGGCGGCTGAGAGCCGAAGCACTGAAAGACACAGTGTTCAGGGAACACCTGAGGGAGGAAACAGTTAAATATTTTGACTACAATACTGGCAGCGTAAAATCAACCGGCTCCCTAAGGGAAGCATTTAAAGTGGTGGTTAGCGGTTCAGCGATAGTAAAATCCAAAGGACTGCAAGGTGCGATACTGCAAGAGCTGCAAAAGGCAGAGGTGGAACTAGAGGCAGCTATGCGCAGGGGAGATGACACCCCAGAAGGGGCGAACGCTATAGATAAACTACGACAGGTCTGTGCAGCACTCTGGGACAGACTATGTAACTTGAATTACAGGAAATATATGGAAATACAGCACGCTAGAGGGGACAAACCGGGGAGGTTGGTTGCATGGTTATACAAAAGCGATAAACCAAGCTGATGATTAGAGCAATACAAGGAAAGGAAGGATAGACACTCGCTACTCAGGAGGGGGTAAATGGAGGGTTCCTCGAGTTTTATAAACAAGTATACAGAGTGAATGGGATGAGATAGTTGAAACACTTAGAGACATTGGTCTGCCCAAACTGAACTCTGAGGAGAGAGAAAACCTAGACGCCCCAATCACGTTGGAAGAATTAGAGGCAGTGATCGTAGCACTACCCACTTGTAAGGTGCCGGGGGGCAGATTGTCTCCCTAGTGAGTTCTATAAAACATATAAGACAGAAGTGCTTCCCCCATTACTAGCCATGCTAAATGAAGCCCTCGAAATAGGAACTTTGCCAGAATCCCTACAGGAAGCAATAATTGACCGGATTCTCAAACCGAACAAGCAAAGTATGGATTGCGGATCGTATAGACCACTATCCATGCTGAACCAGGATAGTAAGATCCTCACAGCCGTGCTAGCGTGGAGACTGAGACAGGTTATACATAAACTTGTACATCCCGATCAAACGGGATATGTCCGGCACAGAAGTATATCTGATAACCTTAGGAGGCTCCACCGAGTCATGGAACAGACAGAAGGAGAAGAGGAGGAGGTTGCAATTGTCTGCTTAGATGCAGTGAAGGCTTTTGACTCTGTTAAATGGCCATGGCTAATGGCGGCCTTGCAGGAATACGGAATAGGGCCCGGATATCTGAAATGGGTTAAATTATTGTATAGCTGGCCAGAGTTAAGACGGGTGCAGTTATTTCTGAAAAATGGCAACTTAGCAGAGGCACCAGACAGGGATGCCCCTGGTCCCTGATGCTATATATTCTTGCACTAGAACCCCTAGCGATATGCCTACGACAACAATATGGAGAGGTGGGGATTTTTACGAAAGAAGGACCACATTTAATATCACTGTATGCGGACGATATGTTGCTATACCTAAGTTACCCGGAAGAAAACCTACAATACATCCTAGAAGTGTTGGAGCGATTTACGTTGCTCTCGGGTATCGCAGTCAACCCCAATAAGCCGTGTACGTTTCCCTTGGGGAGATACAAAGAGACTCCGCGAGAGCACCTACCCATCCTACAAATACCCTGGGCGAATAGTACCTTTAGATACTTGGGAATAGATGTCTACCATGCTGCTGAAGACGAATACAAATATAACACAGAAAAGACTTTAACAAACATTGAGAACAGCATGAGGTCTGGGCTAGGCTCCCCTTGGCCATGGTAAGGAGGGCATCTTTGCTGAAAATGGTGGTACTACCGAGGCTGCTACACTTATTCGGTAAAATACCCTACTTGATACTTAAGCGATTCTTCGCTAAACTCCAGAGCATATCTAGAGGCTTTATCTGGCATAACACTAGGAATAGAATAGCTCTGTGGAAACTACAGAACACATATGATAAAGGAGGCATAAAACTTCCCAATTTTGAGGTAAAGGGAACTAGCGGCTATGTTCTAAAATGATACGAATAAGAGTTATGTAAAATGTATAACATATCCCAGTAAGTTTTTTTTGTCTGTTAAAATGTTGTAAAAAAGTTAATAAATAGTTTTTTTTTAAAAAATAGAGTATTATAAATACATACGCCCCCAACCAAGATACGGCAGCCTACTTTAGGGCACTATTCAACAAAATCAGCCCCCACATAGGAGGCGCGATCATATGGGGAGGGGACTTTAATTGCACGCTATACCCCACAATGGATAGGTCAGACACGAAACTAGATAAACCCACCCCCGCTGCAAAAGCACTACAGGCCCTGCTGAGAGACTTTGGGCTAGAGGACATATGGAGGCAGCAATACCCGAATGATAGGCACTACTCACACTACGCTGCCCCACACAACCTGTATACGAGATTGGACTATATGTTCGTTGCCTCAGATCTAGTAGGGGAAATTATGGGCTCAGAACATAAGGCAAGAATACTATCGGACCACTCCCCTCTGTTCCTGGATTGGAGACATCAGCCCCCTAGAGCAAGAGTTCCAACATGGAGGCTAAGAGCCGAGGCCCTGCAGGATTCGGTATTCTGAGAGGACCTAAGGGAGGAGATTATTGGGTACTTCGATACTAACACAGGGAGTGTGGAGTCAGAAGGAATCCTATGGGAGGCGTTTAAGGTGGTAGTGAGGGGAGCGGGCATATCCAAATCCAGAGGGCTCCACGGGGGCATAGAGCGTGAGCTACAAGAGACAGAGAAGAAACTTGAAGAAATAATGAATAGGGGAGGCACCTCTCAGGAGGACGCTGAACAAGTGAGCCAATTACAACAAACTAGCGGAGGGCTTTGGGAGAGGCTATGTAACCTGAACTATAAAAAATATATTGAAAGGCAACATGCAGGGGGGGGATAAAACGGGGAGGCTGCTAGCATGGCTATATAAAAACGAGACACCAAGACCAGTAATCAGGGTGATAATGGGAGAAGAAGGCCAGATCTGGAACACCCAGGAGAGGATCAACGAGGGGTTCCTCAGATTCTACAAACGTCTCTATGAAGACACAGGGGAGACTGCAGAACGGGAGACCCAAGAGACACTGGAAGACATAGGATTACCCAAATTAAACAAGGAAGAAAGGGAGAACCTGGAGGCCCTAATCACAATAGAGGAATTAGAGACAGTGTGTCATGATTCCTGGCCCTCGTGTCCCCAGCCCTCCAAGATGTCAGGCTGGAACCAGTCCACAATCACCTACATGGCCCTCAAGGGCCTCTCCATTCCTCCAAAGTCCCACTTGGAATCAGACTTGGCGCTTGTGGCACCAGACTCACTCACTCCCATAGGATAACATTGGGGAATTGGACTTGTAGTGCATTGATGGGGACAAGATGGATGCCCCCACATATTTTGGTTCCCAGAACTGCATGTGAAGTGTAGTCTTTTGGGTGTGGTTCAGCCCAGAGACACCTGGGATACCCAGAGACTATTTAAGCCAGGCCCAGGCTGAGAAACATGCTTTGTGTTTTCTTCACCTGCAGCGTGACACTCACTGTGTTAGGATCGGTCTCCAGTAGGCCTGCATCTTTCTTCTGTGCTCAACTCCTGCAAGAACACCGTTAGGAACAGCCTTGCAGCGCATCTGCCCATCATTCATCGCTCCTTCTGTTCTGCGGGCATCTTTCGGCTGTGTCATTCCCATCCCGGCACGCCGCTTCCTACGAAAAAGGGAAAAGAACAGAAAAAAGGCCTTAGTAAGCATTCAGCAAATCTTCGCTTATTTTTAAAGACTGTACGAGCTTCAAACGCTTACCAGAATCCAGGCGCTCTGGGAGAACTCTGTCTCCGGAACTTCTCATCCATCTGCAAGAAGGAAAAGACACTCCAGGTTAGCGTGAAAACATCTAGAGGCACCGCATACCGCGCTTACTCACTGCATTTCTTCTTCATAACCGGCATCCACGCTGAAAAAGTCGTGGCACCTAAAAGACACAGAAAAAGAACTCAGTTCAATACAAATTCAAAAGGGGCGCATCGCGCATCGCGCTCTTACTCACCTTCAGCGCTACTCATCTCAGCAGCAAGTCGCAATCCCCGGACGCCGGCCATCATCTAAGGAAGGAAAGGAACGAAGATAGAGAACTGTTCAAAAGACTCATTATACTTACCTGTCGGACTCTTGCCAGTGAAGTAACTAGGCAGCAACGAGTTTCCAAGAAAACTAGGTGAGCTGTGGATCAAAGGGAAGGGTTGGACCCCGGGAAGAAGGGGTTCAAGCACACAGAGACAATAGGGAGTTAAACTCTACCAATCCTGTGTTTCAGGCTCAGTCTCCAGTCGAGTAGACTCCATGGAAGGGTTCGAGGTCGTAAAAGGTCAGAACAGGCTGAGTGACGTCCCCGTGGATACCAGGTGAGCGTTACAGAACACAAAGCCTCACATCACAATCCACCTGGGCGTCATGGAAACGTCAGAAACCGACCAGTTAGCCCACATGTTGGGGCAGCTGCGTTCCGAAGTACATGCAGCCAGGCAGGAGACCAACACCCTGAGGAGAGAGCTGATAGTAGCCAAAGAACGCACTGATGATTTAAGTCAGCAACTTCTCCAGTCACAAGCAGGGCATGCACCATTGCCGGGAAGCATGCCCTCGATGCCAGCACCATCAGCCAATCCCGTTCAGATAACCCTTCCTGGGGCAGTTCCCTTGGCCCCGCCCGAACGATTTACGGAGGATCCCAAGAGGTTTGCAACGTTCATGAACCAGTGCAGCCTGCACTTCCTTTGTAGACCAGGGGCCTTTCCGAATGACCAATCACAGGTCGCTTTTGTGCTATCCTACCTGAGTGATAGCGCAGCGGACTGGTCTGTACCCTTCGTGGCCCAAGACGATCCTTTGCTGCATTACTTCAGGGGCTTTCTGCAGGAGATGGAAAAGCTGTTCGCCCGTCGTATTCATGGGCGGCATTAGACAACAAACTTCTGTCCCTACGCCAAGGGAATCAAGACTTATTAACATACATAGCCACGTTCAATATACTCGTAGTTGAAGCAGAATGGCCAGTGGAGAAGAGAACCACGTTATTTCATCAGGGGTTGCGGGGGGAGCTCAAGGATGTTCTCGCACAAGTAGTGAACCCCCCGAAAGACTGCTCAGAATTCAATGACCTTGTTGTTCAAATGGATCATAGGTTGCAGGACCGAAGAGCAGATCGAACCAGACTGGACCCTCGCCCTATGTATATGCGTTCAAAGGACAATATTGCCCGCACAACGGAAGGTTCAGGAGAACCAATGCAAATCGGGGGGGGTCAGATCCCCCTTGACTAAAGCGGAAAGGGATAAAAGGAGATAGCAGCAGTTATGTCTGTACTGTGGAAGGTGAGGTCATTTCCTTAAAGAGTGCCCTGTGAAGCCACTGAGGAGGACGGTAGGGGCCACGGACAAGGAAGATACCATCAAGAAATCGGAAAACTCCCCAGCCGGGGAGTGTAGGGGTCCACTTGTCGAGCGAAGAAAGTGAACTGCAGTTCTCCAGCATGGGGTCTGTGGTGGATTCACATGCTCATGAATATTCCCCGTCATCAGGCTGGGAATCCTCGGTAAAGAAAAAATCAGTATCAGTTCCGTTTCTGATCTGTCTTTCTTAGTAGTAACCAATCACTGGTCTCTGGGTCATACTGCCCCCAGCCAATGACTGCCCTCTCCCTAAGCCCCTCCCCTGGCAGCCATCCTCAGATTTGGTAGCACGTAAAGTGGCAGTATGACCAAGTGAAGAGCCGCAGAAAGGGAAGGACTGAGGGGCCCAAAAAGGCTGAAACATGTCTGGGGTTGCTTGTGTTTCCATGCAGAGGGGACCTGGCCTAGAAGTTCGGGCTGGGCTGCTACCATTGGTGGCAGTACCTGACTGATTTGCATATGCTGGACCCATTTGGCAATGGCGCAGACGGGCTAAAAAACGGTGGTGTGGAAGGTTGCCCAGAGTAATGCCAGTGGTTCAGATTCATTCAAAACCTTCCACCCATCACTTTTGTGCTTACATGTCTTGTTTCAGTTCTTCAAGTGTTAGATCTAGTTCAGTTCTCATATTGTTAAATTATATCTGGATCGTATCTGCAATTTTCTCCTGGAATTCATGGAACCATTGTCAGAGATCTTCCTTGCTTATTGGCACGTCTACTGCAGGTTGTGGCTCCGAGTCTCTCCTTTGCGGGGATTTCTGGTCTCCTGAAGGTTCTTGATCTCCCTCTCTCCTCCACAGTTTCTTCAGGTTACCCTCTTGAATTTTCCTCATTGGCTTAGAGTTAGCGGGCACATCCTTACCCTTATTTCTGGACATCTAGAAATCTTACAGAGCGCCTCTGTCTCTTGGAGTAGGACAAAGAACAAGTTTGCGTGCCCCAGGGCTAATCCTGCTCCCAGACTGCTGTAAATTGCTGTCCGTGAAACCCTTTCCTGAGATCCTGATGTTAGCTAGGGTTTAAGCTGTGCAGATGGAGCCCTCGAGCCTGTATCCGTCTCAGGGCCTTCCTTTGCGTCTGCCGGCAGAGTTTGATTTGATTTATCACTTTTATTGCGCATATCCCAAAGAATCCAAGCGGTGAGCCGCATCTAGGCACAGATCGGTCTAAATTAGATGGACCATAGTCATTGGCATAACATTATTCAAATAAATATGTCTTTAATTGCTTTCTGAAAACTGTTAATGATTCTAGTTTTCTTAATGAAAGTGGAAGATCATTCCACGCACGAGCTCCAGCGACCAAAAACCTTCTGTCCCCCAATGGACAGATCTGGAGGTAGGGATCACTAACTGATTCAATGCCTTGGTCTTAAAGATCTTCTGGGGTTATACATCTGGAATTTATCCACTGAATAGGACGGGGCCAGATTATGTACACACTTGAAGATCAAGCACAATAGCTTTGCCCATTTATAAAAACAGGACAATAGGTTTAAGAATGCAAAGGAAACACCAGAGCTGTATGAGCAATGCCCAAATGACGCTGGGAAAATTGCTGTGACTGTAGCGAGCATGTGGGTAATTGTGGTGTGACAACTTTCCAGGGTTCGAAATTGAGGGTAGTCAGGACCTTTTTAGCTCCTGCTTGTAGCCCAGAAGAGCCTGGTTAGCTTGACATCAACAACTACCAGGAGCTGCATTTGACTGCCCATGCCAAATGATGCCAAACAAACACACCTATGGGAATGTATAACTCTGTGCATTTGGGACACTCTATAAATAAGCATTAGGACTTATCTATATGACATTTAAAGCATAAAGGGTCATAAAAATATGCAAAATGTAACTTTCACATTTTATGTTGAAGTTAGATTTGCGGAGCGCTATGTACAAGCTCTTGGTAGCTTCTGGTCACTGTTTAATACCCGATATCCATGAGCTGCTTTTACCTCCTGCTTATCTAACCTTGATTTTGATCCATGAAGACTTTCCCAACCCCATTAGGCCTTATGATAGGGTTTTTTGGGGTGACACCTTACTCCCCAAATTATACAACTTTTTATCCCAGCCGATGAGGGCTGAAAATGTGGCTTATCAAGTCTTATACTGTGATCAAAATCCCAGTATCCTTTTGTAGGCCTTACAGTTTTCTGTGAGGATATGATGTAATCGACCACATAATTGGAGAATGTTGTAGTTCTGTGTGACTGGAACTGAAGCTAATGACAAATGAAGACAGCAATTTATGGCTTATCTGCTGTTAAAGCTGGATTTCTATACTCTGGCCTGGTGCACAAATGTATAGGAGGCCAACCTTAGTTTAGTGACAGGGACAACTCGGAGCTGTAGCCAAACCAGTTCAAGGCGAGTGGCCAAGGCTCAGTTTAAGTAAGGGTGAGCCTAGTAAGGGGCTCTCAATGAGCACACACATTGAAAAGTCAAGGAACACACTTGGATAGTCATAAAAAATACTTATTTATTTAAGGCCATATAACACTATAAAATAAAATGACCTCTAGCATGTAATGTTATCACACAAACAAAATAAATGATACATATGTACAATCACTGGAGTAGGGCAAAATACATAACAAACCCCTGGACAGCAAGTTAAGTATTATACTCTCACGTCCCGTCCCCTTTCCTCCATACTGCATGGGCGTCCCGACCTAGGGACGGGAGACAGAACCTTTTTCACCAGAAAAAACCTTCTTCCCCTTTAAATTTAGAGGCACACTGGGGTACGGCCCTGGGAGCATGCGCTGCCCTGACTCCGCCCTCCGATGCCACACCTCAGTCCCCTTTTCCGCGTCAACGGGAACGGGCCGAATTCACCAACGCTCCTGGGTTTGGCTTCGGCCATGTAATTCCATGCACGGATACTTATTCTCTTCTGTCTTTTTGTCTTTATATCATTTTGGTACTCTGTCCTCGGGCGTCCCCCTCCTACCCGGCGCATGCCAACTTCGAGGAGATTGGGTCCTCTGACGTATTCCATATCTTTAACAGGTAATGTCCTCAGGTGTGCTGCTTCGGAAAATCTTCGGCGTCTGCGTCCTGCATCGATGACGTCGATGCGCCGTCCCCGAGGACCTCCGACGGCCGACATCACCCGATGTGATAAGTAGGACGCACGATGCCCATAGCCTCAGTTCCGTTTTTTCCGTGAACGTATTCGCTTTGTGAATCTCGGTACGCCTCGACTCTTTGGAGTTTGCTGTTGTCTTCTCGGTTCGTTGAACCTGTTCGGTTTTTTGTGAAGACCTGTTTGTGGCGATGTCTACTTTGTCATCAACCCCGTGTCCGGGCTTCAAGAAATGCAGGGACTGTAGGTCCAAGATGTCGGTCACAGACTCGCACAACGCCTGCCTCGGTTGCCTCGGGGAGGCCTGCGATACGGACGACTGTGTCGACTGCCAGTCGCTCACGGCAAAGGCCTTGTGGGAACGCAATAAGAAGCTGTCGGTAGGTCGGGTGTCTAAGCCCTAGAAGTCGAGGTCTGCAGGGCTTTCGACGGATGACTCGAGGGGCAACTCTCCGCGTCATCGTCGGAAGTCCAGTGGGTCTCCTTCCAGGAGTCGGTCTCGTCACTCCACCCCCTCTTCGAGGCATTCCCGGAAGCGCCGGCATCGGTCGCCTTCCCCGTCCTCTTCCGAGGACTCCGCCCGTCCGCGGGTCGCTTACCCCTCCATGCAAGCGACACCGGAGGAATGGGCTTCCTTCGGGAAGCAGATGCTAGCGATTCTTGAATCGCAGGGCACCGGTCCATCCGCGCCTCTGAGTGGGGTTGGTCAGCACCGGTCGAGAGACACCGCTCGTATGCCTCTGGGCTCGGGTGGTCAGTACGGCTCACGGGAGAGGTCCCGCTCGGACAAGGGTAGCCGTTCTCGCCAGGCCCGTTCCAGGTCCTGGTCTTCGACACGCTCGAGACCGCGTGATCCTGTGCCGTCTTCGAAGAAGACGCTGACGCCTGTGGCGCCGAGGTCGTCGATGATTTCTCTCGAGGCTCTGCCTCCGAGGGGGTCGTCGACGCTGTCGGCGCCTAGGTCGTCGAGAGACACGCTCAGAGCTCCGGCTTCGAGGCCTGTGTTGACGCCGTAGATGCTGGTGGCGCTGCAGATGACGTTGATGCCGATTCGCTCGACGTTGACGCCGTTTCTGTCAATGCCGTCGCCGACTCGTTCGGCGCCCTCAATGCCTTTCGAGGCAGTGGTGTTGGAGGGGCCCTGTGGCACGGGGTTAGCCCCTAGAAAGGCTCTGGCTAAGGTCAGGCACTGCTTTGGTCCCCAGCTGTCTTCCTCTTCCCGCCTGGAGTACATTTCAGAGGGTGATAAAGGCTCTGATGACGGCTTGGTTCCGGTTACGGTACCAGATGAGCTGATCTCGGGCCATAGCCAGTTTGATGACCTGAGGCAGTCACTGCATGATGCCAGTAGACTGGACACCTCTCCGGAGGTGGAGTTTTGTAGGCCGAAGCCTGGCACTCATGTCGATTCTTCATATCGGCGCCTTATGTCTCGGGTCACCGAGTACTTGGGTTGCTCAGCTTCACCAGAGACGTTCGTTCAGGATGATCTCACGGACATCCTTGATCTTGGTCCCCCCACTGACCCAGTTTTGCCGTTTCATATGGCTAACAGAGAAGGGTGGCAGCGGCTTGGACTGCTCCGGAGAGTCTCCCGGCTGTGGGCAAGTCTTTGACCCGAAAATACCATCCAGCCAGTAGCGACCCCTGGTACTTGTCCAGGCACCCCACTCTGGAGAGTTTGGTGGTGCAGACGGCTACGCCCCCGGCAAAGCAGCCGTCGTATCCTACCACCCCTCTGGATAGGGACGACAAACATTTTGATGGCTGGGCGAAGAAAGTGTTTTCTTCAGGGGGTATGGCGCTTCAGGCGGCCAACTCCATATGTGCCTTGTCTCGTTTTGCACACACTCTGTGGAACTGTGTTGCATTAGCGGCTGAACGTATTCTTGAAGGGGACGAACGGGATGGTTTCCTTGCTATGGTTCAGGATGGCAAGGATGCCATGTGTGAGGCTGTTCAGTCGGGTTTGGCCATGGCAGTTTGTGTCAGCCGGTCCATGGCGGCGAGCACCGTAATACGCAGGTTTGCGTGGTTGCGGAAGTCTGGGTTCGCTCCTGATGTGCAGTCCCGGCTCCTCAACATGCCCTTTGATGGTGAACATCTTTTTGGCAGCAAGGCTGACGAGAGCCTTGAGAGGTTGCAGACCTGCAAAGCTGCAGTGAAGTCGTTGGGCGCTGCAGTTTGCCAACCTCTGCCTTTTCATCCTAGGGGACAGCAATGGAGGGGAGGTTCCTTTCGCTATTACTCGTCCTTCAGTAAAGCGAGAGGAGCTAGCAGTCAAAGAGGCCCCCATGAGAGTGCCAGAGGAGGAATCAAGGCTACCCGAGGTGCCAAGGCCGCTCGGGCAGTTGCCTCTTTGCCCTCAGACAACGCTGCAGCCGCTACCACTCAGTCATGAGGCCAGGTCCCATGGTTCGCCGGTTGGGGGAAGGCTGGCACAGCATCTTGTAGAGTGGCGAGCCATTACTTCAGATGTGTGGGTTCTGGAGATCATAACCCACGGCTACTGTCTTCCTTTTCGGCAGAGGCCTCACGACAATCCACCTGGGAACCTCTCTTTGAAGAGTCCGGATCCGCTCCTTGTGCAGGAAATTCAAGCCCTGCTGGAGAAAGGCGCCATAGAACTGGTGGCTGTAGCAGAGAGGAACAAGGGATGGTATTCCCCTTATTTTTTGATTTCGATGAAAGACGGGGGATTGAGACCCATCATGGACTTGCGCGGTTTGAACAAACTCCTCAGGAAGGACAAGTTCAAGATGGTTACTCTCTCTCAAGTCCTCCAGGCCCTTCAACTTCAGGACTGGTTGGTGTCTCTCGACCTCAAGGATGCTTACTTCCATGTGCCGATCCATCCCAAGCACAAGAAGTACCTGAGGTTCTCGGTTGGCGCCTCGCACTTTCAGTTTCGAGTCCTGCCGTTCGGATTGACCTCCGCCCGAGGGTTTTCACCAAGCTCATGGTGGTGGTGGCAGCGCATCTCAGGAAAGGGGGGATTCACGTCTACCCATACCTGGACGATTGGTCGATCAGGGGGAGCTCTCCCGAGCAAGTCCTGAATCATCTGTCCGTCACCTGCCACTCCCTTCACAAGCTGGGCTTCTCCCTCAATTTAAAGACGTCCCATTTGACACCAACGCAGCGGCTCCAGTACATCGGAGCAGTGCTCGACACATCCCTGGGGAAGTGTTTTCCTCCCCAGGTGAGGGCCCTTCACATTCAGCAGATGGTGCACAAGTTTCAACTTGCCCAGAATCTCCCAGCGTCCGAGTTCTTGAGACTGCTCGGCATCATGGCATTCTGCATTCTTCTGGTGCCAGAGGCTCGTCTGTGGATGAGATCTTTGCAGTGGGCACTCAAGCTCCAGTGGTCTCAGTCCTCCGGCAGGCTGTCGGACCCTGTTCAGGTGCTGCCCTCGGTCGCCCAGGACCTTCTGTGGTGGGCCGTCGAAGGCAATCTGATGAAGGGGGCCCCATTTTGGCTGCCCTGGCCGGAGGTGACGATCGTGACAGACACATCCCTCACGGGATGGGGAGCTCATGCCAACGAGTTGACAGTCAGCGGTCGTTGGTCTCCGTCGGAGTCCAGACTCCATATCAATCTGTTGGAGCTGAGGGCCGTCAGGCTAGCCCTGAAGGTTTTTCTGCCGACTGTGCGAGGAAAGAGTGTCCCAATTCTAACGGACAACACGGTGGCCATGCACTACCTCAACAAAAAGGGGGGGCAGGGTCACTTCCTCTGTGCAGGGAGGCGATGCAGCTCGAGTTCTGGGCCATCCAGCAGGAAGTTTCGATCTCGACTGTTCATCTGGCCGGAGACAACAACGAGACGGCGGACGCTCTGAGCAGGCAGAGCACGATCTCTCACGAGTGAGAGCTGGCTCAGGAGATTCTCCTGGAGATCTTCGCCCTTTGAGGGACCACTCAAGTAGATTTATTCGCCTCCAGTGTCAACCGGAAGTGCGAAAGGTTTTGCTTGTGGGAATTTCCTCCAAAAGGAGCCTTAGGAGACGCGTGGAGTGGTCATTCCCGCTGCTGTACGTGTTTCCTCCAGTCCCCGTCATCCCGCAAGTACTGCGCAGGTTACGGAGGTTCGGTTCCCGGATGATCCTCATTGCTCTGGTGTGGGCCCGGAGGACGTGGTACCCGGACCTTCTCGACTTGTCCATCTGCCCTCCACGTCGTCTTCCCTACCGAGACGATCTGCTCTCACGGGAGGGGGGTCAGGTTCTCCATCCACAGGTCAGATCCCTCAACCTTCACGCTTGGCTTCTGAAAGGTTGAGGTATAAGGATTGGAACCTCCCTGAAGACGTGATGGAGGTGTTGCTCTCGGCCAGGCGGCCGGCAACAAAGTCTCTGTGCCGTTGGAGAAAGTTCTGCGACTGGTGCAGAGTTAAGAATGTGGATCCTTTTGAATGTGACATTCCCATGGTTCTGTCTTTTTTGCTTTCCTTGGCCCACAGGGGCTTGCAAGTGGGGACCATTAAAGGTTACCTGGCGGCGCTGTCCATCTTTAAGCGCTCGTCTGAAGAATGTTCCTATTTTAAGATTCCTTTAATTTCTCAGTTTTTGAAAGGGCTCACTAATGTGTTCCCTCCGTCACCTTTTCTGGTGCCCGGTTGGGATTTGAACCTTGTTCTTAAGTTTCTTATGGGTGCTCCGTTTGAGCCTTTACATTCTTGCCCTTTGAGGCTGTTAACTCTGAAAACTGTGTTTTTGGTTGCGGTTACTTCTGCTCGCAGAGTGAGTGAGTTACAGGCACTTTCAGTTAAGCCACCCTTCACTGTGTTTCATAAGGACAGGGTTGTCCTTAGAGTTCGTCCTTCTTTTCTTCCGAAGTTGGTTTCGGAATTTCATTTGAGCCAGAAGGTTGTTCTTCCGGCGTTCTATCCTCCTGCACATCCTGGTAAGGAAGAGGAGAGGCTCCATAGACTTGATCCTAGGAGAGCGTTGAGCTTTTATATTTTTTATACTTTATATTTTTTTTGTGCATGTCCCGGGTCAGAGTGGACGATTAACTTTTCATTGGTTACGCTGGAAAGCGTTTGGGACAAGCTGTGACGAAACAGACTTTGTCTCGTTGGATTATTTTAGCTATCTCCGAGTGTTACCGCTTGGCGGGTAAGGACCCTCCGGCTGGCTTGCGGGCTCATTCTACCAGGGGAGTGGCTGTGTCTACTGCCCTGCAGAGGGGTGTTCCTATTTGTCACATCTGTGATGCAGCCACCTGGGCTTCAGTACATACTTTTGTACGTCACTACTCCCTCGATTCCATCAGAGGGCAGGATCTGGCCTTTGGCAAGGCAGTCCTATATTCCGCAATTTGATTGGGCATGCTAAATTTGTGTTCTAAATTCTTTTCCCACCTCCTTGCTTGGTACTGCTTTGGGAGTCTGTCATAGATATGGAATACGTCAGATGACCCAATCCCCTCGAAGAACAAGTTACTTTCTTACCTGGTAACGTTCTTTCGATGGGATGGTCTGACGACGTATTCCATATCGCTCCTTCCCTACCTTCCCCGCTGCAGAATTTCTTTTGCGATTGCAGCTTGCGTTCCGCAAGGCCTTGTGTGTCTGACTGGCAGAAAACTGGTGGCACACGTTCTGGGGGCAAAAACTATAACTGAGGCTATGGGCGTCATGCGTCCTACTTATGACATTGGGTGACGTCGGCCGTCGGAGGAGGTTCTCGGGGACGGCGCATCGACGTCATCAATGCAGGACGCAGACGCCGAAGATTTTCCGAAGCAGCACAGCTGTGGACATTAACTTTCATAGATATGGAATACGTCGTAGGACCATCCCATCGAAAGAACGTTACCAGGTAAGAAAGTAACTTGTTCTTCTGCAGGGTTCAGCAGGTGTCCATCCTGCGACAGGCTCTTTCCAACTTCAGTTCAGACCCCCACGCCCTCTGCCTACTTTGCCTTGGCCCAGACCACGGCTAGCAAGCTTGTACCGTGTGCAACGCACTTTCTTTGAGGTCTCTGAAGAACAGACTAGCCAGGTGGAGCCAGGTGGAGAGAACTCTTTCAGAGATAGACTCCAGAGGACCTGAAGGACTTTGTCTATCATCGATCCAGGCCCAAGGTAGGGCCGCTCTTTTTCTGTGCACCCCGCAAGAGAGCCTCCTTCCCAAGGACTCGCCCGCGCAGGAGGGACCGCTCAGGTTCTCATACCCAGCACAATGGTATGAGAACCATTCACCGATCTGTGGATCCTCCCGGTGACGGAGCTGAGGGACCGGAAGTTGTTTTTACCGGGTCCTCACACGAGGGGCCATGTCCTAGTACCAGCAACATGTCCGAGGGGGCACCTAAACGCAGCTCTACCGGCATATCCACAGAGGGCGTAACCCTACCAGGTTACGACCTGAAGAGCAGGGTAGGCCTCCTGATCCACACTCATGAGTCCTGGACGAGGCTTGGCCCAGTGGGCCAAGCAACACGACGCAGGCACGTGGAAGGCAGCTCGACAAGATGACCGTCATGCCAGACAGTCGGGACGCCCATCCGACACCGCACCAAAGAAGTGAGCAGGTGGAGGAATGAGTGTTAAGGTGGGACTGGTGTCAACCAGGTACGTGGCCTACAGCCTATCCTGCATTTGCGCAGGGCAGGTTCCCGCTGCTTCCGTATGGGCAGGACATGCAACGGCTCCAGCAGCCGCCCACTACCCCGTCAATATCGCCTACCGCCTTTCTGGCCTGTGAGGACAGGTTTTTTTTAAAGGTTCCATCGGGCTCATGAAATCTCCTCGGATGGGGGTCATCCTCAGAGACGCCCTCAGGGATGTGCTCCCGCCAATGGCTCTGGTGCCACCTGCCCCTCTACCGGCGCCCCTGGCCCCTGTACAGCCTCTTCTGCCTGCTCCGCCCCCCAACCAATAGTTCAGGCGGTTCCGTACCAGCCTCCTTTGCAGCCTCCGGCTCTGGTCCCCACACCTCAGCCTGTGGCTCCCAGCACTCCACCACTGATGCCAGACCAACCGGACCCCCAGGTGGACACAGATGAGGAAGAGGACCCGACACACCGTCGTCTGCCAAGGCCTTCCACGTACATCTTGCAGGGCTGGCAGAATACTTGGGTCTTCCTCAACCCGAGGTCAAGCAACCAGCAGAGGGGGTCCTCGCCAAAGTCCTCACACTTCGTCCCGCAGCAAGAACAGGGATCCCGATGCAGAAGGACGTTGTCGCCATGGCCAAAAAGGGCTGGCTCAAGCCCCCTCGATCCAGCCGGTCAATTGATGCCTGGACCCCAAGTACAGGCAGATGGAGGAGATTGTTAGACAGAAACCTGTGCAGTTCCCTCTGGGACCACTGCAAAAGATTTAAGACTACAGGTGTTTGGCAGTAAACCCAATTGGTAGCAGTCTGCACCACCCAGATTTACCTGGTAGCTGTCTGAGCAGTCAGACTTCTCTCAAGAAGAGTTAGGCAGTATACAGAGCATACACAATAGGTCAAGAGAGCACAGCAGAACAAGCAAACACTAACCAGAGCTTGGTGTAAAAGAGATATAATTATTTATTTAAAAACACATCTAGTAAACACACTGGCACTAATATCAAGCAGTTCAAAAACACGGTCACTAAAAGATATACACTCCCTTAAACGGTTATTAGACAAGTCTTAAGTAAAGCAACACTTATTTTCAGACATCGGTGAGCGCTTAACGAAGATGGCACTCTAATAACTTGGTTAAAAAGGGAGAGAAAGGCAAAGCATAGATAGAACAGGTCCCAACCCTTTAAAACAAACATAGTAAGAAAAGAAGGCAGGTTAAAACCGTGAAGTTAAAGTTCAGAAAGCGGACCCACTTTAAGAGGATCCGCGAGAAATGTGTCCAAGGTCACACGGTTGAAAGTGCACCGAAGTCTCGACAAAGGTTCAGAAAAGTGTTGGATAACAGAAAGGGTCCAGTTAGATTGTCAGGCGGCCAGCCCAGTCCAGAAGGTTAAGGAGTTACTGTCACCTTGTAGCAATCTAGGAAAGGGAGGCCTGGCGGACACGGTACCTTAAAAATGGTGAGAACGCTCCAGCGGGGGCAATTGTTCCTGGCAGCGGGTGCAAGTTGGTGCTTCGTCCGGGAGAAGAGATGATCTCGTGGTGGAGGAAAACAGAAGGTCGTTGCCCTGCCAGGGAAGAAACCAGCCGCGGAGTTCTCAATTAAAAGGAGCGGTCTTTTTATTCGCGGTGCAAGGGTAAGTGGCTATCCGGTTGCCGGGGTGCTTGGCACGGGCAATTCGACCACTTGGACATCTTGGAAGCAAAATAGAAGGTAAACTGGTTGTTCCCACCAGTCAAGGGAAGAAGACTCTCCAGCAGGGAGATCTCCTCTGTCGTTGGGAAGTGGTGAGTCGGTTCAGCAGGGCTCCACCAGTGGTGACGTCGTAGCAGGTCGGCTCAGCTTCTCCCTCTTCGGATTTTCAGGTCTTGTGGCAACTTCTGAAGTTCCAGTCACAAAAGCCCTGCTTTTATGCAAGAAACCCCCATTCATTCAGCCTAGCTGTCAATCAAACATGCTAAGTGGTGAGCGGGGCGGCTCACCACTTGGGCCAATCACGCAAGAGTGCGACTTGGGTTGGCAAGGCAACTTAGTCCAAGGTGCCTAAACCCCCTCCCACACCTCTTGTGGTACCCAGACAGATTGGCACCACTTCCTAGGGCTTCTGTGTAGAAGCCCGCCAAAAGTGGAAGAAAGGGCTCAACCTTTGGTTTGGAGTTACAGAGGCGAACACAAACGCCATTTTAAAACCGAGTTCTGGCACAAAGATCCTACCGGTGAATTAATATTCAATAAATAAACCGGCGGCATCTTTAACATTGCACCAAAAAGTGGTGCGAGTAAGATGCATGGGAATATCCCATAGAGAATATTCTTAAGGAATATAACAGGTAGTATCCACTGCCACCAGCCAAAACTCGACGAGGGGGGATGGGACAGTGCCCCCTAGACCAACAGACTCAGGGGCAATCGAATTGCCCCTACCAGTACGTCCACAATATGATGGGTTGTACTGGTTCTGTTAGTAATTTGGGACTAGTAAAGCCAATGATGACTTTACATGCCCTGGGAGACAGTAGTCAGTCCCAGGGTATGGAGTCTATGGTGGGGGTCACCTAGGACACCCCTGTGTTACTGCACTGAGGGTGCTGTGTAACACACATAGAGAAAACATGAGACCCTATGGAGTAAAAGACCCCATAGCCCATAAAACACATAGATCAACAAAGGAATACCCCAAATCATGTCCAAGAGTGCGAGGAAAAGAGTCTCACTCTTGGCAGGAGAAAAAAACAAACTCCAGAAATCCAGCAAATCTGCTGGGGGACTCACTAGGTTAGGAAATTCAGCCTAAAACAGAGAATTCTCCCTATCAGGAATACATCCTTGCTATCGGCCCATCCTCTACCACACTCCTCAGTGATTGCTGCAGCATCGCATCACTATACTCCAAGCCTCAGTCGTCCTCGGCCTCCTCGTATGCCGCGCTGCTAGGCAAGGAGGAGAAGATCTTGGAGGCATACGGTAAGATGCTACATTCCAACGCGTCCTTGCATCTTCGTCAAGCCAATGCGGATGCCATGCTGGCAGCCGTTAACCAGAGGGTGTGCCGGGAAATTGTGGATTTCCTCCCAGAGCTTCCGACGCAGAGCCATTCACATTTCAGGGCGGGACTGGCAGATGGTGGCACAAGACATCATGGAGTCCACCGTGGCCCACATTTACACCACTGGCTGGGCCATCTGCATCGCCACGGACATGAGAAGAACAGCCTGGCTCCGTGCTACTAAATTCAACCCGGATGTCCAGGATGTTGGGCAGAATCACCACCAGTAAGCACCCTTTGGGAACACTACAGGTAATTAGGACTACCAGTGTAAGCACAATTTCACCTTTGGTACAAGCCTGTACTACACAGTAAAGTGGTAGTGATGGCTGAGCAGCCAAACTTTTCTCAAGCGTTTAAGTGAGAAGTAGAACAAGTTACACAAAGAATCAACCAATACAGTGATTCAAGTAAACACATACTCAAGGTTTCTTGGTAAAAGAATATACATTTATGTACTCAATCAGTTATAAAACATTACACTAGCACAAGCAGCTCAATATCACACACTAATACACCACCAAAAATCTAACCGGTAAGTAATTGAACAAGTTTAGCTCAAAAATGAAGTGTGAGCAAAATGGCACTTCAGATACTTAATAAGGGAGGGAAAAGACAAGGTTATAAGAATAGACAGCACAAATACATTCATAGGCAGGGCAAAGGGTTTCAGTTAGATACAACCAGCAATTCTTCTCAATAGGCTTGGGCCAAAGTCAATGGTTCAGAGTCTTTGTATAGGATAGCAAAGTTCTGGTATGTAACGGTTAAGTCTTTGTCACAGATTTTTAAAGGATTTGGCTAGGCAAAAATGTGACCACTGTTTAGGGAAGGACAAGTCTTCGAAGTTGAAAATTTCACACACTTTCTCGATGTCCGAAAATATTTCCGGACCGCGTTTGCACAGTACCTTGTTAATGAAGAAAGCTGTAGCTGAGGCAGTTGTTACTGCAGTTCGAGCAGATCTCGCTGTTCCTGAGCTTCAGTCGTGGGGACAAGAAGGACGACGTCGGGAGGTTCCTGCACTGCCCAGGGAAGAGGCCAAAAGCTGTAGCAAGATGTTGTTTTAAGGTGTGAGTGCCTTAAAGTCCACGAGCTGGTTTCCTTCCCAATGGCTATACGGTTTTCAACAGCACTCTGATGAAAATTCAACCAGATGGGGACGATGTCCAGGTGGCTTGCAAGTTGGTTGTTCCCACCAAACTCAAGGGAAGAAGTTAACCTTGAAGGGCTTCTCTGTCGTCGGAGTTTCAGGCAATTTGGACCTGCAGCAGCGCTTCACCGGTCATCCAGGAGTTGCAGCAGTCCCCTTCCTTCCTCTCCTCTTCGCTTCTTTCGTTCCAGTGGTCGACTCTGCTTTCCAAGTCCCAGAGACCTGCTTTTAAACAGTTTTCCCCCATTCATTCCAGCCTGGTCAATCACGCCAGAGTGCATTCAGGTCTCCTAGGAGACTAAGCACATGGCGTTTCTGGCACCTCCCTCACATCCTACCCATCCCAGACACCCTGACGCCAGAGGAGGGCTTCAGCACTGAAGCCTGCCAAAACCCAACAAACAAAGGGACCAAACCTGGTTTGGTGTGCAGAGACAAACACAAGAACGACCTTTCCTTAAAGAAATGGTGAAAAAAGATGACCGGAGTCTGTTTTTACAGATAGGTCTTGGGCGCCATATTGAAAAGCATGGCTGCCCCGATTTTTAGCTACCGTTGTTAGTGGTAGGGAAAAATCACAGTAGTTGATCTAAACCACTGCCACCAGTCATTTAAAGTAGGAAAGGGTAACATTTTACTGTGAGTGATTTGACTCAGGGGAAGCTGGCAACCCCTCCAGCACTTCATAGAAAGATAGGGTGTGCTGGGTCAGTAAATTTAAAGAGACTAGTTAAGTCAATTTTAACTTTACATGCTCTGGGAGACACTAGTCAGTCCCAGAGAAGGTATTTAAACCTTAAACCTGTCTGAAAGACACCCCTCTGCCACTGCACTGAAGGTGCTGTGTGACGCACAGAAAAAGATGATGCCATGGAGTTTGTTTAGAACACCATAACCAAAGAACACAAAAGTAAAACACACATCAAAATACATGAAAGAATGGGAAAAAAAGGCTCACACTCTTTCCAGGTAAAAAATCAAATCCTAGAAATCCAGCAAAGTTTCTGGGGGTCTCAAAAGGTAAGGGAAATTAGCACATTTGGAGAATTCTCCCTAACAAAGGAACGCATCTTAGACCTGCCGTTCAAAGATGGTGACCTCTTCCACTCCACTACAGACGAGGAGCTGGACAAAAAGAAAAAAAGCTCACAAACGGCCACGCCTTTATCCATCCTTACAAAGACCACGCCCAAAACATACACCCAGTCACAGCATCGCTCAAATAAGGGGCATACATACGGAGGGTTCCGCGGCTTCCAAGAGCAGAGGTCCAGGCAACCGGACCGCTCGCCGACCCAACAGCGGTGCAAGCAACAAAAAGGGGCTGGGGTATGGGCTTTTTCCAGTCTCCCTCCTACGCAAAAGCCTCAGAAGGAAAGAAGGCATGACACACCCATGCACATTTCTGGTGCCAGAATTTTGCGGACCCCTGGATCCTCTCTGTAGTATCCACGGGGTACCGCCTACCCATACCAGCCTCTCCTCTTTTCCCCTCCACTCCCACCGATTGGGACAGCAACTCTTTTGGCAGAGATCCAGTGGCTCGTCGAGAGCCAGGTAGTGGAGGAAGTCCCTGCTTCCCAGCGAGGTTTGGGCTTCTACTCCAGGATTTTCGCCATTCAGTAAAAGAACCAGGTGTGCCTGAGTGTTGTGCTGGACCTATCCACCCTCAACCTCTCCCTACCTCTACAGACATTGTGCAGGGGAGACTTGATGTGCTCCCTGGATCTGATGGACGCATACCTACATGTCCCGATCTAGCAGCCTCATTGTTCTTTTCTACAATTCAGGATCATGGGCTACCATTTCCAATACAACGTGCTCCCTTTCGGCCTCAACTCGGCCCCCAGGGTTTTTACCAGGATAATGAATACAGTGGCGGCCCTCCTAAGGGCCCAGAGCCTCCACATCTACCCGTACCTCGACTGCTGGCTCGTCAGGGCGACATCACCAGAAGCGGTGCCCCACACTTCCCACGCTCTCATGAACACAATGCACGATCTGGGCTTTTCGCTCAACCTCAAGAAGTCGCCGCTGCAGCCTACGCAGAGACTGACCTTCTTGGGCCTCATCTGGGATACTTGCTCTGAGAGAGTTTTTCCTTCGGAGGACAAGATCACACCCATCAAGAGGGCCACTACTCACTTCCTCAACAGAGAGGTGACATCGACCTGGTGGTACCAACACCTACTGGGTCTCATGGCGGCGGTCCTATTGGCAGTCCCCCACATGAGACTCAGGAAGAGGTGGATACAGCTGCATTTTGCAGAATCATGGAACCAGGAACTGGCTCTCAGGCGGAGATGATCAACATTCCTCCATCTCTTCAACCGGACCTCACATGGTGGTCCAGGGACTACGACCTGAGGACAGGCAAGCCCTTCCGGCAACAACCTACCCCTCAGGTCTCCATCACCACAGACTCCTCTCTCTCGAGGGATGGGGAGCCACCGTGGACAAACAACGCATCAATGGCACCTGGACACGGCAGGAGCAGGAGTACCACATCAATTAGCTCGAACTGAAGGCCATCTGGCTAGCGCTCAGGGCTTTCCTTCCAATTATCAGGGGCAACGTTGTCCTCATTCAGACAGACAACTCGACCAGCATGCACTACGTCAACAAGCAGGGAGGTACCAGATCCCCTCCACTGTGCAGACTGCAGTCCGCATGTGGGAATGGGCCCTCGAAAACGACATCTACCTCACTGCCGTCCATCTTCCGCGAGGATCCAACCTGGAGGCGGACAGGCTCAGCAGATTGGGATCGGACAATTACGAGTGGAAACTAAGCAACCTTGTGCTGCAGGAGATCTTCGGCAAATGGGGAAAACCCCAGGTGGATCTCTTTGCCACCCGAGACAACAAAAGTGCCAACAGTTCCCCTTCTGGCAGGGACAGGACCCCAGCTCCCTGGGCGATGCATTTCGGATTCAGTGGAACGGCATGACAGCATACACCTTCCTGCCAACATCGCTGATGCACAGGATCAAGGAGTCTCACCACCTCAGTGTCATTCTAATAGCCCCATGGTGGCCGGCCAGACCATGGTTCTCGGAGCTGCTCAGCCTCTCGAACAGTCCAACTATCCAGCTTCCGACGGGCCCAGCACTTCTTATGTCACAGCAGGGGGCAGGGTCATCCACCCTGTGCCACAGAAACTAGCCCTCACAGCGTGGTTCCTGAGCAGGTGACACTAAGGGACATCAGCCTATCTATGACGCAAGGAGCAAGGCTGCCAGGGCCCAGTACAAGAGCAAGTGGACCAGGTGCTGCCTCTAAGAATGTCGACTCCCTTGGCATGTACGTTGGACGACGTGCTTTCCTTGTCTGCACGCTTCGCCCATTCAGGTGTGCAGGTCGACACTTGCCGCCCTTACCTCTCAGCCATCGGGCCTACAGAAACTTGCCCATCAAGAGACCACACCCTGCATGGGACCTCAACATAGTTTTGGGTGCCTTGGCACACAAACCATTCGAGCCAATGGCGTCCGCGAACATCAGCTGGTCACCATTAAGACAGCCTTACTGGTCGGCCTCACCTCGGCTCGCAGAGTCAGCAAAATCCAGGCGCTGGTCGCCTCAGATCCATATACTACGTTTCACAAGGATAAAGTAGTCCTGCAGACACACTCAGCATTCCTGCCTAAGGTGCTGTCTGCTTTCCATCTAAATTAAGAAGTTGTGCTGCTTACATTTTTTTGCTGAACCGAAAGATGAGGCACAGAGAATTCTGCACTGCCTAGATGTCAGGCGTGCTACCAAGGGCTTCCGCAAGTCAGACTCTGTTTGTCACCTTCAGAGGTTCAAGACCAGGGTATCAGGCCTTCAAGGCCTCCATAGCCCGGTGGATGGTCTCGGCCATCAAAGAAGCATAGGAAGGACAGCATAAGCCACTTCTGGCCAACATGCACGCCCACGCAGTCAGAGTCAAGGCAACGGCCATCGCATTCCAGCGTCATGTCCCCTGGCAAGTCATAAGCAGGGCGGCCACCTGGGCCTTCCCTTCAGCTTTCTGCAAGCTCTACTGTTTGGATGCCGGCTCTAGATCAGACGCGGCTTTCGGACAGGTGGTTCTTAGAAGCCTGTTTGCTTAAGAAGGGTCTCCTCTCCACCCTGGGGCTACACTCAGTTGTAATCGCCCATGCAGTATGGGGGAAAGGGGACGGGACATAAGAGTAATTATAAGTTACTCACCGTAGTGACTAACATACTCTTGGTCCTTAGTGCCCTTTCCTCAATATGTCCTACCATCCTCCCCCTAATAAATCTGCTGTCATTAGACAATGGTAATATATTGTAAACGCGTGTATGGGGACTGAGGTGTGGCGCCGGAGGGCGGAGTCAGTGCAGCACATGCTCCGAGGGCCCACCCCCACGCGCCTCTAAATTTAAATACGAAGACTTTTTTTTCTGGTGAAAAAGGTTCAGTCTCCTGTCCCTAGGAAGGGACACCCATGCAGTGTGGAGGAAAGGGGACTAAGTACGTTAGCCACTACGGTGAGTAACTTATAATGTATGCAGCACTACAGGTGCTCAGGGATACAACACTAACTTTAAAAGTCAATTCCTAAGATGTATGGGGCCTTGTGCCAAAAGATTCACCAAAGTTCCACACAGTTTTGTTAGAAGGCAAGAAGTTAATGGAGGGCTTCTGGTGTCCAACGAAGAGTTCCAAGGGGTAGAGGACAAGTTATTCTAGTGAATAAAAGTGTTCCCCACTTTCGGAATGCTTGCACGATCAATCATTGACAAAGCCAAACTGTTAGAAAACCTTTCAAAAGTTAGCAAACGTTCAAAAGGGAGATATGTGGTTAGTTCAGTTAAGTACTGTTACAACTCAACCCCCGTACTCTGATTCTTCTTAGGACTTGGTAGGTCTTCAGAAGAGGACACAAGGTCGCTTCCCCCCTAACCCCATGTAAGCTCCGGTCCTCGATGCCCAGGGGTTGCAGGTTTGAGCACTTCTTCTGTCAGCGACAAATGCGAGTGCAAGGTCTTCAGGGTGGAGAATACAGAAGAACTTGATGCAGGGCCCCTTTTGGCACAAGACTAGATGCAGGAAGCTGTTTTGGACGAGAGCCATGGGTGAGGGTGATGGGGGGAAAAGGGGGAGCAAATTCCCCCCCACAACTTTAAATGGGGGGATACAATGGCATTTATCCCCCCCAGTTTGTGTCTCTCTCTGCTGCACCAGTTTGTGTGTCTGCAGCGTGTCCCTGTGCAGTGATGCGTGCAAACATCAGACTCTGACGTTTGCACGCAGTTCAGACACTGGCATAACAGCGGCCCCCGCAGCCCCCTCAGTGCAGGGACCCCGCTAGCACATATACTGGGAGAAGCCCCCCCTGGAGAAATAAATGAAAAAATATATTTTTTCAAATTTCTTTTTCCCTGAAATGTTTCTTTTTGTAGTCACTCTGCATTCATAAAGAAATGATTTCTGTAACAGAAAGGAGTTTTTTATGAAGACAAAGTGACTACAAAAAGAAACTTTATTTTTGAAGTCCAAGGGCTCTCCCCACCCCACGACATGGAAGACCCCAGGCTGGAGGTCTCCATGTCATGGGGTGGGGGAGCCCTATGACTTCAAAAAGAAATGGTTTCTTTTTTAAGGCACTCTGCCTTCATAAAGAAATTATTTCCGTTATGGATCGGTCCTTAATGGAAATAATTTCTTTATGAAGTCAGAGTGGCTTCAAAAAGAAACAATTACTTTTTGAAGAGGGCTCCCCTCAACCCCATAACATGTGCGTGCCTGAGTGAATTATGCAAGGGTGTACACTTAAACATGTAGGTGGCTGCCTGTGTGAGTGTATGATGAAAGGGTGCACACTTAAATGTATGGGTGGGTGCCTGGGTGGGTGTGCCTTTATGGTGAAAGGGTGCACACTTAAATGTATGGGTGGCTGCTTGGGTGTTCCTGCATGGTGAAATGGTGCACACTTAAATGTATGGATGACTGCCTGGGTGTGCCTGTATGGTGAAAGAGTTCACACTTAAATGTATGGTAGGCTGGGTGTGGGTTTGTGTATATGATAAATGGTGTGTGTGCTTGTGTTCAGGGGTGCAACAAAACCTACATTTCTTGGGGGCTAATCCTTCAAATGTTGGGAGAGGCGCTAACTTCACGGACGGTGGGGGAGGGGCAAACTTATTTGTGTGGGGGTATCTAACTTCTTTACGCATTTAATGAGACTATTCTAGTGCAGCTTCAATGTTACACGCAGTTAACTCTCTCCTTTAAGTCTGACAGCACCCGTTTATGGACTGCTGTGAGAATGAGCGGTCTGTCCCTACCATTCCAATGACTCCCCTGACATGCAAGTACTAAACCCACATCACGATTTCAGTTGCCTAAAAAATATGGCATTTGAATACAGGTACTAACAGTGAAATGCTTTACGTTCGTAATTGCTGGGCTCTTGTTAACAGCGAAACCGAGGTGCCATTTAAAATCTGTGTCCTGTTCTGTCCGGCAACTGCTCTGAAGGTCAGCTACGTTGAGTGCACATAGCACAAAATTTCAGAGGGTGGGGGTGCTGAAGCCCAGTCAACTCAATGGTGTTACGCCACTACTTGTGTTTAATGCCTTGATTACTTATTGGTAATCGTCATTATTCCTAGCCCTATTCTTCCTTGTCTCTGTACTTGTGTATGAGGCACCCTGCCTCATACACAAGTACTGGGCTGAGGTAGAGGTACATGGAGGTAATGCCTGACTTAGCTACTGGTAATCTTCATTACTCCTAGTCCCACTCTTCCTCATCCCAATACTTACCTGTGAGGCAAGGATCCTCGTACGTAAGCTTTGGGACAAGGAAGAGGGACGTGAAGGTAATTCTGGGTCAATGAGCTGATTTTGGAGGATGGAGTAGGAGGTGGGAGAGAGAGGGGATGTGTGGGGGTCGGGATTGTGCGATAAATCATAATGGTTGTCCATGTCCAGGCTAAGCAGGCATGATATGTGCTATTAGTGCCTAGAGAGGCATTTTAGTGCAGCCAGTCTAGTCATTCCTCAGTTTGGTATGACTTGTTTTTAACTGCACATTTCTGATAAAGCAGACTTGCTAAGTGTAATTACCTGGCTAGACTGGCATTTGGGTGCTTCCAGTCTAGCTGTTTCTTACTGTGGCATTGTATATTTTTCTGGACATCTGTAATAAAATGATATGATATAAGTCATTTATAACAGGCCTGTACTCCAGTGTTTCTAGGCACGACAAGACAAGGGGGGAAGATAGAGATAGAACAAGACAAACAATCTTACTAGGCCTTGTGTCATTCAGATTGTGCAAGTGCAAGAACGAGAAATGGGAGGTGGGAGTGCAAGGAAGAGGGGAGGGGAAACAGGGCAGTAATGCTTTGAGTGGGTGCAGCCAAGGCAGTGCGGCTCTGGGTAGTGCAAGGAGAACCAGGGACTGTAGGGTTACCGTTATAGCCCCTTTGTGCGTGTTAGGCCTGGAGGCAGTGCAAGGGTTACTGATCAAGAAAGAGCCTGGGTTAGGTGAGACTCTGAGGGTAGCCAAACTACCAGTCGGTACAGCAGACGGGTAGGTCAGCAGGGGAGAGAGAGAGAGAGACAACAGAAGAGAAGAGGAAAGTTTTGAGCTGCTTCTGGAACTTCAGGTGGCTCGCTCAAGTTTGAGAGGGGCAAGGAGGCCAATCCAGAGGGAGGCACCTGCAAAGGAGAGAGATCTACCCCCCACTCTCTGCCTGGAGAAGCGTCTAACCCTTAGAGAGTTGGAGGTATCTGGGGGGAAGGGCTCCAGAAGGAAGGTATTTTGGAAGAGAGCGCTGGATATAGTGTGGCCCTCAGCCCCAGAAAGGCTTGTGGACAATGCAAAGGTTCTTGAACTTGTTCCTTGCAGCCACTGGGAGCCGGTGGAGAGATTTCAGAGCTGGAAAGATACAATCCCTCAGTTTGAGGCCCAGGATAAGTCTCTCAGTCCTGTTCTCAATTAGTTGCTGAGGGCGGAGAGTAGAGGAAGGCAGATTGAGAAAGAGGTTGTTACAGTAGTCCAGCCTAGAGCGAAACAGGCCTCTGGAGACAGTGAGCTTCTGGGAGAAAGTGAGAAAGTGAAGAGTCCCTTTGAGTAGGAGCAGCTGGTAGTGGGACTTCTTGGCGACGTCCGAGATGTGAGGAAAGAAAGAGAGAGGTTTTTTGCCTCGAAGGAAAGTGAAGGAAGAGGACCCAAGGTGGGCAGCCAGAGTGAGAGAGGGAAAGCAGGGGCAGGGGTCCCAATGAGAATGATCTCCGTCTTACTGGCATTAAGGCAGAGATCGCTGGAGACGCACTAATCCTGAATCGCAGATAGACAGTCAGGAATGAGCGAGATAGGAGAGGACCCTGAAGGAAAGCTGAGTGTCAACCACATAACACTGAAAGTTAGAGGAGAAGGTATAGATCAGGTGGGCCAATGGGGCCAACTAGAGGTTAAAAAACCCGGGTGAGAGGATAGAGCCCTGGGGAACGCCACAGGTAGAGAGAGAGGTGGCAGATAGAAAGGGACCAAGTTGAACCTGGAGGGTCAGTCCATGAGGAAGAAGGTCGGCCACTCCAGGCCCTGATTCGTGATGCCCAGTTTCTCACGTAGTTGATTGATCAGAATGGCGTGGCTGACTGTGTCGAAAGTAGGTGAAAGATCAAGGAGGATTAGGACAGAAGGAATGCTGGAATCAAGGTTAGAGAGCATGTCCTCACAGGTGTTCAGCAGAGCAGTTTCCGTGCCTCCGGCAGCTTTAAAGCCAGACTGATGGTCATGGAGACAACCAACAGATTCAGTGTGGAGAGTAAGCTGGGAGATGGCCAGCTTTTCCAAGAGTTTGCCCAGGAGTTTGATGGAGATTGGGCAATAGTTTGCCGGGCAGGTAGGATCGGCAGACAGCTTCTTGAGGAGTGGGTGCATAAGGGAGTGCTTAACAAGAGAGGGGAACGTTCCAGTGGCGAAAGAGTGATATCAGAAATTGGCCAAGGCTGGAGCGAGGGTGTCAATATGGTCCTTGATGGTTCTAGAGGAGCAGGGGAGCACCTGTTTGGACAACACTTTTATAGATCGGACTTGTCTAGAAACCTTGTCGTGTATTGTCAGAGAGTAAGAGGAGAAAGGTGGAGGAGAGGTAGAGATGGCCAAAGGGGTGCAGAGAGAGGAAGAGGGAGAGGAAGAGGAGATAGAGGGCAGCATGTCCTGAGTTTTAGCAGAGATGTGAGAGGCCAGAGCCATACAGAGGGCCTGGGAGGAAACAGGAGGGGAGGAGACCATAACGGGATTGACCAGTTCCTTGCAGATTTTAAAGAGTTTGGCTGTGTTGTTAGAGGCTGCAAAGACCCGGGCTTGAATGTGTGCTCTCTTCTTGGTGAGTGTTATTGCTTCGACTGGCGTTTTGGTGCAACCAGTCTAGGTTTGTCTAAATGTGGCCTGACATGCTTTACTGTAATGTTAGTATGTGTCTACACTGGTCTACATTGTGCAGCCAGTGGGACATGTTTTCAATGTGGCATGGAATTTTTAATAGCAAAGCATTAATGTTCCTGTGCACTGTGGGTGACTTGCATGTATTGGATTGGCATTACCCTAGAAAACAATTGCAAACACTCTGACTTTTTAGCCAATTTGTCTCAGAAAGTGTGCTGTGTATTGCATTAAAACACATATTTATATATTTCTCCTAGTACAGTGTGCGGCATACCCCTTCAGCAGCACGTTTGTGCAGATGTGATAATCTAGGCTGGCCCAGAGTGTGGCATGACACGTAATTTGTTGCCGAGATGGGGGGGCCCCCTCAGCATGGCTCGCAGGGGGCGGCCCACATTTTGTGTTACTCCACTAAGTTCAGACAGTCAGCAGCAGCGCCATAGCCCGGTTATTGGTAATGGTAAACCAACAAGATTCTTAACTATGCTCCCTGCTGCTTAGCTCCCTCATGCGTTCTCCCTCCCCATTCCCCTGTGCCTGCCGCCTGCGCACTTGGAGCGTCACGTGCCCAGGCCGGCATACTGCACGTGCCCCTGTGAGTGCGCAGCCTCAACTTCAGAAGCCACTAGCCAGGCAGCAACGCGTGCTCCTGACTACTGACAACGTGAGAGAAGTATTACTCCACCGAATGGAGTCCTGAGGAGAGATCTCACACTTGCTCAGCCTACTAAGTAAGGTAAGTCAAGTCAAAGTAGCCCCCGGCAGGTGTGTTTTCGTGCAGGGGTGCCACAGCGATGCAACGCTGCCTGTTTTGTCAATGTTTAGAATTAAGGAAAAGCCAGAAAGCTCCTTAATTTATCCCACTTGTTAATTAATTTGCACGCAATAAATTGTAACACTTCCCCGGCTTTCCGGTCTGGCACCTTTAAAGCTGCATGAACTGCTGATGGTGCTGAGCGGGGGGCCAGGGAGGTTTGTGTGGCACGGTTCCCACGCCGTGGGTCTAAGCAAAAGATTGTGCACAGCTGTGAAGTGCCTCTTCCCCCCCCCCCCCATGTCCTGTCTGACACCCTAGGACAAGCAGTGAAGGCCGTGCCGGGCCGGCACCGGGTGTTGGGGGAGGAGGATTTAATTAGAGGGAACGAACGAGCGACCGTCCTATTTAACATGGCACGCATGTTAACTGTATAAATATTATATTTATACAGTTAACACGCGTTGAAGTTGAAGGAGCTGCTAGTGCTTCCTCAGTGTGTGCCCGCCCCATGCAGCCTTGCATGCCCCCTGTGGGCAGGCGGCATACTTGCCAACATTCTGTGACCAAAAAGTCTAAGATTTAGGATTTTTCAAGTTTCAAAAATAATACTTAGCATAACAATGACATCACAGGAAATTACAAACCATACATTGTTGGCACCACTGGAGCATTCTAAAATTCACAACCCATCAAACAACACAACATGGAGAGATGCAGAAATGTTTACAATGTATAATTTTGAATGGTAAGTTAACACTAAATTTAATTACCCACCTTCACAGAAGGTAATCACACAGAGCTGGTAGGCAAGGTTTGCCACTCCTCTGTAGCATCAGCCCAGGTAGTACATATTTATTACTGCAGTGGAGGTGGAACACTGAACAACACAGAGACTGATACCCTCCTCAGTCTGATAGGCAGATGCTGTGTGATGGTGGTACGCTGTGCCACTTGCCTTGACTGGTGGTTCACCTAAGGTCTGTCCCTGGAAGAGTGCAGGACAGAGTCATGTAGCTGTCAGGTCAGTGGATTGATCTGAGCCCATCACTGAAAGGTATCACTTATCCACCCACTGCACAGACAGATTAATTGCCTTAGAGTCACATAAATTACCTGCACAATAAAAAGCAGTAGGATCTGTCACCCAAATCTGTAGGCAGTAGGACTGCTTAAAAAGCAGTAGTCCGCCTACTGCCTAAATCAGTAGGGTTGGCAAGTATGAGGTGGTACACAGGCCCAAAACCGCTGTCCGTCTGGGGCCATGTTCCTCTTATACCCTGCTGGCCTCCAAAGAACAAACCTATGCTATCTTTGTCTTGCCCTTTAGGCACTGTTCAGAAAAACAAACATGTTTTTGCACAGGACCTGCCCCTACATGATCCCACAAGCATTGCACTGCAATCAGCTGCATCTTGCTAGCTGCATGTCCCTGACTGTCTCTGGTTGTAGCATTACTGTGCTTCTTGCTAGGAATGTTGTGAGTTTTGAATTTGAATCCAAACTTATATCACTTTTCAAGGTGGTAGTGTCTTTTCCCCCAGACGCACAGCCACCACTGTTACATCTATCCATGGAGACATGGGCCTACAAGCTTTTTCACACCACCACCGCAACACTCCTCTCCCTGCACCGCCCCCAGGGAAGAACATCTTTCTTCCAATCCAACAATGTCAACCTAATAATGTGCACCCAACAAGTATTAACCCCCACACACTCAAAAATAAATACTAGCAAATATTGTAATTTTAAGCTGAGGTCCCACAAATAAGCTGCACACATGTTAAACCAGAACATTGTACTCTGTGTGTCATAAAGGGTATCACCCCATCACTGCGCACCCCAAAATGTTGAATTTCCACAGCCCCATTTCCCTGCATATATATATATGGTGAGGGGCAGGTAAAGTTAATAATAGATGTGAGCGGTTATGGGGGGGGGGGGCGCTGCACAGGGTCTCCTCCGCATATATATGCAGTGAAATGTGGTAAAACAAAAATGTCTGCATTTTGGTGATGCACAATAAAAAATGCGTAGTGATCACATAAAGTTTAGAACGTAAATAGACATTTCTGGTTGAATGCACCACTTTGTTGATAACTTTTAAGTTACTTACCATCATGCAATGTGTCTAATACATCAAATATAGTTAAAAAAATATTCTTGATCCACACATTTGTGTACCAACAAATGTCATGGTACTCAAGTTAGTCTTTTTGGGAAACATTTTAAGTAACTCAAAAGTTATCAATAAAGTGGTGCATTCAGCCTGGGATTTCCACTTACATACCTGGATAACGTGCCCAATGTGATGTGATACAATAAAGGAAACGCTGTGCAGTTTGAGTGTTACACTTATGTCCAGCAACAAATAGTAGTACTACAGTGCTAATACTAACAAGGGAGACAGTGACCGTGACCTGGCCAGTATGAGCAGCAACCACCCGTGCCTTCTCTCTCATAAGTGGGGTATTATTTCACCCTCTGTGGTCAGATAGGGGTCAGCATTGATGGGCAACAGTAGTTTGTTACCCTTCTACACCAGCTTCTGCTTGCTGAGTCGCTTGGTGACTCCGGTGAACTTTAATCTAATATCTGTTGTTCATACATTTCCATTAAGTCAATTACTTTTGCAACAGTGCAGCCCTTCTCAGCTTCTAGCCCACTATGCAGGTGCATTGAATCACAAAAGGCCTAATCAGGGGTATTGCTTGCAGAGTCCATTTGGATGACTCTTATTCTGCCGACGCTTCATATTGGTGCTTTCCTGTCAGGTGTCACGTTCCTATGCCTCAATTCTTAAAGCAATAGCAATCCAGTGAACCCTAATCCTCTTTTCTGGGCAGGTTGCGGACGGTTCCCTGTTTAATAAGTGCAGGTGCCAAGACCTTACAGGGAGGTAGGAGTTTGTGCTACCTCTGCGCAAGACCCACAGGTGATCCTGACAACAAGACTCTCATCATCTCGCCCATAGAATAAGGCAACACATTCCTCTCGGCTCCTCTTTGCCCCCTTTAAAAGGACCTTATGTGGCAGCTTACGTTATCACACGCTCTTCTCCATACAATCACACTAACAGTGCCGCCACACTGGTCGTTTTTCACAGGCTTTCACTCCCAACTCACCTTCTCTACACAATGTTCTACATCATAATTAAGGCCCTCCCCATCAAGAAGACATCGCCAGTAGCCTAACAATCTAACTGCGCCATGAGGGTATCATTCCACTGAAAGCTATGCCCAAGCCAGGCTGGAAATCTCTAGGTGTAAGAAAGAGAAGACACGCAAAGCCTGACTTAACTGTATGACCAAGGATTTAGCGTGCTCTCCCCAGTTCCGTCAGACAGAGGGAAAAAGGGTAGAAAGGGTGCAGAGGACAGAAAAAGAGAGGAGCAAGGGAGGGGAGAGATGGGAACAAGAACAGAGTGCAGATGAAAGATAGGGATGGTTTGCAGCACGGGGTGACCAGTGTGTGCAAAGGAGAGAGGGATGCAGGAAAGACCAGAACACAGGACAAGCCAGGAATGGTGGGCGGATACCCAATCTTTTTGGGACAAGCTATGCGCAGGCCATGAAAGCCTTTTGACCTGGAAAGTGGTAACATTTTTATGTGAACTGAGCCATCTGAAGTGAGACGCCAAATTGAAGGATTTTGTACTCTGAACTGCTTTTCTTTTTCTTGTTTTCTTTTCTTCTTTTATATAGTGATGATATATGTGATTTAATACGTACTGGTATTTTAATTTTGGGAAAAGTCGAGTTCTTCGACTAAAACACAATAAATGAATGGAAAAAAGCAAAGTCCCAAGGTGTCCCCGGCCCCCCCCAGATTTTATGGGTCTCCTACGCCCCTGACGACAGCCATCCATGCATGGCGACGCAGGGGGACATAACTGTCGCAGTCAGACTTCACCTCCTATCTTGGGGTCCCCTTGATGCTAGAACCTTGAAATTAGGCATGGACGACTCCAGTGGCACAACTGTGGTTCCCCCAAAGTTCCAGGCCTCAACGTGGATCTGTGACGGCTGCAGCACGGTAGCTGGTCAGCCCCTGATTGGATCAGTGACCCTTCTGAAGGCTCTTCTTCGCAGGAGACCGGGCAGACGTCTCGAATGGATGGTCCCTCCACTCCAAGGGTCAAAGATCGCTCACAGGAATTCAGGGCTCTTCCAGTACAGCAGCAGAAGCTGCTCGCCAGCCGTGCACGGTCTCCTTACATGTCCTGCAGCTAGGCAGGATACTTGGCTCCTTCAGGTTTCTTCCAGGTTCTTTCCGGAATGGATGCAGGGGTCCTCTTCTTAGCCAAAAGGCAGGTAACGGTCAAAACTATCACTAGCCAATCTAAGATCGGACCCACACAAACACCCAAACAGTGGTCCAATCAGGACCTCTGGTGGCACAGATCATGCATACCATTCAGACAAACTGAAACCAGTGTGTGGATTGGGACCAAACAGTCCGACCCCACTTCCTCGCAGCAAACACACATGGGCCTGCAGTAGCCCGAGATAAGCCTCCGCTTTCCCAGGTACTGAAAGTCTATATAAGGGTGTTCCTGTCCTCACAGGTCAGGGAGAAGGGTTAGTGACAAGATGGCCAAGGGACAAACGAAAAATCTTGTGGGACAGCCATGTTTATTGAAAAAAACAAAGTTCCTATTGTTAAATAGGAACTCCCGTCCCCTGCACACCAATTGGTATTGGAAATCCAAATTCCAAACAATATTTAAATAGCTTAAGTAATTCATATCAGTTTTGTCTTTAGGTAACCAATTTTTGTTGTGACAATTGTTTTCAAAAATATTCAAGGATACATACAATCAAGAATCAAAATAGGAGTTCAATTCACTCAATAGCATCAGATTGTTAATCATGAGGTCTACACGTTTCGAGAGTAAACCTCTCTTCTTCAAGAGCAATACATCATATTTTTCACAGAATAATTTCAATGAGAATACTTTAAACAAAAAAAAAAATTTGAAGTTTCTTTTGACAAAGGAATTTTTTGACAAAAAATGTTTTGGCAATTCAATGGCTGCCTATTTTACATTTAATCTAGACATGATTGCATTTTTCAACTAAAATGTCTTGTGGGTCTTCAAAAAGATCATTTGTCTGTGGGGTAATGGAAACATCATCTTGTGGCACAATTCTCTGAGAATCTGTGGATAATATTAATAAATATTATTAGTATTGTTTAACTCAGTGGAAGTTCTACTGTTAGTCAGGTAAGATGTTGTAAGTACCTGTGTGATGATGCAGCTTGTAACAAAGGAATTCAAATATCCAGACGATTGGTCGTGCAAAATCTTGTCCTATAAAGATAAATAAATTTGATATGTATATTTCTCTTATTTGCTAAGAGTTAGGCTCAACATATTCTCACCATTTATGTGAATCGACTGTTGTATACACCTATTCGCAAGTGTGCTTTATCTGGTACAGTCAATGTTCTTCTCGTGTCTGTATCTGTTCTTTCATTAGATTTAACATCACATTGTCCAAGTTTTGGAAATAACTTATCTTTTTGTATTCGATTTTCTAAAGAATGACAATATGTGGCAGTCAGTGATAATTTCTAGATGTTATTCGCTATCTTGTTAATGTTGTATGAACAAAGTTTCCCTCTGCTCCTCTGTGCACTAGCCGTTGGTGCTTCTTTCCAATTCCCGTCAGTGAAAAGCAATTCATTCGCGCATGGTTCCTAAAGTAGTCATGTGATGTTGATCACCTGTCTACACGGATTTTGGGAATGGTAGTTTCTCTATATGAAATGTTGCGCGGTAGTCGCCTTATTAGTTCCTAAAGTAGTCATGTGATAATCACATGGTTACACGGGGTTATGGGAATCGTAGTTTCTCTGTGTAAATTGTCGCAAAAGAGATTACGTGACCAAGTCTTAAATTACTAAATTCTATTCCACTCGAAACAATTCACTAATGAGTGTCCTGTTAAATGGTCAAGTGATATTATTCATTTAACTACACAAAATTTAATATATTGCTTTATCGTTTAATTAAGATGAGTCACGTGATCTGAACCACGTTATTACACAGAATTCTGGGAAACGTAGTGCCTCTGATTATGAGGGCTAATTCGTTACATTTAAGTGCTCTTTCCATTATCCCATAGTCAAAACAACATAATTCAAGTTGTCCTAATAAAATTCTCGCTGGGATCTTCGTATATATATCCACATTTCAACAGTTTTGAACAGTTCTAAGTATGTAATGGTCTATACATATTGATATTTACATATTGTCATTTATTTACCAAAACACATTCAAAGAGTACTCTTCATTCATGCCTCTAGCTTCTAGGGCATCCAACCTATGTGTCCAAAACATCTCTCTGCGAGACAATATTTGTTGTAGGTTACCCCCTCTCGCTGGTCGTGTAACGGTCTCTAGGACCACAAATCTCAATTGTGAAATTGTGTGATGGTGATCTCGAAAATGTCTCGTGATTGGTGATTTTATATTGCCAGTTCTAAAGTTTGACTTATGTTCAGATATGCGATCTTTCACTCGCCTCAATGTTTGACCAACATAATACTTGCCACAGGGGCAAATTAATCCATATACCACACATTTGTTTTCACAAGTTGCATAGTGTTGTAGATAAATGTTTTGGCCTCTGTAGGGATGTCTGATTGTTTGACCTTTCTGGACATTGTTGCATTGGCTGCAGTTTAAACAGGGAAATGTCCCTTTCTTGGATTTTGTTAATAGCCTTTGTTGTGTTGTAGTTGTTCTCTCCGCTTTGACTAGTGAATCCCGTAGGTTCCTCCCTCTATTATAAGCCGGTTGCTGTTGCTGCTGCCAGTAACTCTACTGCGTCTACCTTGGTGGGAGTGTCCTGCTTTAAAAACTGAATCCCCCCGCGGAGCGGGCGCGGAGTCTGGCAGAGTCTGAGGAGTGGAAAGGAGTGCAGTCTGCTTTCCTTGCTGTTGCTGCTGCCAGTAACTCTACTGCGTCTACCTTGGTGGGAGTGTCCTGCTTTAAAAACGGAATCTCCCCGCGGAGCGGGCGCGGAGTCTGGCAGAGTCTGAGGAGTGGAAAGGAGTGCAGTCTGCTTTCCTTGCTGTTGCTGCTGCCAGTAATTCTACTGCGTCTACCTTGGTGGGAGTGTCCTGCTTTAAAAACGGAATCTCCCCGCGGAGCGGGCGCAGAGTCTGGCAGAGTCTGAGGAGTGGAAAGGAGTGGAGTCTGCTTTCCTTGCTGTTGCTGTTGCTGCTGCCAGTAACTCTACTGCGTCTACCTTGGTGGGAGTGTCCTGCTTTAAAAACTGAATCTCCCCGCGGAGCGGGCGCGGAGTCTGGCAGAGTCTGAGGAGTGGAAAGGAGTGGAGTCTGCTTTCCTTGCTGTTGCTGTTGCTGCTGCCAGTAACTCTACTGCGTCTATCTTGGTGGGAGTGTCCTGCTTTAAAAACTGAATCTCCCCGCGGAGCAGGCGCGGAGTCTGGCAGAGTCTGAGGAGTCTGAGGAAGTCCGTGGAATCCTGGACTCCTCTCTGTTTCTCCCTGGCTTGCCTTCGCCACGCACCGCTACCCCAGCTGCTGCTCAGGTCATGTGCGTCGCTGGGAAAGCGAAAACGAAAACAAACACTGGGGCGATGAAAACGCAGGCTCAACGGAAGCAGGGAACCGACTCGCCGAGCACGGAGTCAGACTGCCCCTCGCTTCCAGCAGAGTCCTCCCTGCGAGCGGCTTTAGGGCTTACAGCTGTGTCGGCATCTCCGAGTCAGCTGGAGATCGAGATCAGAGAGACCGTGTGCCTCAATCAAGCAGATGAAGCACTCCAAGTAAGTGTTTATGCGCCCATCGAGCTGAATGAGTCTACTGTGCCCATTGTGAATACCTTGAACTATGTACCACACATTTCGAGCGTACTAGGAAAAGAAACAGTGCTTGTAACATCCACGTATGCGGATCCACATACCTCACTCGATCAAATGTTGCCATCTGAACACTGTGTCGATGCAAGTGCGACTGCAGCCGCTCCCCTGAATAACAAGGGGTTATTTGCTCGTTCTGAGAAATCTGCCCCAGTAGCATCGAGTGGACAGAGGCACGCAAACGGCGTTGTTAGTGCGACAAACTACGCTGATGATAGTCACCATGTGCAAAACCCAGGCAAAAATGGCATCGACAGTATCTGTATGGGTGAAAATGACGAACAAAGCAGTGGGTCCCCACAGCCGAGATTTTACAGTGCTTATGAAAAACTGGTGTCATCTCCTTTGAACTCTCACGAATTGGCATATGTTGGTGTTCAACACACTCCTCACGCTACAGGCTGCTGTGGAGTTAGGTAGAGAACCAATTCCGAACATATTTTTTAATCAATCCCCTTCCTATGTAGCTCTTATGAGTGTGCCAAAGCATGGTGATCCCACACAAGACAGAAATCGCAGAAACTCCTTGGATGTCGTTAACAAATTATTAACAGATCTCACCCAGATAAACAAAGACAGATGCAACAAATTAACATCAAATATAATACCAGAAAGATTGGAGGTTGCGGCTGAGCCATTAGCAACTATAAATCCATTGGACACAGTTAGAAATGGCAAACTACAGACTCCTCACACAAATAGTCTGTTTAAAAGAAGGAGAGTTGACTCGAGCATTTCGCCAAGCCTACAATGCTCACAGATGAAGATACCTAAAATGGGTTCCATTCCACTTAAACCGCTGCAAAACTGCTCACTGAATGAGTCACGCTTGTTTGGGGAAGGTTTTGCCCCCAACAATGAGCGAATTGACTCTTCGTCTGACTCATCTTCTTCGGACTCGTCCCTAATGGAGCGTCCGTTTCTGAAGATCAGATGTCTCCCACTTTGTAGAAAGCGCAAAACACGGCATGAAGTAGTGGCTGACATCAGCGTTGGACAGGACCCACACATGAAAGACCTTCAGGCTATTATAATATCATCAATGACGCTGTCTATTGCGCCCTTTCTCAAAATGTATGAACACATAAACGAGAACCATAAGAGTTCACAGCAGTACTTTCCGTCATGAACACCAAGCTCTTGACGATTGAAAACACACACATGTCATATAAGGATTCAGTGACGGGAACAAACACTAAGGCTGAGTTGGCGATGGCGTCACTCATGGACTTTACTAAAAACGCGAATTTGGATAAAAAACTCTTTGCTGAAGTGGCGAAACAAGCGCTGAACCTGTTCCAACAAAAGATAGAAGTGAACTCTGGACGGGGCAACAAGTGTGAAGGAGAGGCTGACGATCACCCTTGTATTGATAGGTCGCCCACCTGTAAAGACGCTTGTCTTCTGTCAGACGTGAATCAGTTTCAGTTGCCAAAGCATCAACCAAACCACTAAATATGATAGAAAGAACACAAGAGAGTGTACGTACAGACGTTGCTCGAGGTTGTGAGGAGATCCTAGATAAAACAGAACCAACTCCAGCTAGAGTCATCCAACCACTCTTGATACCGGCCACCTCTAACCTTGATTGTGAAGTGAGAGCTCAAAAATTGCCTGGTGTTCTCTCTACGCTGGAAAAAGAAAAGAGAAACTCGTCACAGTTCCATGACATTCTCATTGCGAGTCAATCTTCAAGGAACTTGGCTCTATTAGATCCACAAATGGCGTCTTCCTCTAACTTGAATCACCGGCATGACTTGACAGGCGTGGATCCAGATGCAGCTAACAAAGAAGGGATTGCTAATCCCCCAGATGTTTTTGACATATTTAAGACCTCTAAGACCGACCCAAAAGTCGGCCAGACTTCAAACAACGCGGGAGGCACTGGTCTAAAAAAATTGAAAAATCTACCCTTGAAAAAAACAAAGCAAGGAAAGGACTCACGAAAGTTCTTAAACATCAAAACTGTAAATGTGACAGTGAACAGAACAATCATGAAAGAGAAAAGTGGTGAAGCTAAAACACAAACGAATGAAGTAGTAATTGTGCTGGATCAAACCACTGTGCCTAAAACAAACCCTTGTGACGTATCTGAAGATCTGATGAACATGTCAATTTACGAGGATGCTGTGGAGAAGGAGCAGGGGGAGACAGAAGAAACTGACCCACTGCCCTGGAGAATCAACAATGGCGAAGGGGTTGACAGCAGTGATGGCGTTTCAAAGTCTAACATCACCACAAATCCGCTGCTGCTGCCCTAAGTGCCAGCGCCCTCGCTACTGGAAGACGATGCTTCTCTTGCAACTAAATCATCTTGCAAAGAAAATGTGTGTGACAGAACTCTTCCTCAACAATTTAACAGAGTTGTAAGACTATGTGAAGTGATTCAGCAGACAGCAGTATTGCCAGTCGGTTCTGACACACTGAAGAAGACGTTTATGACACTCGATGAAAAACGCTGTGAGACAACGGCGTTGTCGAATAAACTGGTCTGCCAGTCGAAAGCAACAGTTTTACAAAAACAATCTGACAGTTGCTGTAAGCCGAGACCAGTTTGGTCGGATGCACCTCAAAACCAAATAGACCAGAAAAAGGTCTTTAAACCTGACATGCTTTTGGGGCCCAGCGCTGGCCCGAGTGTCCACCCAAGATCAACTGTAAGGGACAACACCAAAAACGCCCTGGGAAATTCAAATGATCTAAAAAAGGGAAGTAACACACGAAACGAACAAATAGTCCACCAAGTGCTCTTGGAACGTATAGAGTCTTCGGATGATTTAATTTTGAATCGCCACAATGTTCTGTGGTTGTGCCATCTTGTACCGAGTCTTGGAGCCATTGAATCCGGAGATCTAAAAATTGTCGAATTCTTCAACGAAACCAAAAACGATGCTGTAATATTACATCTACAGTCGAAACTCATAGTTGACATGCTGCTCAAAGCAGGTCCTGTGTTAATGTCTTTGGGGTTCAACATTTCTTTAGCACGAACTCGGTGTACACCCAGAACAACTGAAAAAGGGTCTTGCAAGGCAGGCACCAGCAAAGTAGAACAGTTGAACAGTTCTTTGATGAATGAAACCTTGGTATCGACTTCCCCTGTAATCTCATCACGACTAGTCCTTTCTGATCCTGAACCGCAGTCTGAGATGTCACGGAATGATTGTATAAGGATAACAATTCAAGGAGCGGACCGTGCCACTTCTAACGTGGACACTATAGAAGAGACCGTGCCAAAGGTTGTTAAAGAAAATGATTGGTCATGGGTTGCCGGAACACTGAATACTGAACAGTCGAAATAATGCCAGGCCCACGAGTCACGCCAAACTGCAAATTGGGATACTGGAAAACCAGGGGCTTTAGTCATTTGTTCAACTCAGCCTGCGCTGTTGACTTAGACCTTATTTGCCTGCTTGAAACATGGCTGAATGAAAATCCAATATTGGAAGGGTTTGAAATAGCCCTTAATCCATCAATTAAACAGGCCAAAGGGAGATCAATGGCCGGGCTTCTGGTGGCCGCTAGGACAGCCTCAGGCTTCAGGATCGTGAACTGCGTAAACCTCTCTCCCTTTATCCAGGCGGTGGCGGTCAGTTGTCCTGGGACAACACAAGTACAAGATTGTGAACTTTACATCATAAATCTCTATTGGAACCATGTGGCCATTGGTGCCAAATTTTTTGTCGACCAAGTAACATCTGCTATTGACGACTTAATGGAAACGGGCAACTCAAATGACTTGATCATCTGTGGTGACCTTAACATCGATTGTGTCACTCATTTAAATCTAATCAGTGGCAAGAAGAGATTAATTAACTCAGAAGAACAACTGACAACACAGTGGTGTTTGGAAATGGACATACGTGGGCTAACAATGTTAAATGGTCAAACACCGGGGGACATCCCGGCTGCTCCGACGTGGAGAAGAGGTGACCTAAGCTCTACACTTGACTATTTATTCGTATCTGGAAGCATCCACACGAGAACTAATGCTTTTGAAGTCACAAAAATGATCCATAGTGACCATGATATGTGATCTTGAAATTCAATTCCAGCATCCGACACAATCAGGAGCGCTGGGCCCACTCAGTAAGAACGGGAGCTGGTCGAATTAGTCTGTATCTTGATACTGATGACGTTTCTCTTATTTCAGCCAAATTTCTGAATTCTGGAACATTGGAATATGATCACCTTTTGACTCAATACTTGGAACGGAAGAATAACTTAGGAAAGGCTGAATTTACTTCTGAACACAAATTTGATCTAGACATCTCTCAACGAAAAAGATCTCTGCGTTGGCAATTGAGAAAGGTGCAAAAATCCCCCTCTTCAGATGCCTGTGAACAAAGACGAAAGCTCAAAAAAGCCTACAAGAACTGGCTCAAGTCTCACAAAGCCATCATCATACAAAATGACGCTGAGCTTATGCTGATGAAAATGGCGAGCACTAACTCAGCAGACTATTGGAGACTAATAAATAACAATTTCGTGCCACAACACGCCTTGCAAGCAAACCTGGTCTTAGAGACGGAGTGGCTATCCTTCTACTCTGATCTCTATCACAAAGATGTGCTCACAAAAGATTGGGAACCTCCCATGCTAACACATTGGGAGATTGTGTTCGACAAAGAAGACATCTTGCGAGTTATTAAGAACGTGCACGATTCTAGAGCACCTGGTCCGGACGGGCTTACGAATTTCTCCATTAAACGCCACCCAGAAGAATGGTCAGACTTTTGTGCAACTTTGTTCAATAGAATTGTCAAGTGCTGTAATACTCCGAAATCATGGAAATCCGCTGTGATTGTACCAATTTTCAAAAAAGGAGATTGAAGAAATCCAGAGAACTACAAACCCATTGTACTGCTTGACGTGCTAGGGAAAGTGTACGCCACCCTCTTACAACAGCAACTCCTGGAGTGGTCTACTAAATGCAACAGGGTAGACCCGAGGCAGACAGGTTTTGTCAAGGGTGTAGGGTATTGTGTCAATCTCCTGTTGTTAAATCTATTGAAGATGGAAGCTCATCTGTCAAATTCTAAGATCTATTTGGCCCTAATAGATTAATCACAAGCATTTGACAGTATAAACAGAGACCTACTCTGGGGAAAGCTGAGTGAGTGGAATTGTCCACATAGTTTGCTGGCTGCTATCCATGAACTTCACACAAACACCTCTATTAAGGTCAGACTAGACCTCAAGGGCAATCTATCAGCCCCAATTGACACAGTCAGGGGTGTGAAACAAGGTTGCCCCCTAGCAGCCAGCATCTTTAACTTGTTCATATCTGACATCAAAGATATTTTTAAAGAGTTGACCACGTTTCCACCTAAAATACATGGTACCCATATTGATTATCTTGTTTATGCGGATGACCTCATCCTTCTGGACTTAACATCCATAGGCCTTCAACATAAACTCACCATCGTGGAAAAGTACATAACAGTGAATGGCCTTAACATTAACAAGGAAAAATGCGAAATTATAGTATTTGAAAAATTGCAGGGCACCAAAAGAAACACAAAGAAATTCAGTTGGTATCTGGATAAAGAGACAATTAGGATTGTGAAGAACACCTCCTATTTGGGGATGAGAATAAGTGCCAGTAGAAATGACGCACCCTGGTTAGAATCAGCAAAGAGCAAATGCCGGCAAATGGCATGCCAGGTGTCTCTGATCAATAGGAAATTTGGTAAATTTTCCTTAAAACCCACAGTAGTCTTTTTTCAGCAAAAAGTGGTGCCGGCTCTGATATACGGTGGCGAAAATGCTTTTGGCTGTGGGCATGAAGTGTGGAACTCGCTTGAAAACATTTTTTGGTCAAAAGTTCTACACTTCCCAAAGGGGATTGCAACAGCCTGTGTAAGATATGAACTTGGTTATATCTCAATCCAAGCAAGAGTTGCTTGGAACCTTCTAAGTCTATTCAGGAAAACAATACAAACGAATCCGCCACCCCAAATTGCCATACTCCATAATCCAGAATCTGAAAAAACCCAAACAATTCTGTATCAATGGAATGCATTATGTCGTGAGATACTAGACACATACAACATCACGGTACAAAAATTGATGGAAAACCCAGACTCGGCGAAATTGAAGATGTGGAGAATTGATTGGATCAATACATGCAAACTAAGATCTGACTCTTAGCTCCCGAAGAGGCGAGAGCATATGGCATGCTTCCGGAATATTTAACTCGTTTCCTGGACCAGCGGTCAAGAACCTTATACATGCAGTTTAGGCTTAATGCATTGTCTACTAAAGAGCGCCTAAGCTTCTGGTCCCAGTCGGACGACTCGGACTTATCATATCGACTCTGTGGAACCACCAATGAAACTCTCAAACACTTGATAATGACGTGCTCTGGGCTAGAACAACAAAGAAACATAATTTTCAGCCCAGTAACAAAGATATTTCAGTATCTATCTCGGGAAGACTTGTCGAGAGCTCTGTTTGATGGCTCAAATAGATCTGTGTTATGCGCTCTGGTCACTTTTCTCTGTGTACTAAAGGAGAGTCTGGACGTAAAGCCCATCCCCTGATTGATGTGACGAAACTATGTGCACCTTGTCGATGGAAGATGTGGCTCTGACGACGAATTGGACAGAAAGAGATGTACTTTGTACTGTTTGACACTTTATTTCTCTCTTTCTCTTTTTAAAGGTTTGTAAAAAAGACAAATAAAAAATAAGCCATTAGTGGTGGATTCGGGAACAAAGTACTGAGTTGTGGGTCTAACCTGGTGATTTTCCAATTTTTGTAGAGTACTGTGATAAATATATATCACCACGGTTGGAAATTCCTCAAGGCACCTTGGGCGATCCCACAGACACATATACAGCAATGTGTTATATGAAGCTAAAAAGGCCCTGCGTAAAGACCTGAGAGAAATAAGGAAACGCCTCCCAAGAATGGAATTCATGAAGCCGTAAAAGCAAGATGCACGACCTATCGAAACTGGGCAAGGTCTCATGCCATTATCATCAAGATCGTGCTGAGCATATGCTACGCCTACTTATGACAAGGAATACACGTGATATTTGGAAGATCCTGAATATGGAACTCTTTAAATGTACTCCGAATATTATAAACACCATTCCAGGAGACGTATGGGACTCGCACTTTTCCTTGTTTTTTCATAAATCTGAAACAACGGCTCTGTCAACGTTCAGTGCCATTGACACTCAGTGGGACGTTCAGATGGCGCACAATGATATTATACAAGCTATTAACGCTTTAAAGATTTCGCGCGCAGCCGGTCCAGATCTGATTTCAAATGTAGATCTAAAAAAACATCCAAGTGACTGGGCAGATTTCATCGAAAACTTGTTCATGAAAATTAGCTTGTCTAAAAAACTGCCTGAATCATGGAGGACCGCCATAGTAGTGCCAATTCACAAAAGGGGCAGTTGGGACGATCCGAATAACTATCGCCCAATTGCCCTTTTGGACACGATTGGAAAAATCTTTGGGTCTAGCTTGCGTGTTAAACTTGCAAAGTGGGCAGCAACTTCTGAGATTACTGACATACGGCAAACAGGCTTCACGAAGGGTGTTGGAGTTGATGTAAACCTGTTAATCTTGACAATCTTAAAACTAGAAATTCTAAAGAAAAATGGAAAAATCCACTTTGCATTTATTGACATGAAACAGGCTTTCGAAGGTGTGAACCGCAGCCTACTATGGGCTAAACTGTCAAAATGGTGTTGTCAGGCCTCCATCCTTCAACCGATCATTGCACTTCACGACCATACATCAATCAAAGTCCGATTAAACAACAGCGGTCTGCTATCCAACACCATCTTGACACATAAAGGTGTCAAACAAGGATGCCCGCTTGCTGCAGAGCTATTCAAACTATTTCTGGCTGATCTCCCAAACCATTTCGATCAGGTTCCTTGCTTTTCACCCAAGATAAACCAAATCCCAATTAAATGTATCATCTATGCGGATGATTTGGGGCTGATGGACAGAACCCAAATCGGGCTTCAGCGCCTTCTAGTGGGTCTACAAAAATACATGGTCCTAAACGAATTGACAGTAAACACTTCAAAAACAAAAATTGTGTCAATTGGAAATGTAAAAAGCAAGAAAGATAAAGCGTTTAGGTGGAAAATCGCTGATTCCAACATCTCTTCTGTCGATTCCATAAGATATCTAGAGATCCAATTCAACAACTCCCATCTGTGAACAGCAATGAGTTGACGAATTAACATCAAAAATGATGAAGCTTGCTCTGCAAGGAGCGCAAAAATCAACAGGAACTATGGAAAGTTTTCTCTGCAACCAGTCCTTAAATTCTATCTACAAAAAGTGGTACCAATAATAACCTTCGGGGCTGAGGCTGGGTGGAATATAAGTGAGCAAACATGGCATGTAATGGAAGGTTGCTTCTGGCGGAAAGTACTGAGGTTGCTACTATCAACATCGATGACCATCCTGAGACATGAACTAGCCATAAACTCACTGCACATCAGAGTGGTGTGGAATTCAATTGCCACAATGCGTAAAATGGCACTAAAATCACCGGCATACAAAATCTTTGCAATTAATATTCTCCAAACAACCAAACCTTACTGAATACATGGTTTCGCAAGTTACTGGCATTCTTAACGGCTGCAGACATAAATAACCAAGATCTTCTAAATCACCCGTAGCTTGCCAAAAAGACATTTGAAAATTGGGCCTGGATTGTCAATAATAAATCACGACAAAAGCTGAAATCAACAAAACTCGTGGGAGGCGATCACAGGAAACCAAATCAACCAGCACGCTGCTTACTACATTGTCCATCTCGTCATCATCGAGAGCAATTTCTTAGGTTTTGGGCGAATATCCTAAAAACCAGAGAAATTCTTTGGCAAAGAAACAATAAATCTATAAAAGATAACCTTTGCCGCTTCTGTGGACTGGCTACTGAAACATCTAAACATCTGATAATCGAATGTAAACAGACAGTCAGCCAACGCTCAATGCACCTTGGAAAGTTTGCCCCATTGGACGAAGATGTGGATGGGTGGTGGGCTAGGATCATCTCTGGACATAATATAAAACTTGCGTGCGCAATTGTGAACTAACTTGACGTGACTTTGAAAGCAGATACTTAATACCTCTGATTAGTCTTCGTGCTGGTCTTCTGGAGGGCTTGTGGAATTTTCTTTTCCTTTTTCTTTTTCTCTTGTTGTCTCTTTCTTTTGAAACAAAAGTTTGAATCTTGTGTTCAAACTGTAGATTCTTTCAAATAAAAAAAATATATATATATATCAATGGAGGGTTATCTTTATCATGTTTTTTCTTTTGAGTTAAGAGTTCAGGCCTTTTTAATGTGTAACATTTTTCTTTAGCTTCTGTCCATATTGGTTGTGGAAAACCTCTCTCTTCATACCGTGTCAGTTGCTCTTTTGCAGCTTCTTCGTATCCTGCTTCATTAGAGACAATGGGCCTCATTAGACGTTGCGCGCTAAAAATCGCAAATTACCGGCATGGCGCCCTTAACGTGTCCGCCCTTGCATGAGGGCGCTAATAGCGTACCATTACGAGTATGGGGACACAAGCATCGCGCCATGCCGGTAATGCCCCAACTGCCATGCCGCTAAACTCCCCCAATAGTCCCTTACCGGCTTCGACGACAGTGCAGATAGCATCTCCGCCTTGACGCAGCATGCAAATAGCGGTCACCGCTAAAAGCGATGACCGTTAAATAGCGGAACCGGAAACAGCGTCATCGCACAGGAACGGGAAAGAGCACAGCGGCCATATTTAAAAACACAATCCATTGCTTTCCTGTAGTACTTTGCTGTTGGAAAATATCTGGAACACCCTTACCATGCCCAAGGCTCTCAAAAAAACAACTGACCGCCAGCGGAAAGAAAGGTTTTCGACTGAGGAGCTACTAATGCTGACACAGACCCTATCTGAAAATGCTGCAGTGGTCTTCGCAAACGACATGCGGCGGGAGACACTTCTCCAAAAAAAAGCAATCTGGGAGGAGGTGGCTCTAAAAGTAAGTGCTGTGGGCACCAGCACCCGCAATGTACGTGAGTGCCGGAAAAGATGGGATGACCTTAGACTCCGGGTCAGAATGATCTTGGCAGAAAATCACAACATTGCCACAGCAGGTGGTTCGGGGTTGCCAATTAAACTAAAAGAATGGGAGGAGACATGTGCCAACCTCATAAGAGTTGAATGCATCGAGGGAGTCGGGAGGATGGAGCATGGCGTGGTAGGCACTTTGGATGGAGGTAAGTGTACCAATGAAAGCATGCAATGTGAATCTACTGGTCCCCGCAAATGTCAGCCCAGAATCACCTCATGGATGGCCAAACAGCCACACATGCATCCCACCCAGCCCATGTCAGTGCCAGACCCAAACACACACACATGCACACATCAACAGAGCCAAGTGCCACACACAACACTGCATGGATGAGCCACTGAACTGACACATCACCTGCATCCTTCACAATGAAGTCCAAATGCCCACAACTGCATTGATGATGTATCCTGCATTGAGTACATCGAACCGTAATCAATGCCATCCCCCTTCTTGTCCCCGACAGGGTCACATACAGACAGTGGCGATGGTGGGAATGCATCCCAGGCACCCCCTGCGCAGAAGAAAAAAAGGCCAAAGCCCATAGAGGACACCCCCACAACATCCAGGGGAAAAGGCACAAGGCTCCATTTGCAGAGTCTCTAATATCAGTCGAGCGCCACTGCCAAGGCCACACCAAAGCCAACTACCCCACCTCTGGAAGTCCACTCACCACCACCGATTACAGCCACCGAGGGACCACCATCAGCTGCAGCCAGTTTGGCAGGAGAGGCGGCAGCCACTGCTCCATTATCTGATGTGGAGGACCCAACAGAATTCGATCTGGGCATGCACACTCCAAGACCCCCTGGAACCCCCCAGCCATCACCACCACACACACCTGGCTCCAACGTCACTGGTGATGAGACCATGGGAGCTTTCAGTAGCCCCCCGGTGCCTCCATCTGTTCACCTGCCTGCATCACAATGCACACCAGCCACACCACCAGAGCCCGACAATGCCCTTGACCTGGCCAGCATCAGCCAGCGGCAACAGGGTCTCACTGTGCTGGTTGGGCAGCACGTGGAGGAGGCTGCCCGTCTCAGGGAGGAGATAGCAGAGACATCCAGGTAGTCCAGGGAGGGGATGGAGGCATGCACAGACAGGTTGTGTGGGGAGCTCATCCGAGCTCGCGAGGTCCTCACACGTATTGCGGATGCTATGGACCGCCAATTCCCACCACCACCACCACCACCTGGACAGTCTGCCCCTTCTTCGTCCGCAAGTTTGCGGCAGTCAAGCCCACCCTGACGCTCCGCACGCACCACCAGGCGCCCCTCCAGGCAGCCTCCCAATGCTGGTTTTGGCAATGACCAATAGGGAGTTAATGTTCATGCCTCTGCGTGCATGCCTGGACGCATACATCGTGCAAGACACATGAAGGACTGTTGTGGGGGGTGGGGGGAATGGTGTGATGGGACTGTTGTGGGGGGTGGGGGGGAAGGGTGTGATGGGACTGTTGTGGGGGGTGGGGGAGAAAGGGTGGTGGGATGTTTGGGGACATACACATTTTTCAGTTTAAGCTCCCCCCCACGCACATCCAGTTGGAGTATCCATCTCTCCCCCCCACGCACACCCAGTTGGAATATGTATGTCTCCCCCCCACCCCCACGCACACCCAGTTGGAGTAGCTATCGCTCCCCCTCCCAAGCACACTGCCATGGCCTGCTACTCATCAAGTAGCCACGAACGTTGTCCCGTTTGTCGCTCCATGTAGCGGGGGATAGTTGAGTTCCGCAGGACCATGGAATCATGGGTTTATCCTGGAAATCTGGGACAGCAATGTGTGATTATCTTGTTGGCGTCACATAGCATCTGGACATTGATGGAGTGGAATTGCTTCCTGTTTCGGTACACTACTTCATTGTGATGTGGGACGACCTATTCCACATGTGTACAGTCGATGGCCCTGATGCAACTTGGGATGCCTGCCAGTGAATAGAAACCGACTTTGGTGTTTGCAATCTCATGAGCAGTCCGTGGCATGTATATGTGTTTGGGTGCATGCTTCAGGAGGGCCTCGAGTAGCTGATTCAGTGTGTGTGAGAATACTGGTTGGGAGATGCCATGCATCTGCCCCACTGTATGCTGGTAGGTGCCTGTGGCCAGGAAGTGGAGCACAGTCGCCACCTTCAGTAGGGGGGGCGGATGGCAGTTCTGATGTCTATGAGGCTCACAATGTCGTGGTGTATCATGTCCACGATGCTGGTGATGGTATCCCGGTCCAGACGGTACCGGGTGTGTATCTGCTCAGGTGTTAGGTTAAATGGACTGGCTCTGATCCTGGGAATTGGTGGGTGCCTCTGTGGTATGATTAGGTGCCGTGGTGGTGCTTGCTGTGTCTGTCTTGCCCTCCTCCTCCTGCGTCTCCTCTGTGCTGTCTGTTGTTGTTGCAGATGCGCTGCAATCAGGTCCTCCAGTCCATGTAATGCTGCTAGTATTGGAACCATCTTGGTGTATGAAGGGATGTGGGAAGGGGTGTGGTGTGCTCCTTTTGAGCAGCCACAGTCTCCATTGCCTCCACCTGTGCTGATCGTGGCCACCTGTGGCAGGTGGTAACACTGCACAGTTCTTTTAACGGGTGGTTCGCGATGGCGGTATTAGCGCCATGCCGGTAAGGGGTTTTAGGTGCTTTTCCATGCCGCTATTGGCACGTCCGCCTGGCTTGTGATGATGTGCTAATAGTGGCATGGCGTAAATTACGGACGCGAGGGTTGCGCGCCCGCGGACTGGCCACTATTAGTGGCACCGTACTTAGCGGTGCCGCAAATAGCGGTGAGCAAGGTCATAATTTGGATGGGGATTTAGCGTTACCGGTATTCCATTACCGGTAACGTTAAATCCCTACCGCCTACCGTGTAATGAGGCCCAATGCGTTTAATCCTTTGCAATTGACTCAAAGGTAAGGTTCTTTTCAGATGTTCCGGATGATGACTTGTAAAAAATAAGGTATTGTTAAAATCCGTGGGTTTTCTGTAAGTTGTTGTTTGCAATTTACCATTTTCTGGATAGATCTTTGTGTCCAAAAAATGTTTGACTATTTTGTTGTTTTGACTATGGGATAATGGAAAGAGCACTTAAATGTAACGAATTAGCCCTCATAATCAGAGGCACTACGTTTCCCAGAATTCTGTGTAATAACGCGATTCAGATCATGTGACTCATCTTAATTAAACAATAAAGAAATATATAAAATTTTGTGTAGTTAAATGAATAATATCACTTGACCATTTAACAGGACACTCATTAGTGAAATGTTTCGAGTGGAATAGAGTTTAGTAATTTATGACTTGGTCACGTAATCTCTTTTGCGACAATTTACACAGAGAAACTACGATTCCCATAACCCTGTGTAACCATGTGATTAACATCACATGACTACTGTAGGAACTACTAAGGCGACTACCGCACGACATTTCATATAGAGAAACTACCATTCCCAAAATCTGTGTAGACAGGTGATCAACATCACATGACTACTTTAGGAACCATGCGCGAATGAGTTGCTTTTCACTGATGGGAATTGGAAAGAAGCACCAACGGCTAGTGCACGCAGGAGCAGAGGTAAACTTCGTTCATACAACATTAACAAGATAGCGAATAACATCTAGAAATTATCAATGACTGACACATATTGTCATTCTTTAGAAAATCGAATACAAAAAGATAAGTTATTTCTGAAACTTGGACAACGTGATGTTAAATCTAATGAAAGAACAGATACAGACACGAGAAGAACGTTGACTGTACCAGATAAAGCACACTCGCGAATAGGTGAGTGTACACAGACACGAGAAGAACGTTGACTGTACCAGATAAAGCACACTCGCGAATAGGTGAGTGTATAGAACAGTCGATTCACATAAATGGTGAGAATATGTTGAGCCTAACTCTTAGCAAATAAGAGAAATATACATATCGAATTTATTTATCTTTATAGGACAAGATTTTGCACGACCAAGCGTCTGTATATTTGAATTCCCTTGTTAAATGCTGCATCATCACACAGGTACTTACATCTTACCTGACTAACAGTAAAACTTCCACTGAGTTATACAATACTAATATTATTTATTAATATTATCCACAGATTCTCAGAGAATTGTGCCACAAGATGATGTTTCCATTACCCCAGTCAAATGATCTTTTTGAAGACACACAAGACATTTTATTTGAAAAATGCAATCATGTCTATATTAAATGTAAAATAGGCAGCCATTGAATTGCCAAAACATTTTTTGTCAAAAAATTCCTTTGTCAAAAGAAACTTCAAAATGTTTTTGTTTAAAGTATTCTCATTGAAATTATTCTGTGAAAAATATGATGTATTTCTCCTGAAGAAGAGAGGTTTACTCTCGAAACGCGTAGAGCTCATGATTAATATAATCTGATACTATTGAGTGAATTGAACTCCTATTTTGATTCTTGATTAAAAACATTCTTGATTGTATGTATCCTTGAATATTTTTTAAAACAATTGTCACAACAAAAATTGGTTACCTAGAGACAAAACTGATTTGAATTACTTAAGCTATTTAAATATTGTTTGGAATTTTGATTTCCAATACCAATTGGTGTGCAGGAACTTTGTTTGTTTCAATGATATGTGTGACTTTCTGATACCAGAGTCCGTTTTTTTCTCCCCGTCACCCTTTAAGATTGTTAAGTTGTGTGAGCGTTTTTTGGCTCCGATTATTTTGTAAAATTAACAAAATCACCTCTTACCCAAAGGTGTGCAGTCTCTCTCGCATATGTTCTTGGACAGCCATGCTTAGCCACAACCCACAGTAGTTTGCCAAACACGGTAAGGCTAATGCAAAATACACACACACAAAAAAAGCAAAAAATTACTGCTGCCAACAGCTTGTCCCTTAGGCACACGTACTGTCACCAAAAATTCCTCTGAATTTCAGTTTAGGGCAAAACAAAAAGTGTACTCCATTGCACTTCACTGTAAGATGCATTGTACAATGATATAAAGTTACCAAAAGTGGCAACTAAGTAACAAGAATAAGGGAAACAATGTTTCCCAGTACTGATAGTCTGATGGACATGTCAGTTTCCCCATGACAAATGAGCAAAAGCCAGTGTAGTGAAGCCCAGCACTGTAAAATGTTCAGCTCAGTTTAAAAAATAAAAGCAAAAGGTTTGGGGGTACCTAAAAAAAAGAGGGAAAGGTGCTAAAAAGAGAAATCGTTCCTAACACCTCCACACTGTAAAAAGAAAATATGTGCAGATAAGTTGTGCAGTGAACAGGAATGTCAGCGTTTTTCAGAAGCAGTCATTTCGTATTCTGTTGAAGCAAAATAAATCACTGGTGCTTTTCAGGGAAACCTCCCTATGAATATACTCCACAATGAGCAAGTTTTACATAGTATAATTGTACTATTTAAGGCTGTTAACTTTTATTTTGGTAAAACTGTCAACTTTTTTTCCAGGAATACGGCTTAACTAAAGTGGAGAAATTGGAGATTGCCAAAGGCTATTGCACTCCTCTTGTAAGGAAGATTCGTTCCGATCTTCAGAGGACACAGGATGATGATACTGTAAACAAACTCCACCCTCTGTAAGTTTCAGGTTTTCATATTATGTCTTAGACATTTCTAAGTCTCTGAAAAATGTTGAACATGTATTCACAACTTCAGTATTTCATTATATTTGTGTCTTAGAAAAAGCATCCAGCCTCTGGCTTGATTACGCAATTAAAACCTTTTAATGAAAGGTTGGGGCATAAAAGGGAACAGCTCATAGGCAAAGCTTATTTTCGACTGAGAGTTTATAAATACGTTGTTTACATTTTTAAATTTTGAAAACCTAGGCAGGAAATTGCATAATGATTTACATAGGAAAATGAAAATAATGCTTTCCTCTGCAACATTGACCTAATCCATGAGAGAAACGTACCTGGCCAGATATAAACAGTCATGCCAAATTTTGAACATCTTAAATAATGCTTTCATATATGTGCACAGGAATATTCAATGCCTATTATCTGTTATTCTGTTCATTACAAAAGTAATGTAATGGTGTGCAGGGTTTTTGAGTTGGGTCATATTTATATCTACTCAAACTGAATTAAGAACACCACCACACTCTGTTTTTATGGCAATGCATGTTTTTAATGAACTAATGATTATTTGGATGTGTTGTATTGTGTGCATCATTTCTTTAATTATTGTTTGAGTTCCTTTCATTAATGTCCATGTACTTTGGCCAGGCATATAATGTAATGTCATGTCCATATACTTTTGCCGGTCATATAATGTGATAACACAGACACTTCTTCAGAAATTGTTAAGTTTTGGTATTGGTGTGCTGTAAATATCCCTTAGTTGGGGATTAACTCTTTTTTTGTTTTTTAGTGAATTGTTTTGTCTGCTTATATATGTGTCTTATTTCGGATGTTCATTTTGTGGGGATGGTTGGGTTGGTGTCTCTTATGGTGCTGATGCCCTGTGTGAGTGAGCACTTAGGCAGTTTCTCTTATTGTTGCAATACAGCCAGCTTCAGGTGGGAATGTGGTGTCAATGTTTAGTTTTATTTGTAAATGGTGTAGGTGCCTTTGATACATGTTGGTGTGTCTCGTGCTTGTGCTTGTTTGGACATGAGGGTGGTTGTTAGTCTGTATTTTAGTGGATTTCACCACTTAATGGCAATAAACATGGTGCAGGCCAGAGTAGGGTCTGTGTGTATATGTGAAGTGTGGGAACATCAAAGTGCTGCCGCACCTATGACTGCATCTTTGTTTGTCACCCTCCCCTTTTTGTTGGCTGTGATATATGTGGGAACGTTGGCGTTGTTTTGTTGTGGGACATCTTGGGTCTGTGTTTGTTTTGGGTTTCTGTTGAGTGTGTGCCTATGTCTTGGTTGTGTGACGAATACAGGCACTGCATCCCCTCTCCCCAAGTTGGAGCCACACCCTTTGAGACTAGGGTGCTGAGCCTGCTAAGCTTAACACCCCCTAGGGGACAGGATCCCAATTGGGGTGACCCTCCCCCAATCCCTCATTGAGGATAGCAATTCCTTGGAGAGGGATGTAAGTTATCCTCCCTATTCCCAAGACTACAATATGCTGTAAGAGTGGCTATTGTGGATTCTTACCCTCTGTGTACAAAGTATCAGCTGAAAAGTAGAGAACCGTGGGAAGTCCCGACCCCTAACAAAGTGGATGATAAAAAGCTAATCGGGGAAGAAGGGGGCCGCTGGGGAGCTGGAGAGAGCAAGGACCCGTCTCCTTTGCCGGGGAGGGGGGCCATAACACAGTGAGCGTCCATGAGATAATGCAGACATGATGGCGGCACGGGAGGCCTATGGCCCTGCTGCAGCAGGAACCTAGAGCACACAACCATTAGGAGCCGTACAAAGTGCAGGCCGCGCAGCATCGGACAAGTGAGTACCACAGTAAGCCGGAGAAAGACTGGTGCAAGCTCTGCTTGACTTGAAGTCCGACAAGGAGACCGAAGAAGTCAAGACTACTTGGCCTTTCCTGAGGAGCACCCCCACAAGATGAGCGATACGTGGTTGCTCCAGGGAACCAAGCAGGGGAGGGGAGGCCCGACCAGACCCCAAGGTGGGATGAGAGGGAAGACCCCAAGGCGTGGTGAATGAACTACAGCCCCTAAGGCAGGGGTGATTGATAAAGGACTTCAAGAGGGGGTGAACCGAGGGAAGCTCTAAAGTGGGGAGAAAGAGGGAGGAGCCCAGGCCGAACTGAACAGAGTGAAACCCCAAAGGGGTGGGGGTTGTAGTGAGACCCCCAGTGGGGGTGACTGAGAGAAGGCCCCAAGGTGGGGCAGGAGAAAGAGAAAGAAAAACCATTACGGATGAGTGAAAAATGACCCTCCGAGTAGGCAGAGAGAAGCCAAACCTTGAGGGGAGTGACCGGAACCAGACCCCAAGGTGGGCAAATGAAACTGTGAGCCAAGGTGGGATAAAAACTACAAGGTGAAAACGCCAGGAACTTTATCATACATGGGGAAGACACTGATCCACATACAGAAAAAACAGAATTAGAGACCCTACTCAAACTTGATTTAACTATACCAACTGGTGGGGCGTGGCTAGCCAGCCATGTAAGAGGCTGGAAGGACCCGGTGCTCCTGCTGATCTGACAGAATTCTGTGTCTGCCCGCCGGCAGATCACAAAGAAAACAAACTTGGAGGAGGTGCTGTTGCACTGGCTGAAAATGGCTGCCTAATTGGGAGCTCCGCGCTGATGGCACACGCATCCTCTCATCCTGCCCTGGGTTGCTGACTGCTCTGGTTCCCCTCTTCGGTACCTGCTAACGGGGCACCACACCAGATCCTGGCCGAGTACGGGGACGGAGATCATCCCCCGGACTGAGATATGGCCCGCCGAAGCTCTGACCGAGAGACAACACCGACCTGATCCGCTCCTCCTCTCCGGCGGCACCGTCCTGAGAGCCCTTGGATCCTGGGCCTGGCGTGGGGGAGGGACGCTGCGCCCACTCCATTTGGGCTCCTCTGTCTTCCCGCTGGCATCCATCGAGGCCTGGGGGAGATGCCGCTCACCGTGCCTGCGTCTCTGCCAGCCCCCACTCGTGCCTATTGCAACGAAACCTGAACATAGAGCTTCTGCTCTGCCGCCCTCTGGGCAGGCATGCTGTGAGAGGAGACCTCACCTGCGCTTGGACCCCCGGCCGTCCCGCTGTGACACTTGCCTTCAGGCATGGCACAACTCCTCTGACATTGCGGTAGGTCCCTGGGCTCTCCCCCCTTGGGCCAGTCCACCCCCCCATCCAGGGACACGGCCATCACTGCCACCTCCTTCCGGGCCCCTGGGTACCGGGACCGTTGGGGATCTGACCTTGGGGGCACATTTTTTTGGAGCGCACCGGGGGGGCCACAGGGGCCCTGGATTGCCTGCTGCCAAGATGCCCTCCTCAGGGCAGCAAGAGCCAAAAGCGAACTGCTACTGGGAAACGCCAGAATTCATCTATACCCCGACTTTTCAGTGGCTGTTCAGAGGGAGCGCAAGACCTTACTGGCGGTGAAAGAGACTGAGAGACCTGGGAGCCAAATACTCCATGCTATACCCCGCCAAGCTAAGGATCGAACAATCCAACCAGGTGTATTTTTTCACGATTCCAGAGGAGGCCTCCAGGTTCATTGACAAACATTTCCCTGGCTGACCCTCTCCTGTAGCGCCTATCTACTTCTGTTACACTGCTTGCTGGATGTTGCCAGTTCAAGATACCCTCATGTTCTAGTAGCCTGGGAGGTTGTTCCTCCCCACCTTGAGTGGATTGTTTACCTATCGGATGGCCACATTGGGCCCAACTACATAAGATCCTACCTAAGTTACACATGATCTTATTGTCAGACACATGGGCCTCATTACACGGTAGGCGGTAGGGACTTAACGTTACCGGTAATGGAATACCGTTAAATCTCCATCCGAATTATGACCTGGTTCACCGCTATTTGCGGCACCGCCAAGTACGGTGCCACTAATAGCGGCCAGTCCGCGGGCGCGCGACCCTCGAGTCCGTCACATCATCACAAGCCAGGCGGACGTGCCAATAGCGGCATGGAAAAGCACCCAAAACCCCTTACCGCCATGGCGCTAATACTGCCATCGCGAACCACCCGTTAAGAGAACTGAGCAGTGTTCCCACCTGCCACAGGTGGACACAATCAGCACAGGTGGAGGCAATGGAGACTCGGGCAGCACAAAAGGAGCGCACCAGACCCCTTCCCACACCAAGATGGTTCCAATACTAGCAGCATTACGTGGGCTGGATGACATGATTGCAGCGCAGCAGCAGCAGGCAGCACAGAGGAGACGCAGGAGCAGGAGGAGGAGGAGGGCAAGACAGGCACAGCAAGCACCACCACAGCACCTAATCATACCACAGAGGCACCCACCAATCCGCAGGATTAGAGCCAATCCATTTAACCTAACCCCGGAGCAGATACACACCCTGTACCGTTTGGACCGGGATACCATAACCAACATTGTAGACATGATACACAACGACATTGTGAGCCTCATAGACATCCGAACTGCCATCCCCCCTCTACTCAAGGTGGTGACTGTGCTGCACTTCCTGGCCACAGGCACTTACCAGCATACAGTGGGGCAGATGCATGGCATCTCACAACCAGTATTCTCACGCACGCCGACCCAGGTACTCGATGCCCTCCTGAAGGATACAACTGAACACATATTCATGCCACGGACTGCCCAGGAGCGTGCAAACACCAAAGTCGGCTTCTATGCACTGGCAGGCATCCCAAGTTGCATTGGGGCAATCGACTGTACCCATGTGGAATTGGTGGTCCCACATCACAATGAAGTAGTGTACCGAAACAGGAAGCAATTCCACTCCATCAACGTCCAAATGGTATGTGACGCCAACAAGATGCTGTGCCCGATTTCCTGGATCAACCCATGATTCCATGGTCCTGCGGAACTCAACTATCCCACGCTACATGGAGCGACAAGCCGGACAACGTTCGTGGCCACTTGGTGAGTAGCAGGGCAAGCACATGGCAGTGTGATTTGGGGGGGGAGAGATACATACTCCGATTGGGTGTGGCTTGTTGTCCGTTGGACAAATGCACATACAGATGTACGCCAACATCCATCTGGGTAGGCCCAAAACGTACCAGAGATGAATGGACATGCAAGTGTGAGCTACATAGCATAGATGACAATCCAGGTCTCGAAAAATCAAACATCCATCCACATTGCACAACATTCCACACCTCAAAATACACGAATCTCATACATGCCACCGACATAATCCTACAAAATGAGCGCAGCACAACAGCAATAATGCATTGTGGCCTTGAATGCATGTGAAGGGATCACCCCTAGCCATAGCATTACACCACGCACTTATAGCACAACTAAAGTGATGCCTCTCAGCATGGCAACAGCAATGTTGGAATGGCAGTACACCAGCAGTGTGATAACAAATCTGCTTAGGACCAAGGAACCCCTAACACACGGCTTCAGCCAGGACATGTCCATTACTGTTGTAGGCATTGACGGGGCATGTGTACATGCAGGGTCGCCCTTACCTTTGCACATTCCAGTCACACAGACAGTCTGCATGTATGCTGTTAATTGTGCACTTCAGTCACAATGCAAATTAAAAAAGCCGGAAATGAACTGGCCGTACTTGTGCTGAACAGTAACAGGTCCCCATTTGTCCACCCATACAGGTGATGCTGGCTATCCCCTGAAGAGGTGGCTCCTTACCCCTGTACGGAACACACAGAACAGGCACGAAGAGGACTACAATCGTGCACATACCCGTACCCGTGTTGTGATTGAGCAGACATTTGGCCTTTTGAAGACACGGTTTAGGTGCATAAGCAGGTCGGGTGGCGCTCTCTTGTACGGCCATGAGAAGGTGGCCAAGATCACCATGGCATGTGTCATGCTGCCCAATATGTGTATCAGACGGAATGTGCAACTGCCCCCTGACGTTGAAATGGAAGCACCTGATGAGGATGATGATGGTGATGAGGACGGAGGTGAAGGGGATGCAGGACATGCAAGAGGGGATGGTCAAGAGGGACGTGCTGTGAGACAACATCTGATCAACCAAATATTCTGATTAACGTGGTTTTTTACTGTCACATGGATATGGGTATGAATGCACTGGTGTATGTTTGGAAGCACGCAATGGACCCTGTCGCCAATAAAGTACACAAACAGAATGAAGATGTCCAAGCCTGTGTTTTGATCCGACACCAGTGTATTAAGTAACGGAAAGATGAAAAAGTGTATGTCCCCAAACATCCCACCACCCTTCCACCCACCCCCCACAAAAGACCCATAACACCCTTCCACCCACCCCCCACAACAGACCCGTAACACCCTTTCCCCCACCCCCCTCAACAGTTCCTCCTATGTCTGCCACTATGTTTGCGTCGGGCCATGCACGCAGAAGCTTCGCCATAAACTCCCGATTGGCCATTGTCTGCGCCAGCATTTGGAGGCTGGTTAGAGATGCGCCTGGTGGTGCTTGTGGAGCGGCGGAGGGGGCTTGTCTGCGCTGAACCGCCGGATGACGACGTGGCTGACTGTCCTGGTGGTGTGAAGTGGCGGTCCATTGTGTCTACTATTCGAGTGAGGACCTCCCTGAGTCTGCCTATCTCCTCACACAGCCTGTCTGTACAGGCCTCCATCCTCTCCGTGTAGTGCCTTACCGTCTCCACAATCTCCTCCCTGAGATGGGCAGCCTCCTCCACATGCTGGCCAACCAGCACAGTTAGTTCCTGTTGACTCTGGCTGATGGTGGCCAGGTCGAGGGCAGTGCTGGGTGCTGGTGGAGTGGCTGCTGTGCCCTCAGATGCATCCATGACAGCAGGTGAAGCCACCATGGTGGACATTGAGCCTAGAATGTTGTCCTCGCCAGTGGCATCAGACCCAGGTGTCTGGAGTGGTGATGGCTCAGGGGTCCCGGGGGGGTTGGGGTGTGCATCTCCATTGTGACATCTGTTGTGTCCTCAACATCAGATAGTGGGGCAGTGGCTGCTGCCTCTCCTGCGTAGCTTGGCGCAGCTGATGGTGGGCCCTCTGTGGCTGGGATTGGTGGTTGTGGGTTCACCTCCGGTGGTGGGGCTGTAGTTAGTGGTGTGGCTACTTCTATCCTGGCAGTGGCACTCCTCCGATGCTTGACACTCATCATGTGGAACCTTCCCCCCTTGCCCCTTGATGTCGTGGGGGTGTCCTCAGAGTCCTGTGCCCTTGGTCTCTTACTTGTTGGGGGTGCCTGGGATGCATTTCCGGCATCCTCACCGTCTGTATGTGAACCTGTCAGGGACAAGAAGGGGGATGGCATTGGTTACGTTTCTATGTACTTTATGCAGAATACATCAATAATGCAGCTGTGGTCATTGGGACTTCATTGTTGGGGATGCAGTTGATGTGTCAGTTCAGTGCCTCACCCATGCATGGTTGTGTTTGGCACTTGTCTCTGGTAATGTGTGCATGTGTGTATGTTTGGGTCTGCCACTGACATGGGCAGGGATGGTGGATGTGTGGATGTTTGTCCATCCATGAGATGATTCTGGGCTCACATTTGGGGGGACCAAGTACATTCACATAGCATCCTGTCATGTGTACAGTCACCTCCATCTGAAGTGGTTGCCACGCCATGCTCCATAGTGCCGACTCCCTCAATGCATTCCACTCCGATTAGGTTCGCACAGGTCTCCCCCCATTCCTTTAGTATGATGGGTGAACCGGATCCACCTGCAGTGGCTATTCTGTGGTTTTCGGCGAGGATGCTCCTCACCCGCAGTCTGAGGTCATCCCACCTTTTCCTGCACTCACGCACATTGCGGGTGGTGGTGCCCACTTCACTAACTTTCACCGCAACTTCATCCCAGATGGCCTTTTTTTATGAGTGTCTCCCGCCGCATGTCGTTGGCAAAGACAACGGCGGCATTGTCAGCAAGGGTCTGGGTCAGCATGATCAGCTCCTCTGATGTAAATTTTTCTTTGCGCTGCCTGTCGGTGCTTTTTTTCAATGCCTTGGGCATGTTGAGGGTGTCCCTGATGATTGGCAACTGCAACCTACTCCAAACAGGTCCAGAGGGCAGAGGATGGCAATGGATTGTGTTTTAATGGCCGCCATGCTCTTTCTCGTTCCTGTGCGATGACGCTATTTCCGGTTCTGCAATTTAACAGTCACCGCTAATAGCGGTGACCGCTATTTGCATCCAGCGTGAGGGCGGAGGTGCTATCTGTACTTTCGTCGAGGGCGGTAAGTGACTTTTTGGGGTCTTTAGCGGCATGGCGGTAGGGTCATTACCGGCATGGCGCTATGCTCGTGCCCGCATACTCGTAATGGTACGCTATTAGCGCCCTCTTGCGAGGGCGGACACGTTAAGAGCGCCATGCCGGTAATTGGAGGTTTTTACCACACAACGTGTAATGAGGCCCCATGTCTATCCTCAAATTGCCCCAAGCTCGGAGCATCGCTGCCAGGCCAGTTTGCAGGCCCCCGGCGTTGATGCCATTGGTTTGGATTTGGTTAGAAGGGTACGGGGTTATCATTCCTCTGTTTGGGGGAGGGATGTAGGTGGGGGCGGGGGGTTATGTTGGGGTTATGTTAAAAAAGGCTTGGCGTTCACGGGTGAGGGTGAGTACGAGGCAGTATTGAACCGATGGTATTGCAATGCTGCTCGACCGATCCATCGGCCACCGGGGGAATCACTCCGACAAACACTGATCCTCAACAAATACTGCTACAATGTTAACCGAGGATAACTTTTATGAGTTGGAATGTGCGGGGACTGGGTAACTACAAGAAGATGAGGCAACTACAGCTTCAGTCTGAGCGTCACAGGGTCAATATCCTTTTTCTACAAGAGACACATGCTTGCACTGATCACTTTGAAAAGTTCGCCAAAATGTGGGGTTCCCAAAGATACTTCACTAATTACTCTACCCAAAGCCGCGGGGTTATGACCCCAATTCACAAGAGCCTTAAGTTTGACTCCAAATCCTCACATATCGACCCCCAGGGCAGATATGTGCTACTCCATGGAACCCTGCATAACAAGGAGGTGGTTCTACTAAATGTCTACGGCCCCAACATAGACGACCCAGAATTTTATTTACATCTCACATCCCTCCCCTCTAATACCAATCCTCTGCGGGGGTGATTTTAATACAATATTCGACATAGACCTAGATAGATCCGGATCCAGACCCCGCCAACTCTCCAAAAGCAGCCTATACTACGCTGTCATTCCTTCCCCGACTTGCACTTGTAGACGCATGGAGGCTTCTCTATCCCGACTCCCGCTCCTACTCATCGGTGCATGACTCCTATTCCCAAATCGACAGATGGCTTGTTTCTGATATACTGATAAGGAACGTGACCCGACTAATGATCCTTTCCAGAACCCTCTCTGACCATTCACCAGTGACTATTACCCTTTGCTGGGGCCCAGACCGTGATCGGATTAGACACTGGAGAATGAAACCTCATTCTATCCTTGACCCTGCCTTTAGCTCCGAATTGGAGACGCCAATTGAAGAGTTCTTTGAAATAAACACCAACTCGGTATCTTCGCAGGCCACCCTCTGGGAATCTTTTAAAGCATACATTAGGGTCATAGCACTCCCCAAGGAAAATGGCATCCTCAAAACAATTTGAAGGGATATCGCAGAGAGTGAGGCCACACTGTCGACCCTGGAAGCCCAACGTTCGCTACATCAAACCCCTGAAGCCCTAGCATCCATAGGCTCGGAACTCGACACCTTCCGCTCTCTTGCGGATCGCAAGCTGAAAATTCTTGGACACCCCTGGCCTTGCTAGGAAATATGGGGAGGGTGAATGTCCAGGACATTTCCTGGCTAGGCTTCTCCGTTGTGAGCTCGGTTCCCCACACATCCCTGGGGTGGAAAGATCCGACGGCTCCCTGGCCACCTCTCCGCAAGATATTAACTCCGAATTCCTTTCCTTTTATGAATCCCTACATGCCAACGCAGACACTGCCCCGACACCAGAGATTGACTCCTACCTAGATAGCCTCCCCCTCTCGATTCTTTCCCCCGAAACCATCGGCTCTCTCGAGTCCCCATTTACTCCCATCGAATTCTCAGACGCCATAGATTCACTCTCTTCAGGGAAATCCCCAGGCTCAGATGGCATCCCAATAGAATTCTATAAACGATACAAATCGCTTCCTCTTCCCCGCCTAATAGCCCTTTGGGAAGAATCAGTTGAGACGGGCAAATTTCCCCCTTCTCCCTGTGAAGCCACAATAACTGTCTTACTTAAACCTGGCAAACCCCCCACACAATGCAGCTCATACCGTCCACTTTCGCTCATTAACTGCAATGCTAAAATGTACGCTAAACTATTAGCTCTACGCCTGGCCCCCTACATGCCGCACATCATTCATCCTGACCAAGCAGGCTTTATTCCGGGACGCTCCACCTCCCTGAACCTGAGGCGCCTCTTCAACATAATGAGTAGGATAAACCCGAATGTTCATGCAGTAGCCGCCACGCTCGATCTGCAAAAATCATTCGACTCTGTGTCGTGGAGGTACCTCTGGATGGTTCTCGAAAAGTGCAAATTCGGCCCCTGTTTTCTCTCCTGGGTTAGACTACTATACTCCGACCCAGTTGCCAGGGTCCGTACTGAGGACCGATGCTCTCCCCTGTTCCGAATTACTAAAGGAACGAGGCAGGGCTTCCCATTCTCTCCCCTGATCTTTGTCGTAGCGATGGAACCATTTGCAGATATGCTAAGCCAATCCCATGCACACAGAGGCTTACGCACTGTAGGCCAGTCGGATATAGTGTCCCTGTATAGCGATGATGCACTTCTCTTCATTTGCTCTCCTTCCACCAATTTGGCTCTGATACTGGAAGACGTTATCCATTTTGGACACATCTCCGGTCTCAAAGTGAATTGTTCTAAATCCACCCTCTTTCCGCTCACAGCCGACCCACGTCCCCCCCTGACACCCTGGGATTTGCATGGGCTCAGTCAAAATTCACCTATCTGGGTATGGAAGTAGCTCGCCACTTTGAATTGGTCTTTGAAGAGAACTACCAAAAATACCTTACAAGCCCCGCAACAAAGGCACTAGGCTGGAGTAGATTACCGATTTCTCATGCAGGCAGAATAGGGATACTAAAGATGATAATACTGCCCCAACTTCTGTACAGGTTCACCAACATCCCCCAGTGGCCAGGTGAAGGGTTCTTCCGAACACTGACTCCTACGATTAACACCTTTTTGTGGCACTCAGGTGCGGTCCTTCTTAAACGTAGGACTTTGGCCACCTCAATGGAGGGTGGTGGCTTCGGTGCTCCTGATTTCTACAGGTACTGGCTGGTAGCACAAGTCCAATTCACCTCACATTGGTTCAACACGTTGAACCCCCCCACATGTCAGGCTCGAAAAAATGATAGTTAACGACCGGGACATTCGCGCTCCTTAGTTATTACACCCATGCCGACAATACTGGATTCACTTGACCCGGTGGCTTGCACGTCCCTGGCCCTAACTAAAACATGAACTAGGTACCTACCACCCCTTCCATGGTAACCTCCCACTTTGGAACTTCCTCCCGGAGGTCCCACATGTACCACCACTCATAGTGCGCCATTGGGCTGAGCAGGATATGAGCCGATCCGAGACGTCTTTGAACAGGGCAACTTCATTGAATGGCCAGACCTCCCATTGTCACCGAGACGGAAACCGTCTATGTGGCTCCAGTATTCATCTCTCCGGAAAACCCTTAAAAGTAAAATACCCCACTTTTCCAGCGATACCACCAGACGATCTTGCAATTACGGAGCTCACCTCCCCCACGCTCACGAGGGGTAAAGTATCTAGACTCTATACCATGGTTCAAACCAGATATACCCCCTATTCACCAAACTGAAGCACGCGATCTTGGGGTGGAGATGACTGACGCACGTTGGGCCCGTATGTGTGCTCGCATACACGGGGTATCCTTCAACTCCCGCTTCAAACTAATTCAGTTTAAGGTACGCCATAGATATCACTATACCCTGAACAGACTTCATCACATGTTTAAGGGCCACTCCCCAAGATGTCCCAGGTGTGGCTATGGTAATACTGACTATTTTCACATGATCTGGTCCTGCCCCGGCCTCGCCCAGTTCTGGAATTTGGTATGCTCTACTATGTCAACTATTCTTGCACATCCTATCACTCCGTCCCTGTTAGGCAGAAACCTGTGCAGTTCCCTCTGGGACCACTGCAAAAGATTTAAGACTACAGGTGTTTGGCAGTAAACCCACTTGGTAGCAGTCTGGACCACACATATTTACTTGGTAGCTGTGGCTGAGCAGTCAGACTTCCCTCAAGAAGAGTTAGGCAGTATACAGAGTATTCACATTAGGTCAAAAGAACACAGTAGAACAAGTAAACACTGACCAGGGCTTGGTGTAAAAGAGAGATAATTATTTATTTAAAACCACATCTAGAAAAACACACAGGCACTAATAGTAAGCAATTCAAAAACACGGTCACTAAAAGATATACACTCCCTTAGAAGAATATTAGAGAAGTCTTAAGTAAAGCCTCACTTATTTTCAGACGGCGGTGAGCGCTTAACTTAGATGGCACTCTAATAATAATAATTCGTTTTAAAAGGGAGAGAAAAGCAGAGAATAAATTGAAACCGATCCCAACACTTTTTCACGAAAACAACAAGAGAGGAAGGCAAAGTAACACCGTGAGTTTAGAGTCAGTAGGCCGGATCCACTTTAAGGGGATCAAAACGAAATGTGTCAAAAGTCACACGGTTGCAGTGCACAAGAGTCTTGTAAAGGTTCAAAAAGAGTTGGACCAAAGAAATGGACCAGTTAGAGGGTGAAGGCGGCCAGCCCAGTCCAGAAGGTTAAGGGGTTATTATTACCTTGTAGCAATCTTTAGAAAGGGAGGCCTGGCGGACACGGTACCTTATAGTGGTGAGAATACTCCCGCGGGGGCAGTTGTTCCTGCCAGCGAATGCAAGTCAGTGCTTCGTCCGGGGGAAGAGAGGATCTCGTCGGGGAGGAAGACAGGAGTCCGTTGCACTGCCAGGGAAGAAACCAGCCGCTGAGTTCTCAGTTAAAAGGAGCGGTCCTTTTATTCGCGGTCCAGTGGTAAGTGGCTATCCGGTTGCCGGGGTGCTTGGCACAGGCAATTCGACCACAAGTCGGTCTGGGGTGCAAAGAGAAGAAACTGGTTGTGCCCACCAGTCAGGGGAAGAAGCCTCTCCAGCAGGGAGATCTTTTCTGTCGTCGGGAAGTGGTGAGTCGGTTCCGGAGGGCTCCACCGGTGGTGTCGTCGTGGTAGGTCGGCTCAGCTTCTCCCTCGTCGGATTCTCAGGTCCTGTGGCGACTTCTGAAGTTCCAGTCCCCAAAGCCCTGCTTTTATGCAGCACACCCCCATTCACTCAGCCTAGCTGTCAAGGTCCAATCACACAAGAGTGCGACTTGATTTACCAAGGTAACTCAGTCCAGGGTGCCTAAACCCCCCTCCCACAACCCCTGTGGTACCCAGACAGAGTGGCACCTCTTTTGGAGGCTTCTGTGGAGAAGCCCGCCAAAAAGTGGAACAAAGGGCTCGACTTGGGTTGGAGTCACAGAAGAGAACACAAACACCATTTTAGAATCGAGTCCTGGCAAAAAATACCAACCGGCGAATTAATATTAAATAAATAAACCGGCGGTATGTTCGAGGCTATGAGAATTAAATAATTAAAGTTGGTAGCCTCGAACAGTGGGAAAATCCCATAGGGATATATTCACGGTCAAATATAAAAAGTAGTATCCACTGCCACCAGCCAAAACTCGATCAGGGGGGAGGGAGACGTGCCTCCTCGACTAATAGACCCAGGGGCAATCGAATTGCCCCGACCAGTACGTCCACAATATGATGGTTTGTACTGGTTTCTGTTAATAATTTGGAACTAGTAAAGCCAATGGTGACTTTACATGCCCTAGGCGACAGTAGTCAGTCCCAGGGTATGGAGTCTATGGTGGGGTGTCACTATGACACCCTTGTGTTACTGCACGGAGGGTGCTGTGTAACACACATAGAAAAAAACACATGAGACCCTATGGAGTAAGGGACCCCATAGCCCATAAAACACATTAGCAGTCAAAGGAACACCATAAATCATGTCCAAGAGTGGGAGAAAAAGAGTCTCACTCTTGGCAGGAGAAAAAAAACAAACTCCAGAAATCCAGCAAAGCTGCTGGGGGACTCACTAGGTTAGGAAATTCAGCCTAAAGAGAGAATTCTCCCTAACGCTCGCCCCCCCCCCCAGACTAAGGGACAGGAGGATTTAATCCACTCCTGGATGAATCTCATACCTCTAGTCGATGACATACATCCTAGAGAGACCATCAGCATTTTGGTGGTGATACCCTGACCTGTGCTCAATGGTGAAATCAAACCCTTGCAGGCAGATTGACCATCTCAATAGTTTTGGGTTTTCCCCTTTCATTTGCATCAACCATCTCAAGGGTTGGTCGTCAGTCCAAATGACAAAAGTAGAACCATACGAGTATGGCCTAAACTACTTCAGAGCCCACACAATAGCAAAGCACTCTCGTTCAATGGTTGCCCACCTTGTTTCAGGATCCTTCAGTTTTCTACTGATGAAGCAAATGGGGTGCTCCCTACCTTTCCCATCCAGTTGACTGAGGACTGCACCTATTCCTACATTTGAAGCATCTGTTTGCACAATGAAAGTTTGGTGATAGTCAGGAGCTCTGAGTACTGGGGCTTGGCAAACAGCCTTTTTCAGGGTTTCAAAGGCCTGATTGCATTCCTCATTCCACCTAACCTTTTTAGGGAATTTAGGGGAGGAGATGACATTCAGTGGAGAAGCTATGGACCCATAGTTCTCAATTAAATTCCTGTAATACCCAGTGAGACCTAAGAAGGCTCTCACCTGGGTCTGAGTAGTAGGTGTTGTCCAATTTTGCACAGCTTCAATCTTACTGGGCAAAGGACTTATTGCTCCACCTCCTACCTCATGTCCAAGGTAGACCACTTTACTCTGTCCAATCTGGCATTTACTTGCCTTTATGGCCAGATTGGCCTTTCCAAGAGCCTGCAAAACATATCTCAGGTGGTCCACATGTTCTTCCCAGGAATTGCTGAACACTGCTATGTCATCCAAGTATGCCATGCACAAGTCCTCCATCCCGTTCAGAACCTGGTTTACCATCCTTTGAAAAGTAGCAGGTGCATTTTTCAATCCAAAATGCATAACCTTAAACTGGTATAAGCCAACTGGGGTAGAAAATGCAGTTTTCTCCTTGGCATGGTCTATCAGGGCTATTTGCCAATAGCCTGACGTCAAGTCAAATGTGCTGAGGAACTTGGCTGCACCAAGTCTATCCACCAACTCATCTGTCCTTGGCAAAGGGTGGGCATCAATCTTAGTGACTGCATTAAGAGCTCTGTAATCCCCACAGAATATAAGTTCTTTAGATCCTGCCTTTGGTACTAACACAACTGGGCTAGACCATGGACTAGTAGAGGGCTCTATTGCCCCGAGATCATGCATCTTGTTGACCTCACCTTTGATGTGGGTTCTTACATTTTCTGACATTCGATATCCTCTGCTTTTGACTGGCAGACAGTCACCAGTGAGTATGTCATGCTGTCCCCAAGGGGTCAAGCCTGGTGAAAGTGAGAACAGAGAGGCAAACAGATTTAACTTAGATTTGCACTCTTCCTGTTGCTCTGGTGTCAGATTTGAAGAGAGATTTACTCCTTCAATCTTTTTGTCTAAAGGTAAGCCTCTGAGGAGATCAGGAAGAGCTTCACTCTCTTCTTCTTCCTCTGATGATGCTAGAAGCAAAGCTCCTACATCAGGTCTGGAGACATACGCTTTTAGTCTGTTGGTGTGGAAGACTGTGGGAGCCTCCTTGGGATTGCCCAAGTCCACCAGATAGTTGACCTCTCCAGGTTTACCCACAACTTTGAAGGGTCCCATCCATTTGTCTTGCAAGGCCCTCTGCCTTGTTGGAATCATAACGAGAACTAGCTGGTCCTGAGTAAACTCGACCATGTTAGCCTTTTGGTCATGCCAGTGCTTGACCAATGCTTGTCCAGCTTTCAAGTTATCACTTGCTTCTGCCATCATTTGTGACATTCTCCTTCGGAGACCCATCACATAGTCAGTCACTCTGACTGGCTTGGGGGAAGGAGCACCCTCCAACCCCTCCATGAACAGGGCCAATGGACCTCTGACCGGATGACCATAAATAAGTTCAAAGGGAGAATAACCTACTCCCTCCTGAGGGACTTCTCTATAAGCAAAGAGAAGGCATGGCAGTAGAAGGTCCCACTTTCTTTTAAGGGGGTCCTCTAAAGCACCTATCATGCTCTTCGTGGTTCTGTTGAACCTTTCAACCAGCTCATTTGTCTGAGGGTGGTATGCGGTTGAGAACTTGTAAGTAACTCCGCAGGTTTTCCACATGGCTTTCATGTAGTGGGACATAAAATTCGACCCCCTGTCAAAGATTACTTCCTTAGGAAACCCAACCCTGGTAAAAATACCCAAGGAGAGCCTTAGCCACAGCAGGAGCTGTAACAGTCCTCATAGGAATTGCCTCGGGGTAACTATTAGCATGGTCTACTACAACAAGTATAAACCTGTTGCCTGAGGAAGTTGGAGGATCAAGGGGACCAACAATGTCAATCCCTACTCTGTCAAATGGGACTCCCACTACAGGGAGAGGCACTAAAGGTGCCACATTCCTGGAGCCAACCTTACCAGAAGTCTGGCAGGTGTGGCAGCTCCTGCAGTATTTATCTACTTCAGCCCCTATCTTTGGCCAATAAAAGTAGAGTGAGAGCCTTTCCTTAGTCTTCTTGAAACTCAAGTGACCAGCCAAAGGAATCTCATGGGCTAACTGCAAGAACTGTGGTCTGTTCTCTTGGGGTACTACAAGTCGTTTGTTGTCCCCAGGTGCACTCTCTGTTGGTTCACTGTAGAAGAGGCCATCTTCCCAGTGTAACCTATATTTCCCAGGCTCTTGTCGTTCAGCCTGAGCATCTGCCTGGTGGCGAAGACCTTCCAGAGTTGGACATTCTCTCTGTCCCTTACTGAAGTCTGCCCTGTTGGGTCCACCTTCTGCCAGTAAAGACTGCAGCTCAGGATGGTCAACAGGATCCAGATCTCCAATGAGTTCCTGGCCTTCCACTAGTACTTCTTCAGAGTCTAGTTCAACCACACAGGGTTGTACCTCCCTCTCAGCCTCAGCTGGAGGGAGAGTTACTGGTGTAACTTTGGACAACCTAGGGGAAGTCCTTGTTGGCTGCACTGGAGTGCTGGCTGTAAGGTTCTTTTTAGAAGTTTTAGGTTTCCCTTTTTCTTCTAGTTTCTTGGAGACAGCAGCTGGCATCTCCAGTGGAGCAGGAGTTATCTCTTTCTTCATCATCTCCTTGAGTGTACCTCTCATGGTTCTCTGCCTTGCAGGTCTGGTGAGCTCCTGTAACCTTTTACTCGGAGGTCTGGAGGTATGTGACACTACTCCAAGAGTTTTCAAGTCATTACCCAGCAGAACCCTTCCTGGCACCTCACTTTGTATGCTGACAGGTATCTTCACAGTCATGTCATTACACTGGATGAGAACTGGTAATTGGGGAAGCATCTGCCCAGGCCCTCCAGCTAACTTGGTGAGGCGTTTGGGTGCCTTAGCAACATCCTCAGCCTGAAAAAACGATGTGTCCACCACAGTAATGCAGGCCCTAGTGTCCCTAATGGCAGGAGTCTCCTGACCATTCACCTGGACACTGTCCCTATAATACTCTTTAGTATTATTTGGGTTAAAATTATAGACATCTAAGTTCTGTTGTTCCCACAAACCCAGAGACACTAAAGAAACACTGGCTGAGACTCCAATGGGTTCATCAGCCAGCAATAGAAAGTTTCCACTTGCCAATTGTACTTCCTCCTCTGGAGCGAAGGCTAAGGAGACGAGCTGGACCCCTGAAGGTTTACCCTTCCATCTGGAATGGTGGCTTGTTCTGACCTCCTTCTGGTTTGGCACCATGAGGTACACTAGCCTGATTTGGTTTCCCTTGTGGCTTACCCTTTTGGTTTGGTTTGGGGCCCTCTTTGGAATTGGAATTATTAGAATTCTCTTTGGAGTTCATTTTTGGCTGTTTTCCCTCATCCTTTTTCTGAGTAGCCCCAGAATCCTTGTGAGTGGCCCTGTTGGCAACCCACAAGTCAGCAGCCTTAGCTAACTTCCTGGAATCAAATTCCTTTGAATCAGCCAAGTGCTGTCTGAGCTCAGGAGAGCAGGCATCATAAATTGACTCCAACATTACAAGATTCTTCATTCCTTCATAAGTGTTAACTCTGTAACCCTTAATCCATCCCTCTAAGTTTTTCAAACTTTAACTCACCCAGGTAGCCCAAGGGGTACCATTATGCTTTTTGAGGGTCCTAAACCTCTTAAGGTACTGGGAAGGGGTCTTCCCAAATCTAGCTATTAAAGCTAGTTTCACACATTCATAATCCTTCTTATCCACCTCCCCCAACTCCATTGCCACATCAGTTGCAACAGGGGGAAGCCTAGAGAACAACCAGGGAAGTAACTCATTCCCTGTGATGTCTTGGAGCCCATGATTATAGTCAAACATGTTTAACCAATCCAACACATCCAACTTAGGTTCATACATACCCACTATTTCCTTAGGAATCCAGGGTCTTTTGGGACTGGAACTCCTAGAGGAGCCAGAGGAGAGAGAAGCATTTTCCACAGACAACTTTTTCATTTCTAATTCATGATTAAGCTCTATTTCTCTGAGTCTTAACTCAGCTTGCTTCTGCTCAGCCTGGGCATTCATTCTTCTGAACTCTAGCTCTTGGTTTCTTTCAGATTGAGCAATAAAACGTTTGTACTCTAATTCAAGCTTCATTTTTTCAAGTTCAAAATAAGCAGGGTTACATGTAGGACCTGGTATAGGCCCAGTAGGTACAGTAGGTAAGGCAGACAGAGGCTCAGAGTGGCTAACTTCATTAGGTTCACTTTCCTCTTCTGACTCATTATCAAGACTTTGATTCAGATCAATACTGTCACTGTTTTCTACATTTGCTGGGGGGGGGGGGGGGTAGATTCCTCTGTACAACCCAGACTTTGGTTTTCTAACAATCTTTCTATAAGTTCCATTTTCTTGCCCTTCTCAGAGAGATTCTTATGTCTACACAATACTTTTAAGCAATCAGCAGTTTTGGCAGACAATGATTCTAGGGTATAACTCTCCATAGCAGACATAGTTAGAAAATCAGCTTTTTAGTGCTAAGCTCTGTGGTTAGTTGTCCTAAAGTGTTCAAAAAGCACTCTAAAGTGTATACTCAATACAAATCCCACCGCTGTACACCATTGTTAGGCAGAAACCTGTGCAGTTCCCTCTGGTACCACTGTAAAAGATTTAAGACTACAGGTGTTTGTCAGTAAACCCACTTGCTAGCGGTCTGTACCACACAGATTCACTTGGTAGCTGTGGCTGAGCAGCCCGACTTCCCTCAAGAAGGGTTAGGCAGTATACAGAATATTCACAATAGGTCAAAAGAACACAATAGAACAAGTAAACACTGACCAGGGCTTGGTGTAAAAGAGATATAATTATTTATTTAAAACCACATCTAGAAAAACACACAGGCACTAATAGTAAGCAATTCAAAAACACGGTCACTAAAAGATATACACTCCCTTAGAAGAATATTAGAGAAGTCTTAAGTAAAGCCCCACTTATTTTCAGACAGCGGTGAGCGCTTAACGTAGATGGCACTCTAATAATTTGTTTTAAAAGGGAGAGAAAAGCAGAGAATAAATTGAAACAAATCCCAACGGTTTTTCACGAACACAACAAGAGAGGAAGGCAAAGTAACACCATGAGTTTAGAGTCAGTAGGCTGGATCCACTTTAAGGGGATCAAAACGAAATGTGTCCAAGGTCACACGGTTGCAGTGCACAAGAGTCTTGTAAAGGTTCAAAAAGAGTTGGACCAAAGAAAGGGACCAGTTAGAGGGTCAAGGCGGCCAACTCAGTCCAGAAGGTTAAGGGGTTATTATTACCTTGTAGCAATCTTTAGAAAGGGAGGCCTGGCGGACACGGTACCTTAAAGTGGTGAGAATACTCCAGCGGGGGCAGTTGTTCCTGGCAGCGGATGCAAGTCGGTGCTTCGTCCGGGGGAAGAGAGGATCTCGTCGGGGAGGAAGACAGGAGTCTGTTGCACTGCCAGGGAAGAAACCAGCCGCGCTGTTCTCAGTTAAAAGGAGCGGTCCTTTTATTCGCGGTCCAGTGCTAAGTGGCTATCCGGTTGCCTGGGTGCTTGGCACGGGCAATTCGACCACAAGCCGGTCTGGGGTGCAAAGCGAAGAAGGTAAACTAGTTGTGCCCACCAGTCAGGGGAAGAAGCCTCTCCAGCCAGGAGATCTTCTCTGTCGTTGGGAAGTGGTGAGTCGGTTCCGCAGGGCTCCACTGGTGTCGTCGTGGTAGGTCGGCTCAGCTTCTCCCTCGTCGGATTCTCAGGTCCTGTGGCGACTTCTGAAGTTCCAGTCCCCAAAGCCCTGCTTTTATGCAGCACACCCCCATTCACTCAGCCTAGCTGTCAATCAAAAATGCTAAGTGGTGAGCCGGCCGGCTCACCACTTGGGCCAATCACACAAGAGTGCGACTTGAGTTACCAAGGTAACTCAGTCCAGGGTGCCTAAACCCCCTCCACGCCCCCTGTGGTACCCAGACAGAGTGGCACCACTTTTGGAGGCTTCTGTGGAGAAGCCCGCCAAAAAGTGGAACAAAGGGCTCGACTTGGGTTGGAGTCACAGAAGAGAACACAAACGCCATTTTAGAATCGAATACTGGCAAAAAATACCAACCGGCGAATTAATATTAAATAAATAAACCGGCGGTATGTTCGAGGCTATGAAAATTAAATAATTAAAGTTGGTAGCCTCGAACAATGGGAAAATCCCACAGGAATATATTCGCGGTCGAATATAAAAAGTAATATCCACTGCCACCAGCCAAAACTCGATCAGGGGGGACGGAGACGTGCCCCTTCGACTAACAGACCCCGGGGCAATCGAATTGCCCCGACCAGTTTGTACTGGTTTCTGTTAATAATTTGGGACTAGTAAAGCTAATGGTGACTTTACATGCCCTGGGCGACAGTAGTCAGTCCCAGGGTATGGAGTCTATGGTGGGGTGTCACTATGACACCCCTGTGTTACTGCACGGAGGGTGCTGTGTAACACACATAGAAAAAAACACATGAGACCCTATGGAGTAAAGGACCCCATAGCCCATAAAGCACATTAGCAGTCAAAGGAACACCATAAATCATGTCCAAGAGTGGGAGAAAAAGAGTCTCACTCTTGGCAGGAGAAAAGAACAAACTCCAGAAATCCAGCAAAGCTGCTGGGGGACTCATTAGGTTAGGAAATTCAGCCTAAAGAGAGAATTCTCCCTGGCAGTCCCCAATGAGATGTCTTTTCCATGACATCCCTGAACTCCACCGAGACTCCAAAAAACTGGCCGGTCTCTGAATGCTACTCGCAGTACGGTCCATTTTACTTTGCTGGCTTCGGCCTACACCACCCGCTCATGCGCAGTGGCTCAGAACGGTCACTTGGGCCTCAGGCACCGAAGAATCCTGGACTTTGCTACAACCAACTCTCTCAAGGCCTAGGGATATTTGGCTCAAGTTTCGATCCTACATGTCTTCTACGGACTCTCCGTCAGACATTACATCTCCAGCTCCCTCCCCCCATCCTTCACGTTCCCCCTCCTGAACTGCTGTTTCTCCAGTCCCGCACCCACTCTGCATATACCCCCCATTTTCATAATCAAGTTGTGAGCTGACTCTGTGTACCTGCATTACTTAGACTACCTTTGTATTGTATCTGCTTTGTATGTTGCTCACCTGTTCCTGTGCTACCAAGCTCAGTAAATAAAAGTAAAAAAAAAAGAAAAAAGAAAACAAACTTTTAACGGAGGCCCGACTGTATGAGAATGCAGTGCATACAATGAGCTAAACTGGATATGCGGAGAACCATCCGACGAGGAAATAATTGCATTTTCGTTTGCCGGAAAGTCAGTGACTCTGCACCCAAAATGGCCACCAGGAGAACAAAGGACTAGGATACAATGTAACAATGCGGACCGTCAGGAAAAACGGATTGAAACTGACGCAGAGGCCGACTGAAGCAGCTGAGAGAAGCGAATGCGCTGCAGATGCTAGTGTTATGAAGGAACACATGTGGAGGCAGCAACCATTCGAAAACATACGGAGCGCACCTTCAGGGCAGCAGGACGGCCAGCTGAAGATTGCAGAATGTCTGTGAAACACTCACACTGCCCTTCTCTGCAACCCGCGCACAGAATATACCGGGGTACGGAAGTCTGCACTTCACCGGGCCGAAGCTGCAGTCAGCGCGGGGCTTCCAGGGTGCCCGCTCGAAAGATAAGAAGAAAGCCGATCACAGAGAAACACACAGCACCCCACATCCTTGAAAGCGGGGGCAGGAGCATTGCAAGGCATAAGCACACACACCGGACGCTGGCAGAATACGTGCAGATTACGCGGGGGGCCGCGCTGAATGAAATAACATCAAGACATTGCAGCCCATCGGAGCACGTCGGCTCACATGAGAGCCCCTATTAGGAACGGTTACCCCTGTGAGACACATCTATAAATGGCACGCTGCAGGTTGTAGTGAGCAGCTTGGATATTGAATGGGAGATAGGGTCTGAGACGGCACCCCACCCCTCCACCGGGCGCATACTGGGGAGAGAGCAAGAGATTGGTGTATTGGGATTGGGCTCTTCCTCCACAACACACGCCTCAGTGCCCACAGGAGGTAATTGGGGACAAGGCAGGAGCCTTGCACCCACGGACCAGTGCATGGATAATACACCAAAGGAGTAGAGAAACTGCCACACCCGCCCCTAGCGGAGTGATAGTGAACAAGGCCATACCAAGCCCAGCGGTGATGCACAACCTACCACAACACCTGGGAAAAAGGAGAAAGGAGAATAACACTGGGGCGCACTGAGCAGACACTCCCCAACAACACTGCTAGTGCATAGAGGGACACCAGGGCCCATAGCAAAACAGTACTGAACTCCAAGTAGGACCAAGCCACCGGGTTACCGTGAGTTCCGGGGACAGACGCAGTAACTCAAGGGGTTACGGACAGTATAACAAGGGACGTGAGGATGGCAGCCAGGGCATCCAAAGCGAAAGGGAAACAACCTACTATGTAAGAATATACCAAAACCCCAATGCAGATGGGCAAAGCTAAAAACAAAGAGAGCGGCTCACTGGCAGACCCAGCAGCAGAGAAAAGTGAACAAAAGATCCTGAAGGCGATAGCGGACCTGAAGGTCACTTGGGAAACCAAGCTTGAGGAAGCGATGGCAAGCCTAAAAACATCACAAGATAGACACGGTGCAGGTAGATGTGACCTTTCTGCGCCAAGATGTCAGAGCGATAGCAGAGCGCACAGGTGTGCTAGAAAAAGAAGTACAAGCAAATTCTACCACCAGCAAGACGAATGCCTCTGAGATCCACACACTGCGCCAGCAAATGAGTAACCTGGAGAATAGGGCCGAGGAAGAAGAGTGACGAGCCCAAAGAAACAACCTATGCATAATCAGGCTCCCGGAAGGCGAGGAAGGCCCTAAGCCCACGGACTATATCAAGAACATGCTGCTGCAGGCAATAGACGGTGGGGCACTGACCAAGGGGTTTGCAGTGGAAAGGGCCCATCGGGCATTGATGCGAAGACCAACACCAGGAGCCCCCCCCCCCCAGACCGATCATTGCCAAAATACTAAATTACCGGGACAGGGAGAAGATTCTAGAACACGTTTGGAAAGGAGGCACAATCCGGAGGGCATCAGCAGAAATAACGGCATACCCAGACTATACGCTCCAGGTGCAGGGACGCCGGCTGAACTTTGGGGTGGTGAAAAGAAGACTGCGTGAGGCAAACTTTAAATACATGCTGATGTACCCAGCGAAATTGAAGATTTTCTACAAAAACAAAGCCTTATTTTTCGAAACCCCTGAGGAAGCTATGAAATGGTTGGATGCACAGAATCCCCCGCTGGAAACGAGCAACCTCCAAGACGGCGGAAGAGGCAAACAAGGCGGCGGTCAACAAGATTGAGGTGCTGTATAAAAAATGACAATGGTACTGGAATATAGTCTTGGGCTGGACAGCCAGCAACAGGGCAACGTAAAAGGCGGGCAAGCGTATGCAAGCACGGTTGCAGGAGATGCAGGGCACACACCTCATACCCCAGTAGATAGATTAGATAGATTGCCATTAGAGTGGCAACCCCCTGCTGTGCCCTTGCACCGGGTTAGTCGAGGGAGGGCTAAATGCGGGATAGCCTGAGATCCAGGGATGGAGCTGGGCAACTGTTGGGGAAGGGACGTTGGGTAGAGGTAGTGTGGGGGAAGGGAAGAGAGTTGGGAGAGTTGCAGTGTTGTGGGTTAGGGGGAATTAGGGAGGGAGAACGAGCCTTCGAATATGGAAACTGGTATTTTAAGCAACAAAGAAGGAAAATAAGGGGGAGGCGCGATAAGCTGAATGATGGGAGACCTTAGGGTAATTTCCTGGAATATCAGGGGCTCAATAGCTATTTAAAAAGGAATAAGGTAATGCTGTATCTAAGGTGGCAGAAAATAGACATAGCCCTAAGACTCACCTTACAAAGGAAAAGCTTGGGGTTATACAGAAGAAGTGGAAGGGGATGGTTTACGAGGCAACATATTCGGCCAATGCCAGAGGGGTGATCATCTGGGTGGCACCGCATGTCCCATTCCAACTATTGCAATCCACAGCGAATGAGGATGGGAGGTTGGTGGAAATACGAAGGTTGGTGGAAAATAAAGAGCTATGTATAGTAAATCTACATGCCCTGAATCAGGACACAGTGTCATACTTCAAGACCCTATACGGTAAACTGAGCCTGTACCTGGGGGAGGCGATGATCTGGGGAGGCGATTTCAACTGCACACTAGACCCGAGGATAGACAGGTCGGATAAGAAAATAGACAAGCCCACCCCTGCGGCTAGGGCCTTAAAGGTATTGCTAACAGACCTCCAGCTAGAGGACAAATGGAGGGTACAACACCCACAAGATAGACAGTATTCACACTATTCTGCCCCTCAAAATTTGTATACTAGGATAGATTATATGTTTGCCACACAAGACATCTTGGCAGACATAGCACAAACCGAATATAAAGCAAGGGTCCTGTCGGACCACTCGCCCCTAGTTGTAACATGGCAATATCAGCCCCCAAGAGCCAGGATCCCAACGTGGCGGCTTAGAGCAGAAGTACTAAAAGACATATTTAGGGAAAACCTAAGAGAAGAGATAACACACTACTTTGAAGAAAATACCAGAAGTGTGGACTCAGCTGACACACTATGGGAAGCATTCAAGGTGGTGGTGAGAGGAACAGTTATAGCCAAATCAAAGGGGCTGCAGGGAGAGATAACTAAAGAACTACAGAAGGCAGAGAGTGAGTTAGAGTTATTGATGATTAACGGGAGCGGCACCAGGCAAGAAGTAGAAGCCATAAGCCAACTGCAACAAGAATGCCTGCGACACTGGGAAAGACTATGCAACATCAACTATAAAAAATACATAGAGAGGCAGCATGCAGGAGGAGACAAACCGGAGAGAATGCTGGCTTGGCTGTATAAGTGTGAGACTCCCAGATCACCAATCAGAATAATAACGGGGAGGAACGGGCAAATAGTGGCTACTCAGGAAGGGGTAAACTTGGAATTCCTGCAATACTATAAACAGTTATACGAGGACATGGGAGGGAGTGACAACAAGGAAATGACAGATACGCTGAAGGACATAGGCATGCCAAAAATAAGTGCAGAGGAGCGAGAGGACCTAGAGGCCCCAATCACACTGGAAGAGGTGGAAGCGCAACTCCCCACCAATAAGACCCCAGGGGCTGACGGACTCCCCAGTGAGTTTTATAAAATGTACAAAATTGAGGTGCTCCCCACGCTGCTGGCAAGGCTGAACGAGGCATTTCAAATAGGGAAACTACCAGAATCTCTTAGAGAAGCTATTTTTATCCCACTCCCTAAACCCAATAAGCCTGGCAAGGACTGCGGATCATACAGACCGCTATCGATGTTGAACCAAGATAGCAAAATACTCACAGCAGTGCTGGTAAACAGAATGAAACGGGTCATAAGTAAACTGATACACCCAGACCAGACCGGATATGTCCCGTGTAGGAACCTCTGCGACAACCTTAGAAGACTACACAGGGTCATAGAACACACAGAGGGAGACTTGAGCGAGATTGCAATCATATCTCTCGATGCCATAAAAGCATTTGACTCGGTCAAGTGGCCCTGGCTAAGCGCAGCTTTGACGAGCTATAGAATAGGGCAAGGGTACAGCAAATGGGTCAAATTACTGTATAGCGCACCGCTAGCTAGAGTCAAGACAGGTGCGATCATTTCAGAAAGATGGCAAATAGGTTGCCCTTGGTCACTGATGCTATACATAGTAGCACTTGAACCGCTAGCAATATATCTGAGACAGCAATATGAGGAAATAGGGATCAGCGTGAAAGGGGAACAGCATCTAATCTCGCTGTATGCAGACGATATGCTGCTATACTTAAGATACCCATAAGAAAACCTCCAATATATATTAGAAGTGATGGAACGCTTTGCCGCACTATCGGGCATCGCAGTGAATCCCGAAAAATCATGTATATTCCCTTTGGGTAGGTACTTAGGGGGCCCTAATAGTAGGTTGCCAGTCCTGCCAATACCATGGGAGACAGATTCATTCAGATATTTAGGAATAGATATTTACCATATGGTGGAGGCAGAACATCTACACAATACAGGGAAGGTGATAGTAAACATTAGTAACAGCATGAGGTTCTGGACCAAGCTCCCCTTGGCAATGATGGGGAGAGGGGCACTATTGAAGATGGTGGTACTACCGAGAATATTACATTTCTTTGGGAACATACCATACCTGATACCGAAGCAGTTTTTTACAAACTACAAAGTATATGCAGGGAATTCCTGTGGCATGGAACCAGGAACAGAGTTACCCTCTGGAAGCTGCAAAATATGTTCGATAAAGGGGGCATCAAAGTACCTAATTTTGAGATCTACTACTTGCCTAGCCAACTGCAATATGTGGCGAGGTGGCTGTCGGAGGACCCAACCTCAGAATCGAGATTGTTGAAAGAGGAGAGTGCCCCGTTCTTCCTGAAGGAAATAATATGGCTCCCTTAACTACAATTGAAAGCGCGATCAGATATGATGATATTGGGATGGGCAATATGGCGGAAAGTGTGCCAGGTTATGGAGAATCCCACCCCGTGTTCCCTGCAGGTGCCGTTAGTGGCACTGATGAGAGGAGACAGGCAACTAATGCAGACGATCCATAAGTACTGGGAGCCAGTGGGGATAACAACAATGGGAGATATATGGCAAGAAGGAGCAATAAAAGAATTTAGGACCCTGATGGAGGAAACTGGGCTGCAGGCAGGGCAATATATTACATATAACCGAATTACACGTCGGATCCAAGAAACATGGTCCGAAATGAGACTGGGGGAGGAACCTGATTGAGCTATTGAGACAAAATATGATGTAGCGGAGGGAGGGCACGAGACTTCCAGACTATATGAGCTCCTGATGGCCAGGGTGGGGAAGGAATTGGTCAAATTGAGACAAGACTGGGAAGAGGTGGTGGGGGAACCTATGAGCGATGGGATGTGGGAACAGGCTCAAGGCTATCATAAGAAAATGTCCAGAAAAGCAAGGCTACAGCAGATCCAATTATATGTCACCCATAGAACATATATGACGCGACAAAGAATAGCCAAATTTAAGAACGCAGAACAACAAAAATGCCCCAAATGTGGAGAGGAAAATGCTGGGATGACGCACATGTTCTGGGCATGCCTGGAAATCGGGACGTTCTGGGCAGAAATAGCACAACTGCTAGAAGAGAAAGGGGTCAAGGTAAATGTAGAATCAGTGTGGGCATGCATGTTGGGAGGGTTCCCCAGACCTCGCCAAATGAAGCACGTGAGCAAACTGAAGGACTTGGCATACATACTCACCAAGCGCAGAATAGCTATGGGATTGAAGGCATGTAGCAGACCAAGAGTGGAAGTCTGGTGGGGAGATCTGCAGAAATTGACAGAGGCTGAAACAACAGTATGGCAGGAGGCGGGAGACAAAGGAGGGGAAGAGGAAGCAGAATGCCTGATGGCCTGGAAACATCTGATAGCCACCCTATATGAGCCCGCCCGGGACTGCTCTACAGACCAGAACTCAGCAGAAGAGAACTAAAATTGTTTGTCACAAGATGAAAAGAACGGAGTAGGCTCGAACTGGAGGGTGGGAACAGGGTAAGCAGTAGTCATCGCGTGGCAAAGTAAAATACTGAAATATTGTAACAAGTACTGCAAGTTTAGTTTTTTGTTTGTTGGTTATAATAAATTAATAAAATTATTATTTTTTTTAAACTATTCCAACTGGCAAGTGATTAAACAGATATTTGAGGATACTTGATTAGACTGTGCTGCTCGGGCTAGTAGCCTTATTGAGAAAGTAGGATAGGGCCAAGAGCCTAAGAGCTAAGGTTAGCGTTGGTTTGGTGACAAAATAGTCAGTATAAAGTGCTACCTTGTCCATATCCTGAATCATTCTCACTTATCTCAGTTGTCACTGGGATAGATGTCTTGGGAGGCTAGTTTAGGGGCAACGTGCTTGCCTTGGAAGCAATACGACACCAAGCAACACAGGTTCGATTCCCGGGTCCGCGCTTAGAAACCTCTGGGTATTAAGTGCGTCATAAATAACCTATCATATTGTGGTCCTGTTGTGGTCCATAGCTCGTTTATCTGAGTACATGTGAGAGTGGCTAGTCAAATGGTTGTGCAGATGTTCAGTTCAGTTATGTGTGTAATTTTTGTTAGACCACGTGGGTAAGGTTGTGTTATGACTATGTGTTGGTTCTGTTATGTATTTTTATAGTGTTTGTGATTCATGTATTTTTGTTGGTGTTCTGCTACTTTCTATTTCCCTGAAAAACAGATTTGAATTCAATGTGCGAAGTTTCATAGTGTCATTGTAGTATAGTACCCCTTTTATTGATGTTTTAACATCTTTATCCTAGTGTCAGCCTTTAGCTTACTATGGTTTTGAGGATGTTTGTTTTGTGGCCTGGCACATTCTGAGGGTGTAGAAGAAGGAAACTGGCGAGGGAGGGGGTCATGGTGTGGGCTATTGACTTTAATCAAATCAATAAAGAAACCTATCTATCCCTATTTCTAAGGGGCTTGCACTGCCTCAACCTCGGAAAACTTGAGTGAGTTGTCAGACTGTCTGTCAAAAGTAAGTTTTCTCCGTCCTCTTTCCGAAACCTATTAATCTAACCCTAACAATATAACATAAATCTTTAACTATGTGGGGTTCGAGTCTCCTACACAAGGAGAATGCCTCTCTTCTCCTGATATCATGCTTATTAGAAGTAAGTCCTTCAATATTCCATCATAAAGGACCACTGGAATGACTTCCTTCATCTGGTCCTTCTAAAAATGTTATCCACAGTGGTCTTCAAGCATTCTTTCAGAAAACCTGGATTAATCTCTTTGGTATACAGGCTTTATAACAAACATGTTATATAGAATGAATATATAACGAAAATCATATGACGTAAAACATAACCAAAATGTATGTAGGGGTGGGGTAAAGGGTTACATCTTGTGGGGAAACAGTTTGGGTAGGTTTTAGGGGTGAAAAACAGGAATTTGGGGACCCCTAAAAAAAGAAAAAAAAGAAAAAGAAATCGTTATGTTTTGAAGTTATAAAATGTTCGTTATATGTGCATTCATTATAAAATTGTTAGTTATAAATACATGTAAGCATGTAACCCTCCTTTAGCTCCTTCCAAGAAGAGGAAAAACTCAAAGCCCTATCTGGCTTCCATTCATCACTCTGATGAGGGAAAAGGCTCCTATTACACTCAGCTTGAGCAGTGGTATTTGAATGACCACTGCGACGAGGGAGATGGCTCCCAACCCACTCTCGCTTCCTGGTTTGGCTTCCTAGACCCTCACGGTCTTCCCGCCATTCCCATTAACTTGTTCTCATTGGGGCACAGCTCTGGTTCTTCCGGGGGTTCCAGGCTCCTTCTTCTGCGATTTCCAACACCTGCATGGCATCCACGGCAGGCTCCAGCTGGTGGTCTCAGCACTGTTTCCAGACCTCTGGTCCACCTCTTTGCAGTCGTGTCACCACCTCTGCCTCTTCCGTCTGCCGAGTCAGCTCCCAGCCGGCTCCTGGGATGTGGCAACAGCGTCCCGTTCCTTGCTGACTCTGCCTGGATGAACAGCTTTTCCGTGTCTCTGGACCTCCCAGTTTGAATCTTCCTTGTAGGACTTGCATACTCCTGGCTTCCGTGATCAGAAACCTAGTCCTTTCTTGCTTTCTTCTTTGTATTGTTGACTCCACCCTTGCGTAACGTCAACACCATCTTGGGAAGTCCCTTTGGCATTCTTCATGCCTCCAGTGAGACACCGCATTGCAGTATGTTAGGCAGAAACCTGTGCAGTTCCCTTGGGGAACACTGCAAAAGATTTAAGACTACAGGTAGAGCAGTAAACCCCTTTGGTAGCAGTCTGTACCACCCAGATTTACCTGGTAGCTGTGGCTGAGCAGTCAGACTTCTCTCAAGAAGAGTTAGGCAGTATGTAAAGTATACACAATATGTACCAAAACACAATAGCACAAGCAAACACTGACCAGAGCTTGGTTTCAAAAGTATATAGTTATTTATTTAAAATACACATAAGTTAAAAACACTCTAGCAAAAATATAGTAAAAGTACTTCAACACAGTTATAATGAAAGTAGATTCAATCCTTTCTCCTATCTAGACAACTCTAGGTAAAACACCACTTAATTAAAACAGAGGTGAGTGCTTAACGTTAGATGACACTCTAGTAGTTTCCAAGAAAGGGAGAGAAAAAGCAGAAATGGGTTAGACACACCACTCTAAGGTCCAGAGCACTTGCAATAGGCTTACAGAAGAATAAAGTCACAGGTGAGCAAAAGTCACTAGGCAGGGCCCACTCTTAGAGTAGCCGGAGCGAAAATGTGCCCAAGATCACACTGTTTAGTTAGAGATTCAAAGTCTTGCAAAGAGTCAAAAAGAGGTTAGAGTGGCTCAGAAAGTTTAGCCAAAGTGTCCCAGGCACTCCCAGGTTCGAAAGCCGGGGACTAAATCTACCCCGTACAGTCGGTAGCAAGGGAAGCCAGGCAGAACACAGTACCTTAAGCGGAAAGGATCCTCCAGCGGTGGCAGTTGTTCCAGGCAGTGGCAGCAGGGCTCGACGTCGGTCAGGGGAGAAGAAGTTCTCGCTGAAGAGCAGAAGAAGAGGGTCGTTGCACTGCCCGGGAAGAAACCAGCCGCGGAGTCCTCCGGTTAAAGGGTTGGTGCCGACTTTCGCGGTATGGGGGTAAAGTGTGGTATTCCGGTTGCCGGGGTGCTTGGCACAGGCAAGGCGGCCACGAGATACCTCAAAGAACGGAAAGAAGGCGAAAACTGGTTGTCCCCACCAGTCAAGGGAAGGAGCCACTCCGTTAAGAGTTCTCCTCGGTCGTCGGGAAAAAGTGGTGAGACGGTTCAGCAGGGCTCCACCGGGTGGTGTCGTCGAAGCAGGTCGGCTCAGCTCTTCCCTCGTCGGATTCTTGGTCCTGTGGCGACTTCTGAAGTCCCAGTCCCCAAAGCCCTGCTTTTATGCAGCAAACCCCCATTCACCCAGCCTAGCTGTCACTCAACCATGCTAAGTGGTGAGCCGGGCGGCTCACCACTTGGGCCAATCAGGACGGAGTGCGACTTGAGTTACCAAGGTAACTCAGTCCAGGGTGCCTAAATCCCCCTCCACCCCTCCTAAGTACCCCAGACAGAGTGGCACCACTTTGGAGGGCTTCTGTGGAGAAGCCCGCCAAAAGTGGAACAAAGGGCTCCACTTTGGGTCAGAGTTACAGAGGCGAACACCAACGCCATTTTAGAATCAAGTTTTGGCAAAAAGTCCCAACCGGAGTTATAAAAATAAATATATAAACCGGCGGTGTGTTTAAGGCTACCGTAAATAAATAATTAAATGTGTTAGCCTAAAACAATGGGAAATCCCATAGGGAAATATTCGCGGTCGAATATAAAAAGTAGTTTCCACTGCCACCAGCCAAAACTCGATCAGGGGGGACGGAGACGTGCCCCCTCGACTAACAGACCCTGGGGCAATCGAATTGCCCCAGCCAGTACGTCCACAATATGATGGTTTGTACTGGTTCTGTTCAGGATTCAAGACTAGCAAAGTCTTTGGTGACTTTACATGCCCTGGGAGACAGTAGTCAGTCCCAGGGTATGGAGTCTATGTTGGGGAGTCCCTAGGACACCCCTGGGTCACGGCACAGAGGGTGCTGTGTGACCCACATCACAAAAATACATGAGGCCCTATGGAGTAAAAGACCCCATAGCCCATTCAACACAAGGTTTAACCAAGAAAACACACTTCAACATGTCCAAGAGTGAGGGTAAAAGAGTCTCACTCTTGGCAGGAGAAAAAAATTAAACCCCAGAAATCCAGCAAAGCTGCTGGGGGACTCACTAGGTAGGGAAATTCAGCCTAAACAGAGAATTCTCCCTAACACTCGCCCCCCCCAGACTAAGGGACAGGAGGATTTAATCCACTCCTGGATGAACCTCATACCTCTAGTCGATGATATACATCCTAGAGAGTCCATCAGCATTTTGATGGTGACACCTTGACCTTTGCTTAAGGGAGAACTCAAAGGTTTTCTTTTGCAAGCTAAAGGACCTACAAACCCTTTGAGGAACATCAGTCTTTTTGTTATAGGGGATCTGGTTGACCAGTCCCTCAGAAGTTGGTACAGCTCCTGAACCTATGTTAGGCTTTTTGAAGGAGTCCTTATAAAGGATTCCCTTAGATCTAGAGGGGCCTCCAAGGTTCCTCACCACCTCTCTTGTGGGAGCAGGTTGGGTCTTAGGCCTCTTGGTTGGAGGGGTTGGGGTTAGGCAATGTACCTGCTTCCCCTTCCTCTTAGATCTACCCTTACCTATTTTAGGAGTTTCCCCCCTAATATTAGGATTTGAGTTGGGGTCTTCAGTAGAAGGTCCAACAGTCTGAAGGTTTTTGGCCTTAGACTTTTCTTTTCTGGTTTTCCACCAGCACTGAGAATTACCAGTTCTCTCAGGTCCAGATAGGGGCCTAGTTGGTCTATCCACCTCTTCCTCAGAAGCAGGGGGAGTCAGAGACTCTGAGACTAGGGGAACAATGATGGAGCTTGGTTGGGGCTCCCATGTTCCTAGCATACTATCCTGAAATGTGCCTGGGTTAGAGGTCAACTTACTAACACCAGGGCTTGTAGTGGGGTTCTCAGTAGAGAGTCCCACAGGCTTAGAAGGGTCCTTTAAGGTAGCCTTTCTAGCCAATTTGGTTAAGTTCTGCTTCTCCATACTGGGAGGCCTGGGGGTATGTGACACTACTCCTAGAGTTCTTAGGTCATTCCCTAACAGGACCTTCCCAGGTACTTCAGCCTGAACACTGACAGGGATCCTCACTGTCATGTTGTTACACTGAATGAGGGCTGGTAGAATAGGAACCATTTGGACAGGGCCTCCAGACATCTTAGTGGGACCTTTGGGTGCTTTGGCCACATCCTCAGGTTGAAAGAAGCTTTCATCCACTACTGTTCTGCTGGCCCCAGTGTCTCTCCTGGCAGGAGTATCCTGGCCATTGACAAGAACACTGTCCACATAATACACCTTAGAGTTAACAGGTAGGGAGTTATACACAACCCTATTCTGGGGACTAACCAGACCCATAGGCTCTAAGTTTACAGTTGCTTGAAGACCCAAGGGTTCTTCAGCAAAGAGTTCAAAGTGGGCACTAGCCATCTGTACTTCATCCTCAGGAGTGAAGGCTAAGGAGACTGTGCTGATCCCTGCAGGTTTACCCTTGCACTTGGGATCTCCTTTGATATGGTCAGTACCCTGACAGACATAGCATTGTCCAAATGCTCTCTGGAAGGGTGGCTTGTTCTGACCTCCTTCTGGCTTGTGGCCAGAAGGTACAGTAGCCTGACTAGGTTTCCCATGTGGCTTACCCTGGTTATTTTGTGGTTTGGGGCCCTCTTTGGGATAGGAATTATTAGAATTCTCTTTGGAGTCTGTTTTTGGCTGTTTCTCCCCATCCTTCTTCTGAGTTACCCCAGAATCCTTGTGAGTGGCCCTGTTGGCAACCCACAAGTCAGCAGCCCTAGCCAGTTTCCGGGAATCTAATTCCTTGGAATCAGCCAAGTGTTGTCTGAGCTCAGGAGAGCAGGCATCATAAATAGTCTCCAACATAAACAAATTCTTCATACCTTCATAAGTGTTCACCTTGTAACCCTTAATCCATCCCTCTAAGTTTTTCAAACATTCACTCACCCAGGTAGCCCAAGGGGTACCATCATGCTTTTTGAGGTTCCTAAACCTCTTAAGATACTGGGAAGGGGTCTTCCCAAACCTAGCTATCAAAGCTAGTTTCACACATTCATAGTCCTTCCTATCCTCCTCCCCCATCTCCATTACCACATCAGTTGCAACAGGGGGGAGCCTAGAGAACAACCAGGTGAGTAAGTCATTTCCTGTGATGTTCTGGAGCCCATGATTATATTCAAACAGAGACAACCAATCCAACACATCCAACTTAGGCTCATACATACCAACCAATTCTTTAGGCATCCGGGGTCTTTTAGGACTGGAACTTCTAGAGGAGCCAGAGAGAGAAACGTTCTCAACAGATAATTTCTTCATTTCTAAGTCATACTTGAGCTCCATTTCCCTTAGCCTTAGTTCTTTGTCAGTTTGAGCATTAAGTTTCTTATACTCCAATTCTAGCTTCATTTTCTCCAGTTCAAAGTACTGAGGACTAAATGTGGGACCTGGTAAAGGTCCAGTAGGTACAGCAGGTAGAGCAGGCAGAGGCCTAGGGGGGACAGTTACAACAGCCTCACCCTCCTCTTCTGACTCTTCCTCAGAATCATCAACATTTTGCTCCATGTTAACTTCAATACTGTCATCTACAGTTGCTGGAGTGGTAGGTTCCTCTGAACCATCACCCAGACTTTGGTTAGCCAACAATCTTTCAATCAGCTCCATTTTCTTGCCCTTAGTCAGGAGATCCTTATGTTTACAGAGCACTCTTAAACAATCAGCAGTTTTGGCTGCAAGGGACTCTTGACTATAGCTTTCTATAACTGACATGTTAGAGGTTTTACTTTTTCAGTGCTAAGCTTTGTGGTTAGTTGCACTAAGGTATCTAAAGCACAATAAAATGTATACTCAATACAAATCCCACCGCTGTACACCAGTGTTAGGCAGAAACCTGTGCAGTTCCCTTGGGGAACACTGCAAAAGATTTAAGACTACAGGTAGAGCAGTAAACCCCTTTGGTAGCAGTCTGTACCACCCAGATTTACCTGGTAGCTGTGGCTGAGCAGTCAGACTTCTCTCAAGAAGAGTTAGGCAGTATGTAAAGTATACACAATATGTACCAAAACACAATAGCACAAGCAAACACTGACCAGAGCTTGGTTTCAAAAGTATATAGTTATTTATTTAAAATACACATAAGTTAAAAACACTCTAGCAAAAATATAGTAAAAGTACTTCAACACAGTTATAATGAAAGTAGATTCAATCCTTTCTCCTATCTAGACAACTCTAGGTAAAACACCACTTAATTAAAACAGAGGTGAGTGCTTAACGTTAGATGACACTCTAGTAGTTTCCAAGAAAGGGAGAGAAAAAGCAGAAATGGGTTAGACACACCACTCTAAGGTCCAGAGCACTTGCAATAGGCTTACAGAAGAATAAAGTCACAGGTGAGCAAAAGTCACTAGGCAGGGCCCACTCTTAGAGTAGCCGGAGCGAAAATGTGCCCAAGATCACACTGTTTAGTTAGAGATTCAAAGTCTTGCAAAGAGTCAAAAAGAGGTTAGAGTGGCTCAGAAAGTTTAGCCAAAGTGTCCCAGGCACTCCCAGGTTCGAAAGCCGGGGACTAAATCTACCCCGTACAGTCGGTAGCAAGGGAAGCCAGGCAGAACACAGTACCTTAAGCGGAAAGGATCCTCCAGCGGTGGCAGTTGTTCCAGGCAGTGGCAGCAGGGCTCGACGTCGGTCAGGGGAGAAGAAGTTCTCGCTGAAGAGCAGAAGAAGAGGGTCGTTGCACTGCCCGGGAAGAAACCAGCCGCGGAGTCCTCCGGTTAAAGGGTTGGTGCCGACTTTCGCGGTATGGGGGTAAAGTGTGGTATTCCGGTTGCCGGGGTGCTTGGCACAGGCAAGGCGGCCACGAGATACCTCAAAGAACGGAAAGAAGGCGAAAACTGGTTGTCCCCACCAGTCAAGGGAAGGAGCCACTCCGTTAAGAGTTCTCCTCGGTCGTCGGGAAAAAGTGGTGAGACGGTTCAGCAGGGCTCCACCGGGTGGTGTCGTCGAAGCAGGTCGGCTCAGCTCTTCCCTCGTCGGATTCTTGGTCCTGTGGCGACTTCTGAAGTCCCAGTCCCCAAAGCCCTGCTTTTATGCAGCAAACCCCCATTCACCCAGCCTAGCTGTCACTCAACCATGCTAAGTGGTGAGCCGGGCGGCTCACCACTTGGGCCAATCAGGACGGAGTGCGACTTGAGTTACCAAGGTAACTCAGTCCAGGGTGCCTAAATCCCCCTCCACCCCTCCTAAGTACCCCAGACAGAGTGGCACCACTTTGGAGGGCTTCTGTGGAGAAGCCCGCCAAAAGTGGAACAAAGGGCTCCACTTTGGGTCAGAGTTACAGAGGCGAACACCAACGCCATTTTAGAATCAAGTTTTGGCAAAAAGTCCCAACCGGAGTTATAAAAATAAATATATAAACCGGCGGTGTGTTTAAGGCTACCGTAAATAAATAATTAAATGTGTTAGCCTAAAACAATGGGAAATCCCATAGGGAAATATTCGCGGTCGAATATAAAAAGTAGTTTCCACTGCCACCAGCCAAAACTCGATCAGGGGGGACGGAGACGTGCCCCCTCGACTAACAGACCCTGGGGCAATCGAATTGCCCCAGCCAGTACGTCCACAATATGATGGTTTGTACTGGTTCTGTTCAGGATTCAAGACTAGCAAAGTCTTTGGTGACTTTACATGCCCTGGGAGACAGTAGTCAGTCCCAGGGTATGGAGTCTATGTTGGGGAGTCCCTAGGACACCCCTGGGTCACGGCACAGAGGGTGCTGTGTGACCCACATCACAAAAATACATGAGGCCCTATGGAGTAAAAGACCCCATAGCCCATTCAACACAAGGTTTAACCAAGAAAACACACTTCAACATGTCCAAGAGTGAGGGTAAAAGAGTCTCACTCTTGGCAGGAGAAAAAAATTAAACCCCAGAAATCCAGCAAAGCTGCTGGGGGACTCACTAGGTAGGGAAATTCAGCCTAAACAGAGAATTCTCCCTAACACAGTACTTGACAGATTTTGCATATGGTTCTTCATGTTGTCCTTCGTCTCAATATGATCTACATTTGTCAGTGTCATGGCTTTGTAATAACACATGGTCCCATTGTCAATGCTGGGGGGAAAGTGTGACCATGAGGGTAGGGGGTCCTGTGATCGGGTTGTAGTTCACTAGGTGGATGTCCTTATCCGCAGGAGGGGAGTCCCCTCCTACGAGGTCCTCCCGCATATTACCACCCCTATGAGGATTATTGGGTAGTGACCTCACCTCCCTAGCCTCGTAGGAAAGGGCTCCCTGGAGAAGTGATGAGACCTGGTGAATCATCACAACATCCACTCCATTTGTTGCATGAGGGTTTCTGAATTAGTTTCTGCAAAAAACCCTATATTATATGTATGTTGATATTATCTAAGTTTTGCTGCAAATGTAGTGTGTGTGTGTGTGTATGGATGCATACATTCACATGGTGGAGAGTTGCTGGCATGATTGGATGGTGTCCAATTTTGGTGTGTCATTTTTGGGAATGGTAACCTTGGCAGAAAGAGTTCTTTTTGCATATACGGTTTGCATTTCTGGATGGCTGGTGCAAATTGCTTTTGTTGACTTTGGATGTTACTTCAGAATGTTGACACACATGCACCCAATGTCTAACCATCTGTCCACTAGTTGATTGTGTTGAGGTATGCTTTCATGTGCAACAGCTGGCTGTGTGTGGAATCTTAGTACAGATTGGAAGTGCGGACACAAACTGCAGTTGGCTTGCAAATTTCTGGTGTGGATGCCGAGTGCAGATTGTATGTTGATTCTGTGTGCAGATTCTGAATGCTGAAACACATGTCGACCCCAAGCCCATTCTGGAGGTCTAGCTGGGCTCTGTTACAGCTTTTCCCACCGGGTAAGAATGGGGACCCTGCTGGGGCTCCCTGGAACCGCTGCTGGGCTTGGGGACGTTCGACCCACATGGGAGACAGCCACCCAAGGCCAGCGATATCACCCCAACCATCCTGGAGTTCTGGCTGGGCTGCATTATAGAATTTCCACCCGGGAAGGGATGGGGACCGTGCCGGGGCTCCCTGGGACAGCAGCTGGTTTTGGAGACAGTAAACTCACATGGGGAAATGATTGCCCAAGGCCAGGGACATCACCCCTAACAATCCTGAAGTTCTGGCTAGGCTGTGTTACAGTTTTTCCTCCGGGGAGGGATTGGCACATTGCCGGCGCTACCTGGTGGGGAAAAGCTGTAATGCAGCCCAGACAGATCTCCAGGACGGTTAGGGGTGATGTCCCTGGCCTTGGGCGGCTATCTCGCATGTGGGTTGACCATCCCCAAGCCCAGCAGCGGTTTCAGGGAGCCCCGGCAGTGTCCCTGTCCTTTCGCTGAGTGAGAAGCTGTAACGCAGGCCAGCCAGAACTCCTGGATGGTCGGAGGTGATGCGTCCGAATTAGGCGCCTGTCTCCCATGTGGATCAACCGTCCCCAAGTCCACCGGCAGTTCCGGGGAGGCCCGGCATGTTCCCCATTCCTTCTCAGAGGGAAAATCTGTATTGTAGCCCAGCCGGAGGTGCAGCCTGGGCTTTTGGACAGTGGTCCCACATGGGAGACAATGCCCAAGGCCGGAGACATCACCTCCGACCATCCTGGAATTTTGTCTGTGCTGCGTTACAGAATTTCCCTTGGGGAAAGGACGGGGACCCTGCTGTGGATCCCTAGGACAGCTGCTGTACTTGGGGATGGTCGCTCCATATGGGAGACAGCCGCCCATGGCCAGAGACATCACCCCTGACCATCCTGGTGCTTGGGATAGCCTGTGTTACAGCGTGTCGCCACCAGGCAGCCCCTGCAGTGTGCCAATATCTCCCCGGAGGGAAAAGCTGTCACGCAGCCCATCCAGAACTCCAGGATGGTTGGACGTGATGTCCCCGGCCTTGGGCGGCTATCTCCCATGTGGGTCTACCATCTCAAAGCACAACTGCAGTCCCACGGAGCCCCGGCAGGGTCTCAGTCCTTTCCCAGAAGAAGCTGCAATGCAACCCTGCCAGATTTCCAGGGTTTTAGGGGGTCATGTCCCTGGCCTTGGGTGTCTGTCTCCCATGTCAGTTCAACGTCCCCAAGCCCATTGCTGGTTCCAGGGAGGCCAGGCAGGGTCCCCATCCCTTCCCGGAGTGAAATTCTATAACGGAGCCAGTGCTCCAGGATGCTTGGGGGTCATGTCAGGGGGCCTCGGTCGGATGTCTCCCATGTGGGTTGAACGTCCCCAACCCCAGCGGAGGTTCCAGGGAGGCCCGAAGTGAGAAGCTGTAACGCTGGCCAGCCAGAGCTCCAGGATGGTAGGGGGTGATATCCCTGGCCTTTGGCGCCTGTCTTCCATGTGGGTCGACCGTCGTCCCCAAGCCGAGCCTGTAGCTCTGGCTCGGCTGCAGTACAGTTTTTCCCTCGGGGTAGGGATGGGGTACCCTGCTGGGGCTCCCTGGGACTGCAGCTGCACTTGGGAATGGATGATCCACATGGGAGACAGCCGCTCCTAGGAAAAAAACATTTTCTGCTGACATGGGGGTGGGGGGGTCAATTTCAAGCCCACCAAAATACCTCCCCAGGGTGCCCACTCCTGCCCACACCACCAATAATCCAGCTCCAGTTCCACCCACCCCACTGACAACGGGCCCTAACCGTAGAATAAAAACAAACTACTTACATAACCTAGATGCTTCCTGCGTAAAAAAAACCTGTAAATGAAACAAAAGAAATTCCTCATCTGTGGTCAGCCCAGCAAAAACAAATCATAACTATCGCCCTCCAATCACCACTCCTCTTTCAAGCCATCCCTGGTGGTCTAGATACCGTCACCCCCCCCCCCCGGTAAAAACACATTTGCCCCTTCCTAGGGACAGATTACACTGCCAATCTGACCCCAGCGAGAGCTAAATTACATGCTCCATCCATTTAGGGCTGAGGGGGAGAGGGCCACTCCCAGCCCCCTTTTTTAAAAACCATCTCTTGTGGTCTAGTGACCCACACCCATTTGGGGTAGGGGGCAAGAGGGCCACCACCTTTTTATATTAAAAAAAATCCCATGTGGTCCTGTGGGCATTCATCCCCCAGAACAACCCCAACAAAAAACAGCTTTTTTTTTCTTCTTGTTTGCCCTTTACTAAGGGGCAGATATGCACATTGGTGTGCCCATCTGCCCCCAAGGTGGGCAAAACATACTGCTGTATGCTTTAGGGGCAGGAGGAGGGGGATGCTTATATACTAAGTGGCCCCCTCATCCCCTCCGCCCCCACTTCAAAAAATTATCCTTGGTGGTCTAGGGGCATTGCTGGGCATCGACCTAGCGATCCGCGCCCCTCAATGCTTCAAGGAAGGTGTTGTTGGAAAGTTGGGGGACTCCCCTTTGCAATGACACCTCCCTCGATCAAAACGGCATATAAATGCCGGCAATAGAGGGAGGAACTTACCTTGCATTTCACTGCCACAGCCAGAAATGGATAGAGCATTGAAATTTACATTCAGTGTCACCTCAGCGCGCATTATGCATGCTGACATGAAACTGAAGGAAATACAACCCCCGGGCCGCGAGGAGGAACCTCCTCCTCCTCACATAGCCCGGCGGTTGGATTTCAAGTTTGTGCGATCGCACAAACTAAAGTGGTAAGAAGGAAGAGGTATCTCGTCCTCCGCACTGCAAATGTAGTGCTGAGGAAGAGATTCCTCATCCTTAGCAATAAAGGGGTTAATAAAAGTGACAAATGTTAAGAAAATCACAACTTTGCGTCAGTCTCTCATTTCTGACCCCTCACAATAGCCAACTTAAAAAGGTCATAGCTGCAAAGATCAGAAAGGCATGTACACCTGGGAGAGACTATAAGAAAGAGAATTACAAATCATTGTAGAATAACTATCCCAAGAGGGGAGAGAAAACCTAAGCACATTTTAAAAGAACTACATGACCTTGTCCAGAAGGTGACAAGAGACTACTTGAAGATATCATACTAACAAGAACTAGGAAACGGATTGAGACATTGCCATAAGAGAACAATAGAAAGAAACTCAGTTTCCCAGTGTTCATGGTATGAAAGAAGAGACATTTTCCTAGTATAATTAAAGTTTTAGAGTCCTTTAGTTTTGGACGGGAGACATCTTCATTTCGGAATTCTGACCAACGAGCACCGTGAGACCTAAGGTCCAGTTTGAGTAGATAGAAGGCTCTCAGAGATAGGCCTAACCTGCAGTGCAAGCCCCTTTTTTGTAAGCCTGGGAGAAGCCACTTTTGACTCCCTAGAGAGCCTTTAATGCTGTTGTACATTATGGCAGAGAGGTGGCGCATCAGATTCTGTAGTCGTACCTTAACTCACCCAACTGTGCTGCCTGTGCTATGGCCAATGATAGTCATTGGAAGGAAGTTTTGGATGAGGACATGAGGGTTCATCCAGATGTTCAGACAAAGCTCCTGGGCATGGCTTTTGATGGACAAAATCTCTTCGGAGCCAAAGCTGACAATTCACTTCTGACGTTTCAGTCTTTGAAAGCCACTGCAAAGTCCCTGGCAATAGCTGTTGAACAGCCCTCTCCTCCTACACCAAGAGGACATGGGTTTCAACTCTTATGCCCACCGTGGCAGGGGCCAGGCTCATTCGGTCACACTGCAGCATCCCCACTGTCCCCGGCGAGGGTAGAGGTCAGGCAGCTCAGGGAGGGACCATCACTGTCTCGGCAATGCCCTCTGTAGCCTCAGGGGCAAAGCCATCATCATACCCCGATGGGAGGATGATCTCCCTGTTCAGCGAGGATTGTTCCACATCCGACGATTGGGCCTGGCAGGCTGTGACAAGGGTTATTGCCTCCCCCTGTGCTCATCAACCACCAGACCATTCTCTGGTCCATCGCCTGTTAGAACAGGTCTATCATCTTCTGTTGAAGTGTGCCATAGGACTGGTTCCTAATTCAGAACTTCAGATGGTCAGTCTGACCCAGATCCTCCAAGTCCTCGATCAGGAGGATATGTTTGTGTCACAAGAACCTTGGGATACCTACTTCTATGTGCCGATCCATCTCGAGCACAGGACATATCTGAGGTATGTAGTGGGATCTTCCCACAATCCACTCAGTCATGCCATTCAGCCTTTCTTCAGCACACAGGTTTGTCACCAAACTGCTGGCAGTGGTTGAGGGTCACCTATGGATAGAAAGGGTTTGTGGCCTCACCTACCTGGACTGGCTCATTCAAGCTCGCTCCCCAGACCAGACGTCTGCATATCTGTACCGGAACATGCAGCCTGTTGCCCATTTTGGGCTTGTCTCTGAACGCCAACAAGTCCCATGTTTTGCTGTCTCAGCCTCTCCGATTTATTGGTGCGGTCCTGGACTCTAGTTTGTGCAGGGCCTTCCTTTTCTAAAGGTTGAGTGGAAAACATCTTCCAGATGGTTCATGTCTTCCAATCCCAGAAGATGGTTACAACCTGTGCCATTTTGCTCCTATTGGATCACATGGCTTCATGTATTCTGGCGATACCAGGTGCCTGGCTGCGCATGGGGCCACTCCCTTGGCTGCTCCGTTGTCAGTGGTCACGGTTAAGGACAACATCAGACCTATTGGGAGTCTCCGAATGTGTGTTGTGTTCTCTCGCGTAGTGGTCCCAGGGGGACAATCTTCCAAGGTTCATTGCTCTGGTAACCTTGGCCCCAACTGACAGTGGCCACAGATGCATGCATCCTTGAAGGGTTGCAGCACTCACCTGTTCGACCTTACGGTCCGGAGACTTTGGTCTCTTGGCAGAATCTGAGAACACATCAGTTTGCTGGTGCTTTAGGCGATCAGGCTGGCCCGAGTGCCTTCCTCCCCTCAGTACAGGGCAAGTGCATGCTGGTACAAACGCACAACATGGTGGTCATGCATTTCCTCAAGAAACGAGCTGTTGTAGGATGCTTAACTCTTTGCAGAGAAGCAATGCGACTGTGCATCTTGGCTCTAGCGAATGGTCTGTCTGTGAAAGCGACCCATCTAGCGGGGACAGAGGACATCATAGCAGATGTCTTGAGCAAACAGACTGCGTCCTCCCACAAGTGAAAGTGACCTCTTTGCCTCCAGTGTCAATAGGAAGTACAAATTGTTCTGCTTCAAGGAGTTTGCTCAGCAGGGAGCTCTATGGGATGCACTGACGATTGCGTGGGACTACAACCTGGTCTATGCGTTCCTGCTGTCATTCCTCTGGTTAGGAGGAGACTGCCCCTGCTCTGGCCTATGTTGATTTTGATCACTCTGGGCTGGTCCTGATGACCTGATACCTAGAACGTCTGGACATGTCCCTCTGCCCACTTCTTTCAAGGGTGGCTCAAGAAGCAAGTAAACTGTTCTTCTAAATGATTCCTTCCTCCCCCCGATTCCTCATCTATGAGACTTCCATAGCAGTATACAGACCTGGAGGAGGGAGGAGAACAAAAGTACACACGCCAGACTAGCAGGACCACTCTACCGAAGGTAATGTCCGCCCTGAAAGCGAATTCAAGCAGTAATGTTTGTTATACGTGTGCAGCGAGGCCCATGTAGCCACTTGTAGTACTTTACAAATGTCCAAGACAGGGACAACCCTGGCAGCCAGGCATTTGGTTAAATGAGCCCCGACACTCCGAGTTACCTCTTTCCCAGCCAGATCATAGCAATCCATGATACACGGGAATTATTCACCTTGACAAGGCCGTCACCCTGAAGCCCCCAGGCTACTTCACTCAAAAACCCAGCATTAGGACATGTGCAGACTTCAATTCCACTGGTGCAGCAAGGAAAGAACCAGAAAACAGACCACCTCTGTCTACGCCTCAAGACTCTGAAACCTCCTCCCTGTCAATATTAGACTCACCCCTTGCTTCTACAATTCAGGAAGGAGCTCTCAAATCCCTCCTCATCAAAGAATGACCCTCCCTGGAGGGGCGTGGCTTGGAGCTATGGCGGTCGGTGCGGCTCTGTGAGAGCTCCCGGCTGGCGCCACGCTACCATCCACGATGCCCGGTGAATTTTGAGTTTTGGAAGCTAAAAAACCTCGGAAATGTGGCGTAGATGAAGCGCCACATTTTGAGAGGTCCCCGGCCCGGCTACGAAATCATTATTGGTTGATCTTCCTGGTTTGGGGCCGTGGGGAGCCCGCTTTGGGAGCAGACGCAAGATAGCGGACCTCGCCTCAGCCAATTCGTGCCGTTGATGGGGGCAGCTCAAGCTGAGTGGGCCGAACATTCTGTGGGGCCAGCAGCCAGCCCACAACGAGGGAGAAAGCTCTGTGCCCCCCCGCGGATGCTGCAGGCAGGGGGGCCTCGGCGCCCATCCCAGCACCCAGACAGGGACACAGCAAGCCTACAGGGGACCCCGACCCCACTCACCCGGGCCCCCAGTGGCAAGGCATCAAGATGGCCCGGAGCCCGGCCACACTTAGGAGAGTGGTCCTGCAGCCTCGCCGGGCAGCGCTCTCTGACTTCCTGCGCACTGCCTTCCCCTCCCGCTGGAGGGCCCACTCAGCGGAACATTCTGTGGGGCCAGCATCCAGCCCTCAACGAGCAAGCCTGGAGGGAGCTGCGCTCCGGAACCACCACCAGAGGAGCAACGGGTAGTCTTCCCCCCAGTACAGGACTCTCCTGGCAGGCGCGGCGGCCCACCCACATCCACCACCCCGTGGCCGACAACGGACTGAGACGCTCCTGGAGCCTAGGGCAGGGCTCCGGGTCAAGCTCCATCCATCACCCTGCAGCGCATGTTTGGGGGTCCGCGGCACCTGCCGCAACAATCCAGCATCTACCATCCCTGGTACCCCTTGGCCTTGTGCGCTTGGGACCCCCTGGACTGGGTGGGGCCATAGCCCAACGGCGGCATACAACAAGGGGGAGACCAGCGACATTGCAGAGCAGTGGGGGCGGCGCTTTGGGATCCACTCCCATAGCCCTTGCACGAAGCTCTCAGCTCCCGAGACCACCTTCTAACCCTGGGGGTTCCTGGGAAGTCTCCTAACCCATCCAAGACTACAACGGACTGCCTTTCTCCCATTTTGTGGTCTCCGGTGTCCCCAGACATTAACACCACTAGCCTCTAGCCCTGACGAGGTTCCGCTTGGGGAGACCCAGGAATTCTGTTACCCCGAGAGCGCCTCCGCGTATATACGCTCCGCCTAAGGGTTAGCTTCTGGACTCAAGGAGGGAGCCCGCACTAACTGTCAGACTACGAAAGTGGCAATCTACTAAGACCCGCAACACCGAGGGGTTCCTACTCCCCATCAGACGCCTCCCTGCACGCCCTGGACTAAGTGTGTCAGTTGGCCCTACAACCCATTGGGCGGCGAAACTCCAATTTGGGTGGTTCACAAGGTCCACCTGCGCTGCTCAACGGGGGGGCAGTGGCCCGGGCGCAACGGGGGAGGACCTCAACTGCTCTTCTCCCCCTCCCCATGCCTGACCCTGATAAAGGTGGACTAAATCAATAAGGCCAAGACCCTCAAAGCGACTAAGCAAACATATATTACAGCATTGTTAGCAACGCCAGGGGAGGGGGGAAGCAAAAGAAGTGAGCGCTACAAAGGTGGGGCAGGAAGTAACCCGCCAGAAAGCCAATCCTCCATGGGGTCACAAACTGTTACAAAACCAGACTTACAAGAGCTCCTATCTGCTCTCACCAAAGAATTTCATAAAGGATCTGAAGAGGTAAAGAGTCAGATTTCAAGGCGGGGAAATCGAATCAAGAACGGTAGGAATCAAAACTACACTGTATGAGCAGAACTTTGAGATCGGAGAAGGGGCAAATAGAATCAGAGCCCTGGAATCCAGGTCTGAGGCACTAGAGGCCAAGCAAGAAGATGCAGAAAATCGCTCTAGATGTAACAACATCTGCCTACGAGGAATTCCAATGTCGATCTCGGAGAGGGAGCTTCCCACCTACGTAAGTGACCTCTTCCGCTTCGTTATTGCCCTCCCAGATGCCTCCCCACTGGAACTCGATCGAGTGCACAGGGCAAGACCCAGACAAAGTTCCACCGCCGCAGCAAACGTACTAGTGAGAGTCCACTTCTACAGGCTTAAAGAGGAGATAATGCGTGAAGCCAGGGCCATGGAGCACATTCACTTCAGAGACGCATCAATCTCCCTCTTTCAGGATTTAGCAGCATCCACATTAGCCAAAAGAAAGGCTCTCAGGCCCATGACTCACTGGCTCCGGGAGAGGAAAATCGTTTGCAGATGGAACTTTTTTACAGCCCTTGCCTTCATGTGGGAAGGTAAATCATGACAAATTCTCTCCCTGAAAGAGGCCGAAACCTTCTTGAACCCTGACTCAGAAGAGGAAGCCCCTGGGCACTCAAACCCAAATACAGAGGGAGCGGAGAGGGAACCCCTTCGCTCCTGGTCCTGGGTGGAGGGTCGGCGGAATGGAGAAGCTAAGCCCTCACAAATAACCTCGACCTCTGGGGCCATAGGGGGGGTCAGCCTCCCGCAACAAGAACACCCGCCAAAGAAACCAAAGAAACGCACGCCCGCTTTCCAACAATTTCACTGATACTGCGTGATGCCCCCGGGCCTCGTACTGAATTGGTATCTGTGGCCCAGCCGTTCGCCCCGTTGGTAGAAGGCTGGTCCGGAATACCTGTTTTTGGTTTTGTTCATGTTCTTGTTCTTTTTCCGTTAGTTCGACTGGGGGAACATGGAGTCCGGGAACCAAGAGGACATCACGTTGGGGTGGGAAGCCACTCAATAAGGAATACAGCATAAGGGAGGATGATCTTTGCAGCAGAACTGCTCAGACAACGTTCTTCCGCCCCACTGGGGAGGGGGAGGCTAGGGCTCCACAATCTAACAGGAGCAGGATAAACCTTTCAACCATCTTAATCACAAATGGCCCAGCTGGATAGTGAACTCTCAGTGACATCCTGGAATGTCCAGGGTCTGAATGCCCCTCGTAAAAGAAAATTGGTGGAGCACAGACTTTCTCAGCTGGTGCCCGACATCTGCTTACAGGAAACGCACCTCTTGGCGACAGATGAAAACCATATCTCTTTCCATCGATACCCAAGATGCTATTTCGCCTCTGCGGATCAAAAGAAAAAAGGGGTAGCCATACTAATAAAACGAGACCTGCCGCTAAAACAAATCACTGTTAAAAGAGACCCAGAGGGGTGCTATATCCTACTGAAAGGCCTCTTTGTGGAGCTTCCCATCACTCTAGCGGAAGTATACTGCACAAACGTTGCGCAAGGCACATTCCTCTGCAACCTCCTGCCCATACTCATAACCTTCACAGAGGGCCACTTAATAATGGGGGGTGATTTCAACTGAACACCAGACCCGAATCTGGACAAAACGCTCCCCCCAACAAAGGACGACTTCGGCGAGGCTTTCGCCATGGCGGAATTTCTGAGAGAAACTGACACCATAGACATATGGAGACTTTCCAACAGGGGGGTGAAAGACTATACATTCTTCTCTCATGCCCACCTCGGGCACTCAAGGATCGACCTGCTGCTCCTTTCCAGTGCCCTCATCCCCTGTGTCGAAACCATTCAAATTGGACACAGAGCTCTATCGGACCACGCCCCGGTGACAATGACCCTAAGGGTACAAGGCTCGTCCGAGCCGGCTCAATGATATTGGAAGTTGCAGGACCATATTCTGTTAGACCTAGCCATCAGAATGGAAATTGCGGAGGCCCTCAAGAATTACTTCAAGGAGACACATTGGAATCGATCATTTGGGACGCAATGAAATTGGTCATTAGGGGCGTTGCAGGTTGATGGCACAGCAAGGCTCCGACGTCTGAATAAGTTACAGCAGGATAAACTTGAGGGGGAGGTAGTAGAAGCGGAGCGGATCCTCAAAAGGGCCAAACTAGAAAAGCAAGCCGCGAGCTTAAGCAAGCGAAAAGAATCCTAGAAATGCACTTAGCGGACAAAGCAGCCAGAGCATTAACTTACACCAAGCAATTCTACTATTTGAACAGCAACAAAGCAAACCGGCTTCTCGTCCACGAACTGAAAAAGCTCCAGTCGAGAAACAATATTCAGTGTCTCCTTGATAGCCAAGGGATCCATCGCCACTCCAACACAGAGAAATCGGAAATCATGACGGCACACCACAAGGGGATCGTGACAGGCCCACCAACGACAAAATCCACACAGGCCCGATATCTAGCAGGTGTCTCCTCGACCCCTCAGCATCCTCAACTGAAAGCCCTAGAAGACACAATCTCAGCAGAAGAGGTGAGCGACGTTATCTCAACATTAAAAAACTCAGCCTTGGGACCAGGTGGGCTCACGGCCCAATGCAATAAGTTCGTCTACATGCTCGCTCCCCAGCTGGCGGTCCTGTTCAACTCATTCCTCTCATCGGAAACCACGACCCCCTCCATGGAGGAATCGCTAACGGTGCTCATACTGAAGCCCGGAAAGGATTGAAACCTCTGTGCCTCCTACAGACCCATCACACTATTGAACATTGACGCCAACATTTTTGCGAAAACTCTAACGAACAGGCTGGCGCCCCTACTCCCAGACATAATCCAACCGGACCAGACCGGATTCATCTCCGGCCGGAGCACCCACGACAACATAAGACGAACTATAAATATCATTGAATCCGCCAACAGGATGGGCCTGGAAATTATGGTCCTGTCGCTTGACACTCATAAGGCCTTTGATATGCTAAACTGGGGCTATATCTAAGAAACACTAAGACACTATGGGGTCGGCCCTAATTTTATAAAATGGACACTTGCCAATTATCAACAATCCTCCACCAGGCTCAGAATGAACGGGACTAGTTTGGATGCAATCAAAATAACAAGAGGCACGAGGCAAGGATGTCCCCTTTCCCCCCTCATCTTTGCACTGTCCATGGAGCCATTCGCAAATAGGATACGCCACAACGTGGCAATCCACGGCCTGGAAATCTAAGACCAAAGCTGCCCTATATGTCGACGATGTCCTGTTAACATTGGCACAACCCAAGCAGTCCATGAAAGCACTGTGGTCGGAGCTCAAGGAATTTGGGGGAGGCGTCAGGATTCCAGGTTAATCTCTCCAAGTCCAAAGCGATGGGCATCAACCTCCCTCGGACTCTGACAATGGGGCTGGTAAAGGACTATGCAATACCTTGGGCAAAAGGGCAACTGCCCTATCTAGGGCTACAGCTCCCAGTCAATCTGAACAGAATATATAAAGCGAACTTCCCTCCTCTGTTTAAAGAACTCAAAAGTGACCTGATACGCTGATAGAAACAGGAAATCTCCTGGTTTTGGAGAATCACAGCCCTGAAAATGAACCTAATTCCCAGACTGTTTTATCACTGCTCAGCCTTGCCTACAACCATCCCAAAACAAGCGGTACAGAAGCTGCAAAGGAACATCATGAAATATATATGGGAAGGAAAAAAACCCCGAATTCCGAGAAGGATTATGCTCTAAGGACGGGCAGTGGGAGGTCTCGGAGCACCAGATGTAGCAAGATATATCCTGGCATCGCAGCTCTCGCAGGCCTTCACCTGGAACGCCGTCACCCCAAAACCACGGTGGCTGGAGCTGGAGGAAGCCTGGAGCCCAGTCCGGATAAACTCACTACCGCACAGGAAGAGTCTCAGCGGTCAAACAAGCACGGAACTGCTCTCAGCAACCGAAAACACAGTGCAGAGCTGGAGGAAAGCAGCGCGACTGTGGAAATGCTGAAGCACAATAGGCCCTCTCACCCCAATCTGGGAGAACCCAGACTTCTCTCCTGGCACTAGCCCCAATAACCTTCTCTAGTCCTCCTTCTGAGATGGACAGAAGGAGGACTAGAGAAGGTTCAAGACTTTTGAGAATGGAAACCCCTTGGACTTTGAAGCCTGCAAGGCGAAATTCAAGGTTCCAGAGACAGAGAGGTTCCGATATGCACAGCCGAGGCACTGGCTCTCAAGCAGGATTTTGAAAAAGCACGGAAGCAGAGATCTCACAGCCCTGGAGCTAACTCTCACAGCAACACCCCCCAAGGGAAGAATATCAACCCTATACAAGATCCTGGATAGAACCGACCCAGCCTGCAAGGAACCATACATGTGCAGATGGGAGGAAGACATCGGGAGGCCCATCGAGCCTGAGGAGTGGACCCACATTTGGGCCAGAGCGAATAGAAGCTCTAAATGCGTATCGAACAAAGAGCGGGCATTCAAGGTATGCTATAGGTGGTACCGGACCCCGGAGACACTCAATAAATGGGACCCAGCGATCTCTCCGCTTGCTGGAGAGTTTGCCCGGACAAAGGCACGCTATACCACCTACTATGGTAATGCCCCAAAGCCACCCAATTTTGGAAAGCTGTGTTAGACCAGATCAAAGCGATGGGACCCCGGAATTGTCCTACTGGGAGCAAGTGGGGAGGGCCAATTCCCCATGTCGGACCGCAGAGCAGGACTATGTGCCCACCTACTAATGGAGAGCAAAATTCTCGATAGCCAGGCTCTGGAAAAACTCTGAAGGACCGGCAACCCAAATGTGGTGGGCAAAATGCTGGGACATGATTGCGGCCGAGAAAATAACAGCACTTAGGTTTGGAAACAGAGACAAATTCTATCAAACATGGGCCCCTTTCCTGGACTACACGCAGCAATACCCACGCCTGGCTAGACGGCCTCCCACCTTCCGTTGGATGGACAAGCAAGATTAAAGAGGAGATCGGAAAAGCAGGACATGACGCACAGCCAGGGAGTTCCAGCGGGAAAAGACATATGAGCCCGGGATTGCTACCTGCCTGCCGCCTCCCCCACCCTCCATCCGAAAGAGCCTGCTCGGCCCACTTAAAGCTCATGCCCACGGAGGACCTGCTCCCTCCCCATCCACATTCGAACTGCAAACGGCGCCGCTTTACCCCGCCCTGATTTCCTGACCCAGCCCTCCTCTTCCCCCTCGTTCCCTTTTGAGACTCTATAGTTTTGCTTTGTCTTCCTTAATGTCAAGCAAGCGAGCGCTGCATTCAGCGCATGTAATAGAGTACTATTGCTTATATGAAAACAATAAAAAGAGGTTTTGAAAAAAAAAGAAAGACTCCTCCCTAACAACTAGATTCACACACCCTCCCCTCCACTCCCCACCCTACCTGAGACTGGGTGATTTGATCCCAACTGTTTGTTGCTTGTAGATCCCTCCCTCACCTGTTATATCCCCACTCCCTTGTTTAGCTGCTTCTCTCACCATGTTCTTCCCCCTATGATTGTAAAGCGTTCCATTGCTTCTTGAAGCTAGATCAGCGCTCAGTGCCCTAATAATTATAATATTGATGCTCTTTCTGGTGGATGTTCCTCTCACAGATTCCTCTTTGCCGTCCCAACATGCCAATCTTGGCAGATAGCATGAACTCCTCATTTGTCCAGATGTCTCTCAGTGGCTGACTGCTGTGGAAAATGGGTGAAAATGAGGTCATAGGGCTCAGCGGCTCAATATATACTGTCCCTGGCCTCATTTGGAGTGTGTTGTGTAGAGGCGATGAGTGGAGCTGTGCCCCCTGGTGGCAAAAAAATGTCCAAAGGCTGCTGGTGCTGGATATAGAATATGATAGGTAAGGAATGCAGGGGAAGAACCATCCATCAGAAAAAAACATTACGAAGAGGCAAGTCATTTCTTCTTCTTTCCACCAGGATGTTCTGGCTGAGGCAACCAAATGTAGGCCTGCCAACAAGAAACTGGATGCTTGTTATAAGCCGCCTCTGCCTTCATAAAAACTGTGCTGGACTTACAACCCACAGCTGCACTAGGCAGTGGTGGCTTCTGCATCTCTATGTGCTATACTGTCTGAATTCAGTAGTCCCTCTTCCGTGGTATCCCTGCTCGACAGAGAAGATAAGTTGATCAAGGCCTTTGGGCATAAGGTTTATTTAAACGCCTCTCTTCTTCTCAGACAAGACACCGCAGATACACTTCTGGCAGTGGGCAGTCGGAAGCTGTGGAGAGAGCCAGGTGACTTTCAAGTCTTCCTTCCAGCTGACAAGCAACATGCCTTTAGATCAGGTCTGAGACCAAAATCAAAACCCGCGACCTACTAGAGGCACTGTTTCACCACATTAACACATTAACACCACAACCAGAGGCATGGCCCTAGGGGTGGACATTCATACTCACCTGGATTTGATTTTGATGCACTCTACTTATTTATTTTATTTAAAAAATATAGTGCATTTTTAGTTTACACAAAACTATGCTCTTTATCTCAAATTTGATCATAAAAATATGTTATTAAGAAATGCATTTTTGCAAGTCCACCAGGGGGCGTGCTGATGGAATCAGCATCTGCGTAGCCCTCCCGCTTCAGGCCCATCTAAAGTGGAATTAGCCCCCACTTCGAGGCCCCCCCCCACCGCCAACAAACTCGACCCTCAGATGGATAAGGTATAGGGGCAGCTCGGGGTGAAAAAAATGCACCCCCGTTGCTGTGTTAAACCGAAGTCCGCCGTCGCGGTGAAGGATGCTGCACGCTGTGATATGCCTCCAATCAACGGGTTGAGGACGGTCGGAGGGACCCGGCATTGGGGACGCAGAGCAGCACAGCGGACCCCGAGGTGAGATCAACCAGTGCTCTGTTGGAAGGGCTGCCGGCCTGTGCATGGTCCCCCTACATAAGACGGAAGGGCCGGCGAGTGAGGGAGCCTGGAACCCCACTTCTGGGGGAAGCGGAGGAGTTTAGGCTGCACTCTCCGAGGGAGGACTTGGCCGTGGAACGAGGCAGAGGTAATGAGCCCCCCCTTCCGATAGTCATCTGGGTGGCTGGCGTAGTACAGTGTGCCGGGCCGCCTCAGGGAGGGGGAGCCCCCACTGTGAGACAACACTGATGCGGGACCTGCTCCAATCTGCACGGAGCGGGCAAACCGTGAGAAGATTGAAGACGGAGCCAGGAGGCTCCAAGAGGAGCACTGACCACGCCACCCTCGTGGGCCCCCCTGCATGGCCTCACTAGAATAGCAAGAAGTCCACAAGCAGTGGAGGGCAAGTGATGACACTCTGGGGGGGGGGGGAATTCAGGCACATGATAACTGATAAGCTGGTCACCCCCCCCCTATAGCCCTCCCAAGGGAGCCTGCAGTGAACAGGCAGTGCCAGGAGGGCAGAGAGCTGCAGCGGGTGCAGGCGTGCCCCCTTGGAGGAGCAGTGCACAGGGAATAACTCAAGAGGACACAGCCCTTGGACTAGACATGTGGCCTCTCTCGAGCCCCCAGAGAGACCAGGTTCAGAGGGGGTGACAGTAGGTCCCATTGGCTGGTGCCTGGCCCAAGCGGTGAAGGAGACACGCTGGCCCTCCCCCACAGATAAAATCATCGAGGGAGCAGAGGACGGGATGGGGAGGAGTGAAGGGTACCCACTCGAGCCCAGGAAAAGTGCCACAACCAGAACCAGATGGAGGGGATAGTCAGAGCCACCCCACCATCCAGGGGGTGCCGGCAGTGGTGAGGGCCCCCAGACGTGCATTGGGGCGTGTGCCCGCCTCGAAGAGGATACGCAGCTCGACTGAAGCCAGCTGAGAAAGAGCAACACCACGGGTCGGGAGGAAGTGGCCATCGATGGGAAGGAGAATTGGAGGGGAAAGTGTACATTCCCCCCCGTGCATCTGGAGGGGTGGTGGTGAGGCCGAGCTGACCTGATCAGGGTGAGGGCCCCCAGGACTCGTCTTGGGGCATGTGCCAGCCCTGTCAGGGGCCCCTCAGACAGGAATCCCACCCTGAAAGGGAGATCAGAGGTGCAGGCAACAACCGCCGACCTTAGAAGAGGTCGGAAGACGGGAGTGTCATCGCACAAGCATCCCCTCGTCCTACAAGCAGCAAGCGGCCTTGTCTGGAGAGGGCGGAATGACAATATCTAAGGCAAAGGGCGGAACTCGAGCCTTCGGGGGCAGAGGAATACAGCCCCAACAGCCAACAGGGTGTCGCCCCCAGAGGAAGCAGATGGAGAGGTGAGACCCCCCTCCCCACCCCCTGTGGACGTATGGTAGGCCCATGACTGGAGGGTGAAGCTAGAGCATTTTGAATATCAGCAGCCTGCGGCGAGGAGGGAAAAACCCAGCACTACCATGTCGGGGGCAGAGAGCGACACCATGTCCACCAAGGGAGACATCGCCTCCCTCCTGGAGGAGATTAGGGCAATGAGGGCTGACATTGGCGGTAGAGTGGACAGAATAAATGTAAGAATCGATAACATCGACGAGAGACTGCAGTCGGTGGAACATAACCAGACATCCCTCAACACCTTGGAAACCCAGATGGACATGTGGATTGCGGAACTGGAGAGGAGGGAGGGCGAGGTGGTGCTAAAGATGAACGATTTCGAAAATGAGGGAGAGAAGGAACAATCTGAGATTTTTTGGGATCCCGGAAAAATAGGGTGAAACGGAAGGGGACCTGCAGAGAACCATACACGACTTGGTGAAAACACTGTTTGGGGATGAAAATATGGACAAGCCCAAACTGGAAAGGGTCCACAGAGCGGGCGCAATGGGTAGAGGGCCACGCTCGGTGCTGGCATGATTCCATAATTACCAGAACAAATAGAAGATTCAAATGGATTGTGTCCTCCAACGTATTCCACATCTTTGACATGTAATGTCCACAGCAGTGTACTTCGGAAACTTTTTCGGCAGAGGGCGTCCTGTGTCGATGGCGTTGGGTCGATGTCCCTCGAAGGCCTCTGTCGAGGGCGACGTCACCGGATGTTATAAATGGGACGCACGGTGCCCGTAGCCTCAGTTCTGTTTTTTCCGCAAACGTGTTTGCTTCGGAGACTCAGCGCGCCTTGTGTATTCCTCGTGAATATGTCTTCTTCTTCAACCCCTCCGACTCCACGGTCTGGCTTCAAGATTTGCCGGGACTGCAAGGCTAAGATGTCGATTACGGACCCGCAACGCATTTATTTGTGGTGCTTGGGGGAGACTGTTCGACACCGACGACTGTTCCAAATGCCAGTCGCTGACTGCTAAGGCCTTGCGAGAGCGTAGGGGAAGCGTCAGGTAGGTAGGGGTTCTAAACCCAGTAATTCTCGTAAACCTTCTAAGGGGATGTCCACCATCAATTCAAGGGGTGACTCTCCACGTCGGAAGTAGTCCCCGGGATCTGGGTCCCAGATTGGTTCCTGCCATTCGTCCTCCTCGTCTCGGCATTCCCGGAAGCACTGTCACTGGTCACCTTCCCCATCCTCGGAGGATGGCGCCGTGAAGAAAGTGGCTCGTCCAAGTCCTTAACTCCCGAAGAGTGGGCAGCCTTCAGGGAGCAGATGCTGGCGATTTTCCAATCCCAGGGCACCGTTCCATCCGTGCCTTGGCAAGAAGCCGGCAAGGAACAGTCTCAGTCCGTGGCTTTTGCGCTTTCGGGGCTCGGGTCCTCGACGCAATTCTCATCAGCAACCTTCGAGGTCCCGTTCGGGCAAGGTTCAGGGTGATCGCCAGAGACGTGCTTCCAGATCTCGGTCCTCGTCCCCGGCGAGACCGCAGAAGTCTGGTAAGGGCTCGAGGTCAGCGTCGACTCAGTCGGCGCCGTGTCCATCGAATACGCATGTTGAAGATTTGCCTTCACACCAGCCCACGGCATCATTGGTGCCGTTGTCGACATCGATGCTCTTGACGCCGAAGCCGTCTGCGCCCTTTTTTAAATTAGATTTTATTGAAATTTTGAAAGTCATACAATAGGGCATTACAAAACAGTATTCAAGGATACAACAGATCCAATAAAATATATGTGTGAAACATATTCGCCCCCCGAAAAAAAGAAAGCCCATACTTTATTCAAAAAGAGAACTTTCTCTCCCCTCCACCGCCCTCCTCCCCAGGACATTGCTTCCCCACCTTCCTTATGTCATTAGCATATATATTCAGGAAAAAAATGGTGGGGGGAGACTTGTTTGGTGCACCTTATAACATATCTAATGTACACACTAGCATGGATTATTTAGACGTAGGGTCCTCTGGGTCCATTGTATATCTTTTCCTTTGAGAAAGGTTGGGGTGTTCTCCTCTGAGGGAGGAGTGCGAACCTTCATTTTGACTCCCTCGCTTAATGATTGATTCCCGGCATGTACTTAGAAACAAAGTCTCCCCATAATGTATCACATCCAGCCGCTGTTCCATGTAGGGTTGCAGTGATTCTTTCCATTACACATATGTTTGTTGCAAACTTAATCCATTCGCTTTTGGTTGGTATTTGTTCAGACTTCTACTTGATGACTAGAGTGGCGCGGGCTGCTAATAATAGGTGGGCTGCTAAGCCCCTGATTCTCTCTCTATTGTCTTCGCACTGCTCGAATCCAAAGAGAACTAATAAAGGGTTGGCAGTTCTTGGGACTCCATCAAGATCTTTGATCTACCCCAGGACCTCACCCCAGTAGACCTGAATTCTGGGGCAATCCCACCACATATGCCAGTAGTCTGCTATCACCCCGCATTTACGCCAGCATAGTGGGCTCAGTGATTGAAACATTCTCGAGAGCCTGAGGAGATCGTATTGCCACCTGTGTAAAAATAATTTAATTGTGTGGAGCTTGTATTGGCTAGCTATAGAGACTTTAGGGGCAGCTCTGCACATCCTAACCCACATACTCTGATCGATCTCCTCTCCAAAATCTCTCTCCCATCTATTCTTCAAGTGTGACGTGGAGCCCTTTCCGCCTCAACCAATTCTCTGTACATGGCAGATATTAAGCACTTCATTTCAGTTCTGAGGTTTAGGAGCGTCTCGAAGGGGCTGAGTTCTCTATATTCTTTACCTTTCCATTCTACCTTTGTCAGCACACCCTTAATCTGCAGAACGTGGAATACAGGGATGGGGTTCAGCCCGAGGTTCTCACCCAGTTCAGAAATCGTGATGAAGGACCCATTCTTCCAGAGTTGACCCGTCCAGACCTGCTTCAAACCAGGGTTGAAACCTATCTAGGTTCGGAATACTTTCTCTAATGCCTGGGGCCCACAAATGACTAAGGGGAGACGGCCATGAAGTTATTCCCTTCATATCCCTTCTCTCCCTCCATATTTCCCAAATGTTTCCCAGTATTGGGTGATTCCTCAATCTCTGTACTAATTTGTTTCTCAGGACCCTTAGCCACTCGGAGACCATTGCCGGGCCAGATAGTGATTGTCCATCACAACCCATTGAGGTTCTTTACAGTTTCCTAGGTGGGGAATTAAAATTCGGAGTTGGGCAGCTTCATAGTACTTCTTTTGGCACGGGAGTCCCATTCCACCCTTATCTTTCGGTAATGTTAATGCGTCATAGGCCACTCTCACCCTTTTACCATCCCATAGGAATTTAGCTACAGCTCTTTTCGCCTCATCGAAGGAGGAGTTTGGCAATTGTATGGGAGCATTTGGAAGGGATAGAGAAAACGAGGGAGGCACACCATTTTTATTGCGTTAAGTCTACCCATCCACGATATCGTCAGATTCTTCCATTTGTCTAGGTCTGCTTGGAACTTTCAGGGGAGGGAAGTTGACTTCATATAGCTTGTTGACATCTCTCATTACCTGTATGCCTAGATATTTATGCTTGACAGCCTCTAGGATAAGAACCAGGGGGGATAGTCTGTTGACATCTGCTTTTTTGGTTTCATGCAGGGGAAATAAGATTGATTTTGCCTCATTGATTTTGAAGCATGAGAGGGTACCATATTCTTTAATCAGCTGGAGTGCCCTGGGGATCGAGGAGGTGGGGTTTGAAATGTGTAGGAGTAGGTTGTCAGCGTACAAGGCTACTTTACACTACGTGGTTCCCAGTTTGAGACCCTCGACCTAGGAGTCGTCTCAACAGAGAGAGCAAATAGGATAGCTGAGAGGGGGCATCCCTGTCGTGTTCCTCTGCTTAATTCAAACCAGCGGGGGTATTCACCATTGAAGAATACTGAGGCTTTTGGTGATGTGTATACTGCCTGGATCCGTCCCCTGAACTACGGACCTATTGCCACTTTGCGGAGGACTACTTTCAGAAAGTCCCATTCCACCTTGTCGAAAGCTTTTTCCACGTCAATTGAGAGGAGTGCAGGGTCATTTTTCATGTTCTGAGATTCATTGATTAGGTGAAGGGTCTTCCTCATCGTGTCCGCTCCTTGTCTGCCCACTATGAAGCCAACCTGATTATTGTGTATTAAGCACGGCATATATGTCTCTAATCGGGCTGCCAGGATCCTGGTATATATTTTTGCATCAATGTTTAGTAGAGATATCGGGCGATACGAACCACATTGTTTAGGGTCCCGACCTTCTTTGGGGATCACCGAGATCAGGGCTCAGACAGAAGAGTCCGGGGCTCTACCAGTGTCTAGGATCTCATTAAGTATTTACACCATAAAAGGAAGGAGGGAGGGGAGAAAAGTTTTATAGAATCTGGCAGAGAAGCCATCTTCGCGGGGGGATTTGCCCAATGACAGTCTTTTAACCGCATCCTCAACCTCCTCATCTGTTATGGGGCCCTCCAGTGCACGACTTTCATCGTATGATATCTGCGGAATTGTCACACATAACAAGTACCGATCAGTTTCGGGTTCCCCGAGGTTGGTTTCGCATCTATACAAGCCCTCATAAAATGTAGCGTAGGCTTCTGTGATGTCTGCATTAACTGCAATATGGGAGGCGTCTTGGTTTTGTATTTCTAGCACCCTCCTCTCCGTCTGCTGGGTACGTAACTTGGCAGCCAGGAGAGAGTCCGCCTTGCCTCCTTTCTCATAAAACTTCTGCCTTAAGAGCTGCAGTTTACGGGCTATCATTCCGTGTTCAAGAAGGCGGAGTTCCTCTCTCTTTTTCTTTGCTTCTAGAATCTTGTCTGCCTTCCCAATCTCCTCTTTCCTTGCTTCCCTGTCTAGGTGATAGATCGCCTTCCTGAGTTTATTTTCGATCAGGTGTTTTCCCTTTTCTTGCTAGCCTCCTCTTTAATCAGGACTCCCCGCCAGGTCGCTTTCTCTGCTTCCCACACTATCAATTTGGAGATTTCCCCGCTGTTATTCGCCTTGATATATTCAGTGATCTCAGTTTGCATCTCTGCTTTAAAAACTGGATCCTTCCAGAGTATCTCATTGCACCGCCAACGACCTCCTCTCCGGGGCAGCATTTCCCATTCTATATCAGCCGTGACCATATCATGGTCTGACCAGGTAATTGGTGCAATCTCTGACCTATTTGCGGCATTAAAGATGTCCTCCGTTAGATATATATAGTCAATCCTAGTAAGGGTATTATGCGGGGTGGAATAGAAGGTAAACCCCTGATCTTCTGGGTGGAGTTGCCGCCAGGTGTCTCTCAGGCCATATATCAAACATATTTGCAAATTCACCACGTCCTCTTCCATTGAGGTCCCCTGTTTCCCTTTTCCCCGCTTTTCTATCCAGGTTGGGGTCCGCCCACATATTGAAGTCCCCTCCCAAGAGGACATGTCCAGACACCTCTAGCTTTATTTTGGGAACTGTTTTGGCTAGGAATCTCCCTTGTCTCGTATTGGGGGCTTTATAGGGTTGCGAGTGTGATGTTTACCTTACCAATAGTGCCAGTGACAAGTAAAGCCCACCCCTCAACATCCCCCCATGTTTTGGTGATCATGAATCCCAGTCATTTTGGGATGACTATCCCCACCCCTCCCTTCCTCAGCGGTCCGGATCCCCAGACTTCTGTTCCTGTTCTTGTCCCTAAGAGTTTCCGTTCCTCCCCTTTGGTATATTTTGTTTCTTGCAGGAAGAGGATATCCAAGTTTCCCTCTCGGAATTCACGATTTACTAAAGATCTCTTTGTCGATGAATTGTGGCCTTTGACATTTAATGTCCCTACCTGTCGGTCGATATCACCTACTATTTGACTTCAGACCGTTTAGACGGCCCATCGGTGCTATTTGACGCTACTTGGATGTGCGTGTGCACCATATGTGTAATCTTGCAAGTCTCAGCAATGAGTCTATTCCCGATCCACCCCCCCCTCGTTCTCCCTCCCCCCTTCCGCCTCCATCCTCCATTACAGATTCGTGGCATCTGAATTGGATCGGATGAAAATGTTGATCCAACGTCGGACCATCCGTGGCAACCATTACCTCACGGTGCATATTCGAAAAACATTCTTGTTGGGCAGAATCCTGTGCAGTGCCCTTAGGGACCACTACACACAATTAAGACTACATGTGGCAATACAAGTTTTACCTTTGGTACAAGCCTGTACTACAGATTGGTAACAGTGGCGGAGCAGCCAGGCTTATCTCAAGAGTATATGAGCAGTAGAAGAGATTACACAAAGGGACCACAGTAACTGTGACTAAAGCAAACACTGACTCAAGGTTTCAGGTAGAAAAATATAAGTACATTTATTTTTAAACCATTCGTTATAAACACAACACTTCTATTAAACTTCAATAAAAACCACACGTTAAATATACTACAACTAACCAATTCACTTTGTACTGTAAGTCTCAAGGTAAGTACCCTGTGTTTGGATGAACCGGTGTTATGAACAAAACACGTTACCGCGAATACAATTACGATCACTTTTTGACAGTTCGGTCTACTAAGCAAATGCGTATCCGTGACATGAAATGCTATCGGGGCAAAAACACACTTAGCACTTGAGATACCCAGAGGGAGTTGGAGACAAAAATCACAGGCAATATTTTGGTTAGGCATGCAGAATCAATAACACTAAAAGACTGGAGTTCAAAAGTCAAAGGGCCGAAGCCAGGGTCGAAAGACACCGGGCCCAGTTGCCAAAGATCACACGGTCAAACAGTTCACGATTCAACGTAGCCAAAAGTACTTTGATATTGTCAATGTTCGGAAGCAAGCCTTGGAAATGAAGAAAAGGGGTTCACCCAGTTTTCTCAGCAGAACACAGTACCTTGTTCCAATGGTGCAGCTGGTGCCCTGGCAGTTGTTCCTGTTGGTTTCCCGCAGACCCACGATTCCTGGAGCTTCGTTGTGAAGGAGGACGTCTGCGACAAGGAATAAAAGGTGTGCTCCTTGAAAACAGGAGAGGCACTTCAGGTAGCTATCCGGACCACTACAGCAGTGTGCAGCGATTTCGACCACGAAGGGGATCCTCTGGCTGTGGAAGATGAGCTGGTTATCCCCACCAGGCTCAAGGGAAGAAGACTCCGGACCGGATCTTATCTTAGTCGTTGAAGGGTAGATAGCTGAGGACTGCAGCAGGGCTTCACTGGGACGGGGTAGTTGCAGCAGCCATCGTTCTCTCCGCTTCTCTTTGGTTCCTTGTAGTTCCAGTGGCGACTCTCGGACTTCTAGCCTAAGAGACCTACCTTTTATGCGCAAAACCCCCATTCGCACAGCCTGGCTATCAATCACCTAGCAGGGGGGGGTTGTCCAGCCTGGGCAACCACCTCAGCCAATCATGGCAAAGTGCAACTTGGATTTCCTAGGATACCCAGTGCAGGGGGTGACTACACCCCTCCCTCACATTCAGCCCACCTAGACACCCAGGTGCCTGGTGGAGGGCTTCTGAGCAGAAGCCCGCCAAAAGACGGTGAACAAAGAAGGCGAACCTAGATTGCAGCGCAAAGTAAAACACAAGAAGGACTTTAACAAAAAGAAATGGTGAATAAACCCAACCGGAGCCAAAAGAAAGACAATTTGGTGAAGCGGGTTTATGTTTGAGGCTAATATAATAGCCAAGAACAATACCACGTTTATCTAATATAATCGCAGTAGAAAGTTAGGGTAGATACCACTGCCACCAGCCAAGTCTAAATGTTAAAAGAGCGAAACAAGGCTCTAGGAGGTACAGATGAAAAGGGATACGAATGAACCCTTTCCAGTACTCCATGGAAGATGGGGTGTACTGGATCTGTGGTAGATTGACTAAGTAAAGTTAATGGCAACTTTACCCTTTTCTGGGGGACTGTAGTCAGCCTCAGAAATGGAGTTGGGGGAAGTCTCAAAGACAACCCTGTACCACGGCACTGAAGGTGCTGTGTGACACACAAAAAGAAGGGGGCTACTGAAGTGGTGTACTTCAGAGTCCACAATCATACACATGGCAAAACACAGGTAAGAGTGGGGGAAAAGCTCACACTCTTACCAAGTGGAAAAAAGTAAACTCCAGAAGTCCAGCAAAGCTGCTGGGGGACTCACTAGGTGAGGGAAATTAGCCATAAATGAGAATTCTCCCTAACAATTCTCAATAACATTTGAGCCCCCTTCCCATTCCCCCCATCCCCTGCAACGTAACATTAACACTTCCTCCCTTTGCTCCATCTCTCTTATACGCAGGTCCATTCGGGTTTCAAGAGTGTCTATGGAGGCTTGATTACTTTCGACACCGTTAAAGTCTTTGTTTAATCTTATCCATACGCTGCGTTATCTTATCTATTTTTCCTCCTGTATTGGCCCCCATATTCTTTATTTCGCTCAGGAGTGCTGCAATATCTCATTTGGTGGCGGCTGACTCTTTTTCCAGGGGTGTCCATGGTCGGTGTTCGAGAGTTCTCACCAGCAGGAGCGAGTGGGTAGTAAGCAATCAGGGCTAGTTTCCGTTTTATGTCCATAAACGCACAGGTAGTTCTTCTGCTGTGTGGAGTCCGTTTAAGTCATTTTAAGGGGTCAGCTGAGGATCACCTGGATGGTCTTGAGATCCGGGATCTGTAAAGGGCCCCTCGAGACCTGCATGGGTAAGCAAGCGAGGTTCAGTGCGGTTTGTTGATTGAAGGAGGGCACACGCCCCGTTACCGGGGGCCCAACACTTCAAAGGAGAGGGGGGATATGACCTCATAACATATGGATGGCGGGCGTAGTTCAAGTGAGGGTCCAATGTGATCCCAGTATTATTGTAGGTGAGCTCCTAATAGCCGCTGACTTTAATCAGATTCTGAGAAGGTCTGGCTGGTCTGAACTTGGCAATGATTTACCCCAAGGTGGTGACTGTGCCTACGTGGTGTGTACCCTTCGGGGGCTCGATTTCCCCATGCCCATTTCTGATGTGTGCTTATATTCACCTCTTGAGGCTTCTCGAAGGCACACCTTATTCGACAGTCGTTATGGTGTTTACAGTGTGAGAGTTCTGGGTTAGGTGATTTCAGAATGATTCCAGAAGCGTACTATAGTGACCATCGCTCATTCGTGGTCGGCGTCATTTAGCCGGATTGGTCGTGTTTCTTTTCCGTCGGTCCGCTGTTTCATGTTAGCGAGGCTGAAATAAATCCCAAGTTCTGCTCCCTAATGAGAGTCTTGATGAGGGGCGGACTATGCTCATATGTCAGCTGTCCAAGTGGTTCCCCTTGTCATAAATGCACTCCTTTGGATGTGGCAGAGTGTAATCTGGGGGGATAATCAGTGCTGAGGATTGGCAGGGATTTCCTTTGAGTCAGGTTCTCTCATGTGCTTGAATGATCAAGGATTTCCATCAGCGCACATGTAAGAGGCGCAGCATTAGTGGGGGTTTTGCTATCTGGCTTTTCCTTGATGTCAGCACCCCACTGCCTGTGGCGGATGGGCCAAGAGCCTCCTTGGTTGAGGGCGCAGCCTGAGCTGCAGTGGCAATCACTTGTCTGTCTCCTTGTGAATTCGGGAGAGCATGTAGGGACAGGCAGTCCCATGGTGGGTTTATTTCACCTCGTGGGAGCAAGCGCTGGGGAGGCCTCAGTCAGGTAAGCAAATGAAGCTCATATGCCGGGTACAGCACCCTCGTTACGGTCTTCGGTGCGCAGCGGAGTATCCAGCGGTGGCACTACAGCTTGCTGCACCGTGGGGCACCATGCATTCCCCTGCTAGTCCTGACGATGGGAGGGCGTCTGAGGGTGAGGGCCCGTCTGCTCACCTCCTGCGTTCTGCTGGAGCGTTTTGTCGGTACCTGGATCTGCCCAGAAGCCACCTCGCTACGTCTCCTCCGACGGGGTGTGAGACACCAAGGAGAAGCAGACGCTGGTCCCGAGGGTTCCGCTCCAACGGGCTCGTTCTCTGCTGAGGCGGGGTGTTGCGCGTCCCCGTCTGTCCGTTGTTGGGGACACCAGCAGCCCCAGGGCTCGCACGCAACTCCAAGTTCCGTTCTTCGTGTGCGCTCGCAGGCCGCACCTGTGGCAGGGGGGCACCTCTTCCACACGGTGTTTCTCTAGGAGTTCTGCACCGATTCGCTCGGTTGTTGGTTCTCCTGAAGAGGGGCCGCTTGCCACAATCTGTTCACCATAAGTTTCCGGGTCGGGGGTCCGCTAGTAGGGGCTCAGTCCGCTTGTAGGACCACGGGGTGCGGAGCTCACACTAAGAGAGCACATCCGCGCACCCCCCCTGGTGGCCAGTTCACTTCAGGGTCTTTTGGCCGGAATTTGCTGATGGAGGTCCCTGGTACGGTGGATCCTCTGAGGAAGGCTACTTCCAAGCTGGTAAGGGACTCCAGACCCTGTTATGTCCCGAGGCAGGAGTGTTTCCTCCCTCTGGATGATATCTATGAGGATGAGGAGAGGTCAGATTTAGAATTTTACCCGGTTGAGCCTGATTTGGCTCCTGTCCTTTCCAGGGAGAGTCAGTTGGAAGAGTTCAGACAATCTCTTCATGATGCCAGTGGCTTGGACGTTTCTCCTGAGGTGGAGTGTGGCAGACCTGAGCCTGGGGCTCATGCTGAGTCGTCCTAAAGGAGACTGATGGCCAGGGTGACTAAGTATCTTGGGTGGTCTAGTCCTCCAGAATCTTTTGTTCAGGATAACTAAACGGATATTTTGAATCAAGGTCCGTCCTCTGACCCAGTGTTACCTTTTCATTTGACGTTGCAGAAAAAGGGTGGTGGCTGCTTGGCAGACACCGGAATCTCTTCCAGCAGTTAACAAATTGTTAACTAAAAAATACCGCCCTTCCGGTAGCGACCCCAACTACCTTTCATCTCACCCCACTCCCGAGAGTTTGGTAGTTCTGGCGGCTACGGCCACCTCAAGGCAGGTGGCGTACCCTACCATCCCTCCTGATAGGGTCGCCAAACGCTTCGAGGGTTGGGTACGCAAGGTGTGTTTTCTTCAGGAAGTATGGCGCTGAAGTCAGCCAACTCCACTTGTGCCTTAACAAGATTTTCACACACTCTGTGGAATTGTTTCTCTAGCGGCTGAGCATATTCCCGAAGGGGAAGAAAGGGATGGGTTCCTTGCTCTCGTGCAGGATGGCAAGGATGCCATGTGTGAATCCCTTCAGTCGGGTTTGTACATGGCCGACAGTGTTAGCCAGCCCATGGCTGCGAGCAGCGTTAAACGCAGATTTGTGTGCTTGCGGAAGTTGGGTTTTGCTCCGGATGTGCAAACCCGTCTTTTGAACATGCCCTTTGATGGCGCGCATTTGTTTGGCATCAAGGCTAACGAGAGCCTTGAGAGGTTGCAGACCTCAAAAGCTGCTGCAAAATCTTTGAGCGCAACTGTCCATCAACCTCCGCCTTTTCCTCCTAGGGGACAGCAGTGGAGGGGAGGTTCTTTTCATTACTACTCCTCCTTTGGTAGAACGAGAGGAGCCGCCAGTCAAAGGAGTCAGCATAAAAGTACCTGTGGTGGTCGAGGATATAGCGGTGCCAAAGCCGCTCAGGCGGTTGCCTCTTTTCCCTCAAGCGCTGCCGCTCCAAAACAATCATAAGGCCATGTCCCATTGTGCGCCGGTCGGGGGCAGACTGTCTCAGCATCTCGAAGAATGGGGAGCTATTACTTCAGATGCGTGGGTTCTGGAAACATTAGCCCATGGCTACTGCCTTCCCTTCCTAAAGCAGCCTCACAACAATCCACCGGGGAATCTCTCTTTGAAGCTTCCAGATCCGCTCCTTGTGCAGGAAATCTTGACCCTGCTGGAGAAAGGCGCTATAGAACTGGAGCCTGTAGCGGAGAGGAACAACGGATCGTATTACCCATATTTTCTGATTCTAAAGAAAGACGGGGGATTGAGACCCATCTTGGACTTTGGTTGGTTGAACAAACTTCTCAGGGAGGACAAGTTCAAGATGGTCACTCTTTCTCAAGTCCTTCAGGCCCTTCAACTTCAGGATTGGTTGGTGTCTCTGGACCTACAGGATGCTTACTTTCATGTGCCGATTCATCATAAGCACAGAAAGTACCTGAGGTTTGCGGCTGGCAACTCACACTTTCATTTTCAGGTCCTGCCATTCTGATTGACCTCCGCCCCAAGGGTCTTCACCAAGCTAATGGTGGTGGTGGCAGCATATCTCAGGTGAGGGGGGATTCAAGTCTACCCCTACCTGGACGACTGGCTATTTGGTGCACGTTCTCCCGAGCAAGTGATGGCTCATCTCTGTCTCACCTGCCGCTCCCTCCACAGGCTGGGCTTCTCCCTCTATTTCAAGAAGTCACATCTGACACTTTCCCAAAAGCTCCAGTACATGGGGGCTGTGTTGGACATATCCTTGGGGAAGTGCTAGCCTCCCACGGTAAGGGCTCATCACATTGTGCAGATGGTGGACAAGTTTCAACATGCCCAGTGTCTCCCAGCTTTCGAATTCTTAAGGTTGCTCGGCCTCATGGCATCCTGCTTTTTTCTGGTGCCAAAGGACTGAGGATGAGATCCCTGCAATGGGTCCTCAAGATGCAGTGGTCACAATTCTCAGGCAAGATGTCGGATCCCATTCAGATTCCACTCTCGGTCTCACAGGATCTGCCGTGGTGGGCCAACGAGGGGAACCTGATGAAGGGGAGCCGTTTTTGGCAACCGTGGCTGGAGGTGACAGTAGTAACGGACGCTTCCCTCACAGGATGGGGAGCTCATGCCGTAGATTTGACTGCCAGCTGTCGTTGGTCTCTGTCGAAGTCCAAACTCCACATCAACATGTTAGAGCTCTGTGCCATCAGGCTGGCCCTGAAGGCTTTTCTGCCGTCTGTGCGGGGAAAATGTGTCCCGATCATGACGGACAATACAGTGGCCATGCATTACCTCAACAAAAAAAGGGGGTAGGGTCACTCCCATTGTGCAGAGAGGCGATGCAGCTCTGGTTCTGGGCAATCCAGTAGGGAATATCACTCTCGGCAGTTCATCTGGCTGGAAAGAAGAATGCAGTGCCGGATGCTCTGATCAGGCAGAGCACAGTCTCTCACGGTTGGGAGTTGGCTCAGGAAGTCCTTCTGGAGATCTTTGCCCTTTGGGGAACCCACAAATGGATCTCTTTGTCACCAGTGCCAACCGGAAGCAGGAGAAATTCTGCTCATGGGAATTTCCTCAGAGAGGAGCCTTAGGAGACGCCTTCGTCGTAGATTGGCCATTCCCACTCTCGTCATTCCTCAAGTGTTAAGGAGGTTGCGGAGGTTCGGATCCTACATGATCCTCATTGCTCCGGATTGGGCCAGGAGAGCGTGGTACACAGACCTTCTATAAATGTCCATCTGCCCTCTATGCCGTGTTCCCTACCGAGAGGATCTGCTCTTGTGCGAGGGGTTGGGAGACAAGTGGGGGTTGGGTCAGGTTCTCCATTCAGAGATCAGGACTCTAAACCTTCACACTTGGTATCTGAACGGAGAAAACAAGGCGGACCTGTTAAGAAAAAATGAATGTAAATGGATTTGCATTATGGACACCTGTGTTACAGGTTTAAATTGTGATACGGAAATGTATAATTGGCATAAGCATTTCTTTATTGTGCTTAAGTAAGTTATATTCAATTTGGTTTGTTTATTACACTCTTATTTGGCTGTCAGATAACAAAATGGTATCTGGGTAACCGAAAATGAGGTTTCCGAAAAATGTATACTTAAAAACGTTTATCAAGAAAAATCTGGACAGCTTACTGAACAATCGAAAACTATTGGAAGAATGTTAAAACCTTGAAATTAATTCAATAACACAGAGGGGTGAGTCAAGAAAGATATTCATCTTGCCTAAAAAGGTATGTAATAACGGCAAAATTCACTGAACTTGTTTAGCTTCATAACAAACAAAATTTTGTTTTTTTTCTTTTTTCTTTTAGAACAACATTTTCTCTACTCATGAACCATTGTTAACAACAATGGGGAAACACGTGTCGAGAGATTTAAAGAGAGATTTCTATTAAAGGACAAATAGCACAGAGGATCAGCTTATATTATCTGAAGTATTATCAATAAAAAGGTGTGGAGTTAACACCTGACATAAATTGGAACAAGGACCCATATATTATTTCGAAGTATAACAAAAAAAAGGTGTGGAGCAAACACCTGACACAAATTGTAATAAGGATTTATTCATGGTGATTGTTGTGGCAAATTATAAGATAAAATAAAAAAGTGTGGAACAAACACCCAACACTCGAATGCATAAAGGATCATTTATGTACAGCAATTTATGTGGAATCTATATGATGTGAAGATAACACTCGACAGAAAATGATTTGTTTGTGAATAATAAAAGCAAAACTTTAAATATTCAAGTGATATGACTCACCTTTGAATAATTATTGAATAAGGTTCGCGCATGTGAACAATTATTCCAAATTCTTTCCTTTTACTTATATTACATCTGTGCAGCAGCCACACAGTTTTGGAAAAACACTCATGCAGAGAACCTAGCGCAAACTTATTTAAAAATTGCGCACAACTAGACTTTTTTTGTTTTACATTACATTTTAGCAGTCTCCAAGGGAATACTTCTAATTTTTTGCTGCAAACCTTTTTTTTTCAATTGGTATCTGAAAGGTTGAGTTATAAGGATTGGGACCTACCGGATAACATGATGGAGGTGTTGCTTTCGGCCATGCGGCCAGCAACAAAATCCCTGTACCGTTGCTGTAGGCTTATGTTTTGCGACTGGTGCAGAGGACAAAATGTTGATCCTTTTCAGTGTTCCATTCCCATGGTTCTATCTTTCTTATTTTCTTTGGCCCACAGGGGACTTCAAGTAGGTACCATTAAAGGTTACCTGGCGGCGCTGTCTATCTTCAAGCTCTTGTCTGAAGAATGTTATTATTTTAAGATTCCTTTCATTTCCCAATTTCTTAAAGGACTCACTAAAGTGTTACCGCCGTCCCCATTCCGGGTGCTGGTTTGGGATCTGAATTTGGTCTTGAAATTCCTGATGGGTGCTCCATTTGAACCTTTGCACTCTTGTCCTTTAAGGCTGTTGTCTTTCAAGACAGTGTTCTTGGTTGCGATTACTTCTGCTCGCAGAGTGAGTGAATTGCAGGCACTTTCATCTAAGCCACCCTTTACTTTGTTGCACAAGGATAGGGTTGTACTGAGGGTACGTCCTTTCTTTCTACCTAAGGTAGACTCAGAATTTCATTTAAGCCAGAAAGTGGTTCTACCGTGTTTCTATCCCCCTCCTCATCCAGGTAAGGAAGAGAAGCGACTCCATAGGTTGGACCCTAGGAGAGCTCTGAGCTTTTATATTCCTAGGATGTCCAGGGTCAGAGTGGACGATCATCTCTTTGTGGGGTATGCTGGACACCGATTGGGCCAGGCTGTTACCAAACAGACCTTGTCCAGGTGGATTATCCTCCCCATTACAGAATGTTACCGATTGGCGGGCAAGGACCCTCCTGAAGGGTTGAGTGCTCATTTCACTACGGGCGTGGCTAGTTCCACGGCCCTGCAACAAGGAGTTCCTATTAGGAATATTTGTGATGCAGCCACATGGGCTTCTATCTACATCTTTGTCAAACATTACTCCCTGGACACGCTCCATGGTCAAGATATGGCCTTTGGTAAGGCGGTTCTTTATTCTGCCATTGCCATCTGATTGGGTATTCTAAATTCTTTTCCCTCCATTTTCTGGTACTGCTTTGGGAGTCTGTCAAAGATGTGGAATACGTTGGAGGACACAATCCATTTCGAAGAACAAGTTACTTACCAACTGGTAATGTTTTTTCCGACTGGGTGTTCCTCCAACGTATTCCACATCACCCTCCCAGCCTGCCCCTCTGGAGAATTTCCTATGCTGTTGCAGCTTACGTTCCCTCAAGGCTATATGCAGTCAAGCAGGCATTGGATATGTGCATGTCACACGTTATGGAGGAAAAAACATAAACTGAGGCTACATGCGCCATGCGTCCTATTTATAACAACCAGTGACGTCGCCCTCGACGGAGGCCTTCCAGGGACATCGACCCGATGCCATCGACGCAGGACGCCCTGTGCCGAAAAAGTTTCCGAAGTACACAGCTGTGGACATTACATGTCAAAGATGTGGAGTACGTTGGAGGAACATCCAGTCAAAAGAACGTTACCAGTTGGCAAGTAACTTGTTCTTCTGGAGAGGTCCAGCGGGGCGAAGGCTGTGGCTCTCGACAACGCTCAGGTGGCAATATATCAAGACCTGTCGGTACTCACGCTGGTGAAGAGGCAAATGTGTGTTCCCCTCATAAAGTGGTTAACGGAGAAACGGATGAGATATCATTGGGGGTTTCCCTTCTCTATTTCCTTTGAAGTAGAAGGCTACAACTGCAAACTCGTGACTGAGGAAGACATAAGGAGGGTCTCAGAAAAGCTGCTGGAAGGAGACGACCCGAAACAAGTCGAAGAGGAGAAAGTGCCCAGGGACAGGTGGTGGCGTGTAAAGGGCCTAAATTGACGTAAAGTCCCAGGCTCTAGAAAATATAGAAAGCTTGGCTAGCCCCAGGCGGGCCCCTCTTGATTCATACTCAGGATGGGGAGGATGGTGAAGTACTTGCAAGGTGGAGACGGGGGGGGGGGAGGAGTTGATCTGCAGGACAATGAGAAACACTGTGGGGGCTTGAATTGGGAGATTGAGCGAGATGGGCTGCGTAAATGTGTGGGGGTAAACCTCTGGTGATTCAATCTCATCAGGGGTGATGGTTCTGAATGGGGTTGGATGCCGAAGGGGGAGTGAGGGAAGAGGAGGGTCTGGGAGGAGGGAGCTGGGATGAGGTTCAAGAGGTTATTGTTCTAAAGCACGGGTGCAGAGCAGGGACCCGGTTTAATGGGTTCCAAAGGTGGTCTTGTCTCAGGGATGAGAGGAGTAGAAGGCAGGATGGGGAACTGGGGGATGGCCGGTCAGGGTGATGTGCGGATCGGCTCCCTTAATGCCCAGGGCCTCAACTCCCCCTCTAATAGATCAATGGTTTTAAGGGAGTTTAAGAGGTCCAGGCTCGATTGGATGTGTCTACAAGAAACACATTGGAAAAAGGGAGGCAAACCTAGACTACGCTCTCGGGAGGTGGGTGGAGTGATCATGGCTTCAGATTTCAAAAAGAGGAGGGGGGTGGCAGTATTGATTTCGACCAGACAGAGCTTTACGGTGGAGGCAGTATTGGCGGACCCCAACGGGAGATGTGTTTGCGAAGGGACTCCTACAGGGGGTGAAGTTCATGATAGGATCGATATATTCCCCAAATGTGCAGCAATGCGAATTCTGGGAGAAAGTACAAGATAAAATAGTCCAATTTACTGAAGGCCAACTGTTGGTGGGTGGGGACTTAAATATGGTGCTGGATCCTGAGAGGGATCGCAAGAGAATAGGCTGAGAACGAATGAGTTAAACCAGCCTGATGGAATCGGAGCGCTTTCAAGGTTCAGTGAGGTACTGGGGTTGTACGACTCCCTCTGTCCCCTCCTGATGGGGGATAGGCCATTCACCTACTACTCAGCAGCCCACAGCTCGTTCTCGTGCATAGACCTGATCCTTGTGGACAGAAATCTGCGAGATAACGTGCAGCAGTCCCTTGTAACTCTGATCCCTTGGTCTGACCACGACATGGTTGCAGTCTCACTCGAAATGGGATCTCAGAAAGCGACCCGGGGGTGCTGGGGATGTAATGACTTCCTGCTGAAGGAAAAAGCAGTACAACAGGAATTGCTAAGGGGGATCAAGGAATACTTTTTATTTAATGATACAGGGGAGGTGGGAATCCAATCGGTTTGGCTTCAAGGCAACCATAAGAGGTACATTGATGAGAGTAGGCTCCGAGAAGAAGAGAGAAAAGGGAGCAAGGGAGCAGAAGGAGGTTAAGCTTCGGAGGAAGATAGAGGGGATACAACCGGGTGGCACCCAGTGGCAATACATATCCCCCACCGAGCCTAAAGAGCCATGCAAATATAAGTCACAACTGAAAGCCTTACTGACGCAGGAAACAGAGAAAGAAACTCCTGTTTCTGAAACAGAAGTGCCATGAGAAGGGAGACAGGGCAGGTAGGATGCTGGCATGGAAACTGAGGTCAATCGGGGTTATAAGAACGGAGGGTGGTAGAGACTTAAGTGATACCCAGAGTATTGGGGACGAGTTCAACGAATACTACAGGACCCTGTACTCCTCAGAATGGGAGGGGGAGGGGACCCAAATAGATGAGTTCCTGAAGAAACTTCCAATCCCAGGCCTCCCGAAGGATTTAGTGGAAGGCCTAGACAACCCCATAACTTCAGAAGAAGTGATCAAAGCTATAGCGGGAATGAAAGCGGGGTCTGCCCCGGGGGATGATGGATTTACCATAAGATTCTATAACTTGTATAGGTCCCTGTTGGATCCATGTCTAGGGAGGGGTATTTAATGCGTGCCTAAATGGTGAACCCCTGCCCCTAACAATGATGGTCGCAGTTATTGTTGCAATCCCGAAGGAAGGGAAGGATCAAACCAAGTGCTGCTCCTATAGGCCAATTTCCCTCCTCAATGGCGACGTCAAAATTCTAGCAAAGTTCCTGGGTACAAGATTAGAAGGAATTATGCCGTTGCTGGTCTACAGGGATCGGGTGGGTTTCATTAAGGTTAGGCAAGGGTCAGATAATATAAGGAAGACCATTATATGATATGAAATGGCATTTATAACGTGCCTATACACAAGTGTTTCAAGGCACGACGAGGCAAGGGGGGGGAGAAGGGAGGACAGACAATGATCTTACTAGGCCAGGTGTCATTTAAATCGCGCAAGTGCAGGGAAAGAGGGAGAGGGAAAGTGCATGGGGAAGGGCAGAGGGGAAAGTGCAGTACAAGGATAGTAGAATAAATAGATAATAAAACAGCCAGCTGGTGGCAAGTGTGGGGTAAGTGCAGACATAAGTGCTGGTAGGGGGGGACTATGGGATGCAGAAAACAGTCCATAGGGTTGCCAGAGAGGCAGTGCAGGTGTGCAGCTGGCAGGGCCTGGGCCCAAGAACAGAAAGGGGTGGCCAGGTAAACCAGTGCAGTTTCAACTAAGAGTTCAGCAGAGGAGAGAGGGAGAGAAAGCGGAGGCAAAGAGGAGGGTTTTGAGGTGCTTCCGGAACCAGAGATGGTTCTCCTCAAGTTTCAGAGAGGCAGGAAGGCTGTTCCAGAGGGAGGCCCCTGCTGAAGAGAGAGATCTACCACCAACTCGTTGCTTGGAGAAGCGACTGACCCTGAGGGAGTTGGAGGCAGATGAGCGAAGAGCCTGAGAAGGAAGATATTTAGGAAGAGAGAGTTGAAGGTAATGTGGCCCCAGAAAGCCTTGTGGACTCTGCAGATGGTTTTGAACTTAATCCTCGCAGCCACTGGGAGCCAGTGCAGGGATTTCAGTCCTGGAGAAATACGATCCCTGGGCTTGAGACCAAGGATAAGTCTCGCAGTCCTGTTCTGGATAAGTTGAAGAGGGCGGTTGAAGAGGGCGGAGAGTAGAGGCAGGAAGATTAAGATAGAGAGGCTGTTACAATAGTCCAGCCTAGAGGGAACCAGGGCTCTGGAGACAAGGAGCTTCTGGGGGAAGGAGAGGAAAGGAAGAATGCCTCTGAGGAGGTGCAGCTGGTAGTGTGACTTCTTAGAGACGTCAGAGATGTGAGGAGAGAAGGAGAGAGTGGAATCGAAGATGACCCCGAGGTTTTTAGCCTTGCAGGTGGGAGCAGGAAGAGGGCCAAGAGAGGCTGGCCAGAGAGCTGCAGGGAAGGAGGGGGTGGGTGTGCCGATGAGTAGAATCTCAGTCTTATTGGCATTGGCGGCACACCATTCCTGGATAGCAGAAAGACAGTCAAAGACAGTCAGAGATGAGGAGAGGAGGAGGCTGAGGGGAGCCTGAAAATGAGCTGGGTATCATCCGCAGAGCACTGGAAATTTGGACAGAGAGCGGCGATGCGGTGGGCAAGGAGTGCCAGATATTGGTTGAACTGCCAGGGAGAGAGATTAGATCCCTGGGAGACACCACGGGTACAGAAAAAGGTATCAGAGAGGAAGGACCCAAGTTGGACCTGCGAGGGTCGGTCGGAGAGGAAAGAAGTCTGCCACGCCAGAGCCTGACCAGTGATTCCCAGGTTATCACAGAGACGGTTGAGCAGGATGGCATGGTTGGCAGTGTCAACGGCAGAAGAGAGATCAAGCAAGATGAGGACACAAGGGGTGTTAAGAGTCAAGATTGGGGAGCAGGTCTTCAAGGATGTTCAGGAGAGCAGTTTCCGTGCTTCTGGAAGCTCTGAAGCCAGACTGATGGTCATGAAGACAACCAACAGCTTCAGTGTGGAGATTAAGGTGGGAGATGGCCAGTTTCTCTAGGAGCTTACCCAGGAAGGGAGTAATGGAAATTGGGCGATAGTTAGCCAGGCAGGAGGGGTCGGCAGAGGGTTTCTTAAGAAGAGTGCTTCAGGGGGGTTGGGAAGACTCCGGTGATGGAGTGGTTGCAGAAATCAGCCAGGGCAGAAGCCAGGGAGTCGATATGGTCCTTAGTTTTGGAGGAACAGGGGTGAACCCCCTGCTGGAGCCAGGCCTGGCTAGAACACATGAGGGAGGGAATGAGGACATACTGGACCTATCTGGAGGACCTTGTAGCGCATCCAATGAAGGTTTGTGACTATTTATGGGCGCTGCCAAGATTAATTCCGGAGCGACTGAGGTCCCACCCAACAATGGGAGTCGTTTGGTCGGTCTGGAAAGATACAGTTGATACAAGGGGCTACACGTCATGGCCCTCGCCGATGTCCTCATTATGGGGGCTGCCGTTTGATCTGGGGAGTCAGGGTTTCAAGAACTGCCAGAGGTGGTCTGACGCGGGACAATTGTTTGAGGGGGGGACCTTTAAGGAATGGGATAAGGAGCCTGAGATAACCAAGATGCTGAAATGCACTTGCACACTAAATTGTTAATGACAATTAAAGACAGATCTTTTATAATGCTTAATGATAAATAACTTCAGACAAGAATTGGAGGTGCAGGGGAGAAAGACTCAGCCTTGGTATCTAGGCTGGAATATACTAGAGAACAGACGAAATCCAAATCTTGGAAAGCTGCGTCCCCTGCACACTGTCAATGAGGCAATAAGCCTAAGGAGATGTAAAAACAGGTCTGACTGGTTTCAAGAAGACTTTTTGTATATTTTACACACATACAGTGTATACAATTTTTAGAATGACAGTGATATGTAGTTCAATACATCCGAAGAATGACATACAATGATTCTGTTAGTTTTTGGAGGAAAAGATGTCTTCTCCTTTTTTATTATTTTCAGGTTGGCCCAACGCGTTTCGAGATTCATATTCTCTTCATCAGGGGCATAAATCTTCGATAATTCTTTCACTTTAATCTACAAATAATTAATCAAACATTAATTACTTTTTACAGAAGGTCAAAAGAAGAATAATTAACCAAGTTAAATCACTTTTTATAAAAAAAACAGACAATTCTTAAAGAGGGGCATCCCCTTACAAGTTCCTTAATGAACCTGACCTTGCTAGGGTACAATTGTTAAGAGTGCAATGATTTGATTCATGTTGTACATTTGGTACCGAAATATTATGTCATGTGAGACCAAGATTGAGAATAATGTAGTTTTAACAAGATTTCTACACATTAAGAACCTTTAATTTACATGGATATGCTATCTTGAGACATAATAATGCCTAGAAAAAATTCAAACAAATAAATAGAGCTGAATATAAAGTAGGGAAGAGATGGGGAGAACGAGAACTCACCCTTCTTTCGGTAAGATAGTGGATAGAAGTCCACGGAGAGAGCAGTGGTTGCTGAAGGTAGTCTAGTCAGGAAGCTCCGTTCTCCTATGGGAGAATAAGAGCATAAGTGCCTGCAGTCCATCTAGGCTTAAGTAAAAGCCCTATGATGTGAAAGAGAACTTACTTTCAATTAGATGATAGAAGAAGCACAGTCTACGGCAGGATTGAGGTCAGGAAGCCCAGCTCTCAGACCGCATCTCCCACGGACTGTTTATTTATACTCAATGATGGAGCCGTGACGCCGCTAAGGTGCATGAGATGCTAGGAGGGGACTCAATCACGATATTTGATTACCTCTGGTTAAAGGGGATGCTGACAGATTCAAAATGGGGCATAGGGGTGTCAATTGATTTGATGCTATTGGAAAAGGCCCTGTACCAATCAGTAACGCAGAAAGGTATCCTGTCCAAATTATATACGGCAATGAACAGAGCCATCCTTCAGGGGAAGCAAACTTTCCAGTGGTATTGGGATGAACTGCAGGGGGACGAGATCCCTGAGGAGGATTGATCGCAAATATATAGAGTGGTTTTCCGGGAGTTCTGTTCACCGCATCAGTGAGACACAATTTCAAAATGCTAATTGGCTGGCATAGGGAGCCGGTAAAATTGTCTAAAATTTTTCAGGGAGTTATCCCCCCTATGTCCAAGGGGGTGTGGTAATCGGGGATCCATGGCACATATGTGATGGTGATGCCCCAAGGTGCAAATCTATTGGAACGAGGTGTTGAGCTGGGTGGAAGAAGTAACGGGATAGGGTTAGATCTGGACCCTCTTCAGTTGTGACTAGGACTCCCACAAAGGGACTGGGAGGAACAGAGGCTCCCGAAGATGTGGGATGCCATGTTTGTCGATAACCCAATGGTGGGAAAATGAAACGCTCCCTACAAAAGCGGTGTGGGAAGGGAAGGTACACAACATGATGGTAATGGAAAGGCTCACAGTGGTGGTGAATGACAGAGTGGCGTAATATCATACTGAGTGGTCGGCCTGGCTGCTAAAATGGGGATGGACTAGAACAACTGAGTAGACTCTTCCAAAGGGGGAGCTGAATGTAGTGAGGAGAGGGGAGAGTTGGGGGCGGGGGCCTGGAGAGGAGCCAACACAAGTTTGGTGAATAAACTGAAGTGTCCCTTGTACCTGAGACTTTCGGAGACTTAATGTGCATCATAGAACAACGTGTGGGTTATTAAGAGGGGTTGGGGGGTGGCAAGGGGATGGGAGGGTAGGGGGAGGGGAGATCTAGACTGTTATTGGTAATATTGTTTCAACACAGAAAAGTGTTTTATTTTTCAAAATTGTCTGGTTCTCAAAAGAAAATGTTAATAAAATCAAGTTGAACATTTTTTTAAAATAAATACATTTTCTACATCATACACTGATTCACTAAATTGCTGCTTACATTTTCCAAATATTTCACTATTGTTATTAAGATTGTTTGACGTTCACTCATGCATCAAGTCCAAAATGTTTGTGTCCAAAAAGTCTGTGTCCTCGACAAATTTTCCATAGTTTATTTCTAATGGACTCTTTCCTCCCATGGATTCCTCATCTAAGATCTCCATCTCCCAGCACCAGCTGCTCTTCGGAAACTTTTCATTGGCCAGAGGGCACAGTGTAGCTTTGCATCGGCTAGCCCGACGCCTGTACGTGCCCTGCGCCAAACATGACACTGGGGCCAGTATATATAGAGGCGCCGCAACGCGTGATTTCAGTTGATTTGTTTCGTGCACTGATTTTGTTGTTGCGCTTTTTGAGTTTGTCATTATGCTGTATCTGGGGAGGTCTTCCCGAGTTCAAACCCTGTGTGGATTGTGGGCCTTTTCTGCCTTGGAACGCAGGACTGTGCATCATACCAATCGACATCCCGAAGGTGGTTCGAGTGCTTGCAGCCAAACTCTTCACCTTCCTCCACAAGGAGCAAGGTGATACGCTGACTCGTTCGAGGTCGCCGAGCGCAGATCAAGGCAGAGGAATGGACGCCTGTCCGAAAGGACAAAAAGGGGAAGAAGTACTGTAAGAGGTCAAACTCTCCTGGTGGGTCTTTGCGGCATCACTCTTCATCTTCGAAGAAGAGGAGGCACCCCGACCAAGAAGGGCCGGGAGGATGATGCCCTGCAGGTACATTTTCCTACGCAATCCTCTACTCCAGAGAAATGGGATGCTTTCTGAATGAAGATGGTAGACATCTACGCCACGGCCCCACCAGCTTCGGCCCCAATGCCAGTGGTCACGTCATTGGGGCTGCCCGCTTCTGCGCCAAGGCTTTGTTCCCTGGACCCGACTGCTTCGGCCAAAACGATGGACCTCTCTGCGCATTGTAGAGCCGCCAGAGAATCAGCAGGGAGGCACGAAAAGATCACGATGAAGGGGCGCACTGTTACGTCTTTGGATGTCTGTCCCCTGGCCTGTGATCCCAGGCCAGCGTCACCACCTGGTGCCAACGACACTGGAGTCACAAAAAAGTTCTTTCCACTCCTGAGAGGCGCATATGTGTCACAAATGGAGGACATTTGTGAAGAGGAAGGGGATCCTGTCCCTTTCCGGCTGGAACCCTTACACCGCAGCAAGTGAGAGACTTCACAGAGGAGTTTCTTGGGGAACCACCCACCCATAGGAGCAGGAGCTCTGGACCATGTCCCTGCAGGAGCAGAAGACCAACGAGTGCATCAGCTGTCTTCAGGTATAAGCGTACCTATTTATGGTAAGCGCTTTTGCTCCGGCGAAATTTCTTTAAAAATGCGCATTTCGCCCACGCTCATCTGCTTGTGAGCCTACTTTGCCTATTTTGAATGTGGAGGCTCTGTCCACATTGCCCTGCACCATAAAGCCCACAACCAAGCCACTCGCCGCCATTGTAACCCATGAGGCTCTCTGCCACTCCAAGATGGCCGCCCCCTGAATCCAGCATCTGCCGAATCCAGGCCTCCAGCAGCCAGCTGATTGGCTGCCGGGCCTACCTCTTGCCCCATTGGCCGCCGGCAGGCGAAGCCGGACCCCTCCCTCCAAGGCCCATGAGAAGCAAGGCCAGCACCTGTTTTGTGCCTGTTCGGTGCCGTGACTGCCGTCTGCCAGACCCCCTGGCCCTCTTCATATAAGGTACTCTTGCATCCCTCGTCAGCCACCAAACTGCCACAGTTGTCCAAATCTGCCTCAATGTACTTGTGTGTGATCACGTTTTTTCCACATGAACTATTGGTCCTGCCTATGCCTATGCAGCCTGACCGCTATAACCATGCCCCTACACTGAACCACATGCACTGCCAGAATTGCATTTAGCCTATCTATGATTGCATTGACTAGCCTAGAGGTGCCTTGCGCCCAGAATTGCATTTAGCCTATCTATGATTGCATTGACTAGCCTAGAGGTGCCTTGCGCCCAGAATTGCAATTAGCCTATCTATGATTGCATTGACTAGCCTAGAGGTGCCTTGCGCCCAGAATTGCAATTAGCCTATCTATGATTGCATTTAGCCTATCTATGATTGCATTGACTAGCCTAGAGGTGCCTTGCACCCAGAATTGGCTACTACCAGCCTTCACAGCCCCTCCCAGCACCCTCTTCAACTAAACAGTAGACTCTATCGTGAACCATTCCACGCCCAGAAAGACACGCATAAACCCTCACTAACACTTCTAAAACCAACACAATCTGAGACCAAGGGAGCACTGATAAACGCCCGCTCCATGGTAGCCCACGCTACAGACATTGCCCACCTACTCCACAATGAAGCCTTCACTGAATCCTGGCTACATCCAACAGCAGGCCCCGCAATTATGTCAGCCTTACCAGATGACTACACGCTACTAAGACTCGATCGTACCACCTCTCGAGGCGGAGGTCTTGCCATTATAGCAAAAACTAAATTCCCTCTGACCATTGAGCCACCAGCCAACATAGGATCTTGTGAATGCTTAACTGCAAAGCTATCCTTATCTAATACACAATCCATCCTCATTCACCTCATTTACCGACCACCTGGCCCCTTAGGATCTTTTGAAGAAGACCTCACCAACATTCTATCAAATAAACTTAACACCTCCTCACAAAGTATGGTATTAGATGACTTTAACCTTGGTTTTAGCGACCCCACAGATGCTAACGCCACAATAATTAATAATACTTTAGAGGAACTATGCTTCACCCAAAAAATCACAGAGCCCACTCATACCAAAGGTAGAACCCTGGACTGGCTAGCTGTGCACAATTGCCCAGTCTTGATCTCTTCTATACTCCCACAGCCCTGGACAGACCACTACTTGATCTCGTTCACCCTAGAGGTGACACCAGCGCAAATTGACAGTATAGCTCCAGCTGTTCAGACTAGAAATAAAAAGAACATCACCCCTGAAAATTTGATCCCTTTAATCGCACCGACCTTGAATGCCATTCCGGACCATACAGATCCCTCAATGATGGTAGACATATATAATAGAGTCATGCTCTCTTCTCTTGATGCCATAGCCCCACTGAAGTTAAAAAAAAGCAAACCCAGAAAACATATCAACGCCTGGTTTTCTCCTCATCTTAAAGCCCTCAGACAAGAAAAGCAACGCTGTGAAAAAATCTGGAGATCACTTCCCTTAGAAACAAATAAGAAAAATTTGAGTAAATTAGCCTCTCACTACAAAAAAAAAATCATCCTGGCCAAACAAACATCCTACAGTACTTGAATCTCACAAGCCAAATCCAACACTAGAGAGCTCTTTACAATACTAAAAGAGGTTGAATCTCCCATCCAAGCTCCTGACCTGACTTGTGCCTCAAGGACAAAAATTGGTGCACGGGTATACAAAATGCCTTAGCTAACAAAATCTCCTCTCTCAAGACTAAGATAAACATTAAAAAAGATTCCCTTCTCTCTTCTACCAAACCCAGTATCCCCACCCCTAAAAAAAGACACCCTACTCAGACACACCCCCCTGTGCATATTCCCCACTTTAACTTCCACAGAGTATCTACTAAAGAGGTAGAAAAGGTCATCCTCACCCTCAAACCTTTGAATTGCCATGGGGACCTATGTCCCGCACCATTGATAAAGGATGCGGCTCGTGATCTCGCACCATTTATTAAAAAATTAATAAATGCGTCATTCACATCAGGCAGCGTACCTAACAATCTCAAACAATCATGGGTCCTCCCCCTGCTTAAAAAACCGAATCTAGATCCCTCTACTCCCACCAATTACCGTCCCATCACTACAGTACCATTCCTTCTTAAAATCCTCGACAAAATAGCATACCAACAAATCCAACATTACCTTGAGCACTTCCATCTCTTAGGAATCAGACAATCGGGCTTCAGGCCTCAACACGGCACCGAAACCGCACTCATAGATCTCAATCATAGATCTCAAGGCACAGATAGATGAGCTGAGAGATCAGGGCAAAGTGGCACTACTGCTTCTTCTTGATCTCTCGGCTGCATTCGACCTGGTCGACCACGAGATCCTATGCGACCACCTTCAAAAAGCCGCCTACTTTTCTCAAGAGGAAACTGACTGGATCCAATCCTTTCTAAATAACCGCACGATGAGAGTCTTCTCCCTACTAGCAGCAGCCGACCCAACACCCATCACCTGTGGCGTACCCCAGGGATCTTGCATCTCCCCGACCCTGTACAACATCTTCACGAAGCCCCTTTTTGATGATCTAGACGGTCTGGGTATCACCTACACTAACTATGCCAATGATACACAGATCCTCATCCCGTTGACGGGGGATTATGACAAGGATTTGGCCTTCGTCAACAAAGTGTACCTCATCATCCAGGCATGGATGGCCTCACACGGTCTATGCCTGAATGATGACAAAACAGAACTCCTCATTCTAGGGTCCTCACATAACCTGAACAAACTAGACCAAAACTACTCCTCCTTTGTAATTGACAACAATAAGATCACGGTAGCCAAGGAGGTAAAAACCCTTGGCTTCTACCTAGACTCCACTCTCACCTTTAAAAAACAAGTTAATGCTATGGCATCCGCCACATCTTACACATGCAAACTCATCAGAGCAGCCAAACCTTTTCTCTCTCCGTCTAACTGTATCACCCTAGCCAGGGCTCTGATCTTGTCCAAGTTGGACTATTGCAACACACTTTATGTAGGATGCAACAAATATATCACAAACAAAATTCAGATCCTTCAAAATAATGCCCTAAGAGCGGCCCTCAGTATCCCAAAGAAAACCCACATCTCTGATACTAGAAGGTCTGTCAACTGGCTTTCCACCAAAGACAACATATTCTTCAAATCGGTTTCCCTGACCCACAAATGCCTCCACCAAGCAGCCCCTCAATACCTTATCTCTAGATTCACCAGACCCACCTCCGCTCGCCCCTCTAGAATGACCAATTCCAATCTCCTCCTGGTGCCCAGGTTTAAGCGTTCTATGTCGGGTGGGAAAGCTTTCCGGTTAAAGCAGCACAATATTGGAACTCCCTTCCACCTCCTTGCAGGGAGGACCTCCCCTATCACCTATTCAGTACCAAGACCATCCATTGGCTCAAGATTCATGACACCTAACAAGCTCTCTTGCTGTCCTGACACTCCACCACTATGATTGTAAATATGTATATTTAGGTTGCCAACTGATCAGTGCAGATACCTTGTCACTAGACAACCGATGTATATATTATTGCCTATGTTGTATATCTCTGTAACCTATGCCTCTTGGGCGCGCGTTGTTTCTTTTTGGCGTGTCCAGCATTGTAACCACGGCTGGACGACTTTGCCCTGTATGTAACCAAGCTTTGCAATCCTCTTGTTGCCTCTGCGCCTTGCTACCCCTTTGGGGTTAGGTGCGCAATATAAATAAATAAATGCAAATGCAAATACAAAATACAAACTTGGTGGATCTGGCAACCGACTTGCAGGAGGCAAGTGGTCTGGACTTCTTGCCAGAGGTAGACCTGGTGACTTCTGCCACCCCAGGCAAGCCACAGGTAGCTTTCCAGCATCTAATGGTGAAGGTTGTTGACACTTTAGGGCTATGTGCCCCCTCATATCCTAAGGTGCAGTATGACTTGACTGACATCTTGGATCAGGATCCTAAAAAGTAGACTTTGCTGTCTTTCATATCAGGAAGTGGAGGCACCTGTGATGGAACTGGGGGCTAAGCCGGCCTCAGTCCTCATGGTGAACTGCAACCTTGCCAAGGAGTACAGGCTGACCTCTTTGGACCCCCTATTTTTTTCTGGTCATGCCCCTTGGAGAGTTTGGTGGTACAGGTTGCTACGGCGAACCTGAATACCACCTCTTTTCCATCTTTGTCCCCTGATTAGGAGAGCAAAAGATTGGACGCATGGGGCACAGACATTTCTGGCTGTTTGAAGCAGTGCACCATTTGTTAATTGCTCTGTGAAAGATCTGCAGGGCCCAGTACTAAAATAACATGCACAGTCAAGATAAGTAATTGTTATGATTCTATCTCCCGTATCGTTCGGGAGCTCTTGGGTTCGCAAACGATACAGGAGGGTGGTTAGAAACAGTTGACTCTGGGAGTGGTGTGTGCGGCCGGCCTGGGGGTCTCTTACTAATAAACATACTTGTTCATCTTTCTGCTGTCCAAGCCTCATTGATTACAACATTTGTGGCGACGAGACGAGAGGGGGCGGCCTTAGAGACCCCAGGCATTCAGAGGGGTGTGAGAAGTGCTCCAGGCGGCGCAGGACTGCACAAAACCTGCAGCAGTCTTTCAGTTGGTCCATGATGTCTGCAGACTGGTGGTAGGTCTCTTCCTACATGGGTGGCACTGTGTTTGGGGCCCGGCTCATGCTGCAGGGATTCCCAGATGTTATGCAGAAACCTGTGCAGTTCCCTCTGCACCACTGCAAAAGATTTAAGACTACAGGTGGTTGGCAGTAAACCCAATTGGTAGCAGTCCGTACCACCCAGATTTACCTGGTAGCTGTGGCTGAGCAGTCAGACTTCTCTCAAGAAGAGTTAGGCAGTATACAGAGTATTCACAATAGGTCAATAGAACACAGTAGAACAAGCAACCACTGACCAGAGCTTGGTGTAAAAGAGATATAATTATTTAATTAAACACACATCTAGTTAAACACACTGGCACTAATATCAAGCAGTTCAAAAACATGGTCACTAAAAGATATACACTCCTTTCAATGATTATTAGACAAGTCTTAAGTAAAGCAACACTTATTTTCAGACAGCGGTGAGCGCTTAACGAAGATGGCACTCTAATCAATCAGTTTAAAAGGGAGAGAAAGGCAGAGCAAAGATAGAAACAGATCCCAACACTTTTGGACGAACACAGTAGGAGAGAAAGACAGGTTAAAACTGTAAAGTCAAAGTTAACAAGGCCGGACCCACTTTAAGAGGCTCCGGTCGAAATGTGTCCAAGGTCACACGTTTGAAAGTGCCCAAAAGTCTCGCACAAGGTTCAGAACGAGTTGGACCAATAGAAAGGGACCAGTTAGATGGTCAAGTCGGCCAGCCCAGTCCAGAAGGTTAAGGGATTATTGTTACCTTGTAGCAATCTTTAGAAAGGGAGGCCTGGCGGACACGGTACCTTAAAATGGTGAGAATGCTCCAGCGGGGGCAGTTGTTCCTGGCAGTGGGTGCAAGTCGGTGCTTTGTCCGGGGGAAGAGAGGGTCTTGTGGGGAGGAAAGCAGGAGTCCGTTGCACTGCCAGGGAAGAAACCGGCCGCGGAGTTCTCAATTAAAAGGAGCGGCCCTTTTATTCACAGTACAGTGGTAAGTGGCTATCCGGTTGCCGGGGTGCTTGGCACGGGCAATTCAACCACAAGACGTCCTGGGATGCGAGAACAGAAGGTAAACTGGTTGTGCCCACCAGTCAAGGGAAGAAGACTCTCCAGCAGGGAGATCTCCTCTGTCGTTGGGAAGTGGCGAGTCGGTTCAGCAGGGCTCCACCGGTGGTGTCGTCGTAGCAGGTCGGCTTAGCTTCTCCCTCGTCGGATTTTCAGGTCCTGTGGCGACTTCTGAAGTTCCAGTCCCCAAAGCCCTGCTTTTATGCAAGAAACCCCCATTCATTCAGCCTAGCTGTCAATCAAACATGCTAAGTGGTGAGCCGGCCGGCTCACCACTTGGGCCAATCACACAAGAGTGCGACTTGAGTTGCCAAGGCAACTCAGTCCAGGGTGCCTAAACCCCCTCCCAAACCCCCTGTGGTACCCAGACAGAGTGGCACCACTTTGGAGGGCTTCTGTGTAGAAGCCCGCCAAAAGTGGAACAAAGCGCTCGACCTTTGGTTTAGAGTTACAGAGGCGAACACAAACGCCATTTTAAAACTGAGTTTTGGCATTAAATACCAACTGGTGAATTCATATTAAATAAATAAACCGGCAGTATGTTAGAGGCTATGTAAAAATAGTATTAGCCTCGAACAATGGGAAAATCCCATAGAGATATATTCGTGGTTGAATATAAAAAGTAGTATCCACTGCCACCAGCCAAAACTCGATGAGGGAGGACGCAACAGTGCCCCCTCGCACAACAGACCCAAGGGCAATCGAAATGCCCCTACCAGCACGTCCACAATATGATGGTTTGTACTGGTTCTGTTAGTAATTTGGGACTAGTAAAGCCAATGGTGACTTTACATTCCCTGGGAGACAGTAGTCAGTCCCAGGGTATGGAGTCTATGGTGGGGGGTCACTATGACGCCCCGGTGTTACTGCACAGAGGGTGCTGCGTAACACATATAGGAAAAACACATGAGACCCTATGGAGTAAAGGACCCCATAGCCCATAAAACACATTAACATTCAAAGGAACACCACAAATCATGTCCAAGAGTGGGAGAAAAAGAGTCTCACTCTTGGCAGGAGAAAAAAAGCAAACTCCAGAAATCCAGCAAAGCTGCTGGGGGACTCACTAGGTTAGGAAATTCAGCCTAAACAGAGAATTCTCCCTAACACCAGACAGTTGTGCCCACGCTTCTGGCCGCACGCTATAGGAAAGCACTCTCCAACGTGGTGTGCGTGAGGCCATCTTGGTTTTGGGCTTTGAGAGCAGCCATCTTTGTGGTGGCAGGAGGAGGAAGCACAAGTGTATTGCATCAATTATCATATTTCTCGTCCCAGTACTTTCTGTGGCAAGCACTGCGTAAATCAAAGGAAGCACACGTATATAGCCTCTTTGCTGAGCTCGCCCTCCGCTTGCCGCAGGACTCTCTTCACTGGTCTGGACTTCCTTCTCTTGCACCCGATTCGTCTGCACCTGTCTTGCTGCTCTGCATCCTTGTGAGTTTGTCGTGCATTGTACAGTTTGTCTGTCCCTCTCTCTCTCCCTCCATGGTGCTTTCCATCTCTCCTGTCTACTGTAACTGCTGCTCCATCACCTATTGTATCTTTCTTTCGAAGCCTGGAAGGAAGAAGTTCAAGAAAGATCTCCTGGTCTCCAATCCAGGCCTGCCCATCACTGACACCTAAGTCAGAGCTTATTCTAGGCAAACTGTCACTGACATTGTTGTTTCCTCTCCAGACCTATGGATTCCCCATATGATCTCGGTGTTCTCCCCTTTCTCTTCTTCGTCCATTAATGGTGGAAACCAATGGGAGGTATTCTTGGCATACTTCCCATCCTCTACGGGCATCATTGTCTACCATAATGCCACTGTCATGGCCCAGGGTTCTCAGCCCAAACTACTGCTTCTTGATATGCGTCTTCCGTCTATCATCAACTTCATCCCTTGTCCGGCCACGCCTCCTTCTGCCATCCCTCTAGCCCCTTCGCCACCACCAGGAATACCACTTTCCTGTACCCCTCCTCGGAAGACCTTCAAAGGTAGCAACCAGCTCCACTTTGCTACTCTCAACTCTCACTCTGCCGTTAAACACTCCCAGACATCTGTCACCTCCTTGAAGACTTCGTCCTTGCTCTCACCGAGACATGGTTCACTGCCAGCTCGGTCAATGTTTTTGACGCACTCCTTTCGGAGGGCTACAAGATCCTCTCTAAGCCCAGGCCTAACCGGTTTGGAGATGGAGCGGCCCTGATAATCCCTGAATGGGTCCCTGCTACTATCATACCCACTCAGATCTACTCTTCCTTCGAATGCCTCGTCTGCAGGCTTGGTGTCTCTCCAATCCTCTCGCTGACTCTTGCCACCATCTACAGGACCCTTGGCCCAGCCTCCCTCTTCCTTTCAAAGTGGTCTGACCTCACCTCTTCTCTCCAGGCCTCCACCTCCAAGCGTCTCTTCCTCTGAGACTTCAATATTCATCTTGATTCTCTTGATGCCGGCACTGGACTCTTCCGCAGCCTCTGAGACTCTTTCCCTCACCATTCTTCCCTCCAGTCCGACGCACTCAGCCAGACACACCTTGGATGCTCTCATCTCAGCAGACATCCCCATCTCCAACCCTCTCACTACACCTCTCTCCTGGTCTAACCATGCTCTCTTGTCCATTCACCCGAATCTCTTGGGTCCCCTGGCTAAGTCTCTGCCTGCACTGCCATTGTCCTCCCTCATTCGACCAATGAAGCGAGTGTCAGTTGCTGAATTTGCCGCCACTTTCATTTCCCTTCCCACTCATACTACTGACTCTCACAGTGACACAGCCCTTGCTAACCTTCATCTCTCCATCTCCAACACCCTGGACATCCTTGCCCCGTCATGAGGAGCCACTTGAAGCCTGCCTCCAAGCGCAACACCTGCCATGACTCTGACACAGCCTCTCTGAAACGCAAGTGCAGAGTTGCTGAGCGGAAGTGGCAGGCTTCGAACACATCCTCTGACAGACTGGTCTGCCGCCAACTCCAAAGGCAATACAGACCCTCCCTCAGCTCGAAGAAGAAGGCCTATATCCAAGCCTGCATCTCTGGGGCCACCCACAAAATGGCTGAACTGCTCAAATCTGCAAGGAACTCACCAATCCTACTGCAGTCTCCACTTCTCTGCCATTCGTGACCATCTGCCCTTCACTGGCCTCTCACTTCATAACCAAAATTCAGGACATCCTGTCCTCACTCTCCTCTACACCCCTCCCTTCTCACTCACCCTTCTCCCTTACCCGCTCTCAGGCCTCTCTTGGCCTCCCTCTCCCGTTCCCTCTGCCCTTCCCTCCTACTCTCCTCTTTCTTGCCCATAGCACCAGGTGAGGTCTCTAGACAAGTCCTCTCTATGAAAGTCTCCTCCAAACAGATGCTCCCCTGCTCCTCCAGAACTATCAAGGACAAAAATGCCTCCCTTGCACCAGCATTGACTGACTTCTGCAATCACTTCATTGCCACTGGCTCCTTCCTGCAACCCCTCAAGCACTCCCTTGTGCACCCTCTCCTCAGAAAGCCTTCTGCCACCCCCTACTGCCCAGCTAACTACCGCCCTATCTACATTACCCCCTTCCTGGTCAAACTCTTGGAGAAGCTGGACTTCTCCCAGCTGATCCACAACACTGAAGCTATTTGTTGTCTCCTCAACCACCAGTCTGGCTTCAGAGCAGCCATATGCACGGAAACTGCACTCCTGAACACCCGTGAAGACTTGCTCTCAAATCTCGATCCCAACTCTGCTTCTGTTCTCATCCATATTGATCTTTCCTCTGCCTTTGATACGGTCAATCATGTCACCCTTATAAATCGGCTCTGTCATACCCTTGACATCACAGACCTGGCACTGAACTGGTTGACCTCCTTCGTGTCTGACCGACCTTCCCAGGTTCAACTGGCCCCTTTTCCCCCCTCCATCACACACTCCAATTGCGACGTCCCTCAGTGCTCTAGCCTCTTGCTGTGGCTCTTCAACATCTACCCTGCCCAACTGGCCCATTTGATCTCCGCCTTCTCTCCTCACTTGCAGTGGCATGCAGATGACACGCAGCTCTCCTTCAAGCTTCGCTCCACTGTCGCCTCTTCTTCCTCTCTAATTTCTGACTGTCTGACTGCTGTTCAGGCATGGTGCGTTGCTAATATTATCTGCCTTAATGCCAGTAAGACTGAGATCCTTCTCATTGGGACCACAGCTCCCTCATTCCCGTCTACTCTCTGGCTGATGTGAAGGCATCATGAAGTAAGACACAGACAACAGATTCAACTTTTTAAGTAGATGTTTTATTTTCTTAAATGTCAGGATGGAGTAAGGCCTAACTTGCCCTATTCTATGGTGGGATTTCCCTACCTAAAGAAAACTAAGGAGAATCCAAATCAGAAAGTTCAAGTTAAAAGTCTGTATGTGTCCAAAACCTATACTTGACCTCACAACTAACCATATATAATGTGTAGGGATATCAGCATCAAACGAAATAGTGGTCAAAGCAAATTTCTGAGTTTCTTACAGCTCGTGGCTTAACAGCCTCCCTTCCCCAAGGTAAGAAAAATTCCAAAAGGCCTCTGGGTTCCCTTCCCCAAAATGTCAGCACAGTTCTAAAATACCTTGAGGTTTCCTTTCCTCAAGAGTTCAACACAGTTCCAAAAAGGCCTTGGGGGGTCTCCCTTTCCCCAAGAGTTCAATACAGTTCTAGGGTCAATACAATTCACTGAGTCTCTGAGTTTCCTTCCCCAAGAATTTAGCTCTTCCAGGTTTCAAAGCAATAGTTAGTTCAAGTCTCTTGACTTTCAAAATAATTCCAACTCCTTAACCATCCAGTTTTTTCAGTAGTTCACAAAGGTTCCCTTTCCTCTGTATTTCTCATGCACAAGTGACGGTAGCAGAATGCAAGTTTCTTCACATTTGCTTTTCCTTGGCTCTTTTCACATAGGGTTCACTCCCTCTAAGCGCAGTTGTGGGACCACACGGTCTACCCATTACAGGTCATGCAACCGATAACCCTTGGCATTTTGTTATATTTCTGTATCCTTCGGATATATCAATCAACACTGATTTCATATTCTCCTTGGCTTCTCTTGGCTTTGCCACAACATGTATTTCACATAACTCACTCCGTGGTGTTCACCTTTTTACACCACCTTGCTTTCACTTTGCTCATAGGTGTTCATCACTTGCTTTTAATCTTTCATAGAAATTGCCATGATTCTTATTTGGTTCGATATGCCTCTCTGCACCCCTGGAGCACCCTGCTATGAGTATTCCCTTCTCTTACACTCACCGGTCTGTTATCGCTCTTCCTGACCTCTCGATTCGGCTTCTCTGCTTCTTTCATCTGTGCCTGTTCCTCGCATGAGCTTCTGCAAGCACGGCTCACTCTTCTCTAGCGGAGGCTACAGGCGGCCTCTGGTGGTTGAGAACTTTCAGTGTCCCACAGCTCCTACTGCGGACAACGGTAAAAAGGGACAGCAGGCTTCTTGACCCTTGTATGGCCTGCGCTGGCCCCAGCATCCTTTCTGCACTCCTGCCAGCTGCTCAGCCTCTGTATGCCGCATTCCTTCTGGGATGATTCACCCCAGGATGGCTCTTTCCAGGACGGTTCTCTCCCGGATGGTTCTCTCGAGCTGCTGGGCGGTCACTAATTTTATACCTCTGGGACCGGTTATGTCATTTCAGGTGTAAATCCTTCATTCTAGTTGCCTGACCATAATCAAGCCAATTAACTGGACATGCCTAACTTTTACAACTATACTCCTCCACAGCCCTCTTCCTTGTCTCAGTACCAAAGTGGTGTGAATGAATGGAAGTGTTCCTTGTTTTGATATTGCTCTGATATCTCTTTATATTAATAAGACAAGGCTAATGTATATTTGTCCAGCCCACCTGAGGAGTTGCCTTTTTAGTGGATTTATTTGTTGTTTTGGCATTATGGAGGGTCACTTGGAAAGGAAGAGGAGGGGAAGGATTGGCAATAGCCTACGAAGGTGGTTGGAACCGAAGGTTCATTGTGGAAAGGGAACTAAGGATACCATGCCTCACCTAAGGACCTCTTCTCCCCACTCCTCAAGTCTTCTCCACTCAGCTGATACTACTTTGCATATCCACCCCCAGGGTCAGTATCCAAAAGCGATGGCCTTTGCCTGGCCACCTGAGCAGAGAATACCGAGGTAGAATAAGTGAGGACACCCTCAGGTTCCTCACAGCGCCATCCATGGGTCCCCCCCCTCACCCTCTTTTGAGGCAAAAAACCTTGGTATCATCTTCGACTCTTCTCTCTCCTTCTCTCCTCACATCGCAGACCTTGCCAAGAAGGCCCACTTTCAGCTGCACCTCCTCAGAGGCATTCTCCCTTTCCTCACCTTCCCCCAGAAAACTCAATGTCTCCAGAGCTCTGGTTCTCTCTAGACTGGACTACTGCAACAGCCTCTTCCTCAATCTGCCTAAATCCTCCCTTTGCCCTTTCAAATAATCCAAAATAGGACTGCAATACTTATCCTTGTCCTCAAGCCCAGGGACGCCATCTCTCCAGCCCTAAAACCTCTCCACTGGCTCCCGGCTGTTGTGAGGATCAAGTTCAAGACACTCTACATCATCCACAAGGATTTCTGGGGCCTGGGACCCCCCTACATCCAACTCTCTCTCCCTAAATACCTCCCTGCCTCCCTGCTAGAGCCATTCAGTCTTCTAGCTCCATCTCTCTGCAGATCAGATGCCTTTCCAAACAGAGAGTGGGGTACATCTCTCTCTTCTGCAGGAACCTCTCTCTGGAATAGCCTCCCTGTCCCTCTCAGGCTTGAGCAGGATCTCATTAAGTTCCAGAAGCTTCTCAAGACCCTCCTTTTCTCTTCTTCCTTCACATCCCCCCTGCTAATGTCCCCCTCTGCAGCATTTTGACTGGCTGCCTGGTTATTTCCGAGTCATACCGGGAACCACAACCTTCTCGCCCAGTGTACCCCAGCACCTTAGTCCGCTTGTTCCTGTGCCCCCTGCCCAAACCTTTACAGCACCTTCCCCCTGTACTACCCTGATGGGGCCTGCACCCCTACTGAGCCCAGTCAAGCCCTTGCCTCACACTTAGCATGTGAACCTTCATTCCCTGCATTCCCCTGACACTAGTCCCCCTGGCCTCCCCTTAGCACTCGCCTTGCCCAGGGAGATTCTTCTCCCCCCACTTCCCCACAGCACTTGTGCACTCTCCACTTTGACCTGCACTTCCCTTCCCTCCTTAGCATTATCGCATTCTGCTCTGACTGGCACCCTCTCCCCACTCCTCTGCACTTCTCGTTAGTCCACTTGCATGATCTGAATAACACAAGGCCTAGTAGGACCGTTATTGTTGTTCTTCATTCCTGTTCACCCCCTCGCCCTTTTTTTTGTCTTGTGGCGACTTGCAACAACATTTGCTGAATAGGAGCCTTATAAATAAATAAAACCCCTTGTGTCCTGTCCTGTCCACATTTTCTTTTGGACTGTGGTCATTGATTACTGAGGTGGCTGAGCATATCCCGAGGGGGTGAAGGGTTTGAGGCCCTTATTGCAGATGGCAAGGAGGCCTCCTGTCAGATTTTGCAATCTAGCCTGGACACTGCAGATTGCGTTGCTAGGACAATGGTCACCAGAAATGTCCTGCAGCAGTTGTTTGGCTGAGAATGTCAGGGTTTGCTGCTAATGCCCACAGAAAACCTCTGGACATGCCCTTCGATGGCATGAACTTGTTTGGCATCATGGGTGACAAGTCTCTCCAGAACCGTCAAGCCTCTAAGGCGACTGCCAAGTTGCTGGTGCTGACAGTGCAGCAGCAGCATCCTGCAAGCCCCACAGGCCGGCGTATGGATTTTCACTCTTTCGCCACTTATGCCCAGATAGGCAGAGACCAAGCACCCTCTGCCAGACCGGGTCACTGTCGCCCCTACAGGAGAAGGGGCAGCGGTGCACCTGGAGGAGGTGGATCAGCCTCCACAGTGCCCTCCCAAGCCCCTGGTGCAAATCCTCTCTGAAGTGGACTTCCACCATTTGTACCCTGCAGGGGTTAGGATATCCCTGTTTGGCAAGGAATAGAGGAATACCCCCTCGGACACCTGGGCTGTACAGGTCGTACAACCGGGATGCCATCTACAGTTTGCCACTCACCCTCCGACCACCCCCATTGCTGCCACCCCTTACCTCTGGACACTCTCCTACTGGAAGAGATCCATCAGCTTCTGTTAAAAGGAGACATAGAGCTTGTACCCTACTCGGAACGAGGCAGGGGTTGGTTCTCAACTTAGACCTCCGTCCTCCTTTGAAAAAAGAAACTGTGACCCATCCTGGATCTGTAGCTTCTGAACTTGTCTCTGTGCAAGGACAAGTTCAAAATGGTCACTCTGGCCCAGCTCCTCCAGGCTTTGGATGTGAATGACTGCCTAGAAGCCATGGGTCTCTAAGATGCTTACTTCATGTGGCGATACACAGGAAACAAAGGAAGTATCTGAGATTCACAGTGGAGAGCTGCCATTGCCAGTTCAAAGTCCTCCTTTTGGGTCTTTCTTCGGCACCCAAGGTTTTCACCAAGCTGCTGGCAGTAGTGGCGGCTAGCCTCAGGAGTAGAGGCGTTCATGTCTTTCCCTACCTGGATGACTGGCTCGTTCGAGTCCGCTCACCAGATCTGGCAGACGTGCAGCCTATTGTAAAACTTGGGCTTCTGCCTGAACTTCAGGAAGTTTCGGGTTTTGTCATCTATTCTATTCTATTATATAGTATTTTTGTTAAGCACCAACTCACCTGCAGGCCTCAGAGCGCTGACAGACAGTACAAATATAGAACATTGAAATAGCAGTGGATAGCCATGGGATATATGTCCCAGTCCCTCTGAATTATCGGGCGGTCTTAGGCACTCAACTGGGTCAGGGTTTCCTGCCTGAGGACAGAGTGGCAAACACCTTCAATATGGTCCAGGTTTTCCAGCCTCTGACGTTTGTTCCAGCCTCAGCTTTTCTGCTCTTGCTGGGCATTGTGCATCTTGGTGGATCCAGAATCCTCCTGTGCTTGAGGTCGCTACAGTGGCTTCTGAGCTCACAATGGTCACAGTTTCAGGGACAAACTTCGGACCTTCTTATGGTCTCTGAGAGGGTGTTCGGAGACCTACAATGGGGATCTGTGAAGGACAGCCTCCTGAAGTGGTTTTTGCTTTTTGGTCAACCTTAACCCTTAAGTGACTATAGTCACGGACGTGTGCCTGAAAGGCTGAGGCACTCAACTCCAAGTTTTGGACGTACTCGGTTCTGCTAGAAGACCCACCACCAAATCCATTTGTGCCTGTAGGTGGCGGATGTTTTCAGCTTGGTGCCGGAAGAGGGATCTGGACCCTTTTACTTGCTCCACTTCCTCGGGTTTGGAATTTATTCTGTCCTTGACCCGGACGGGCCTACAGATTGGTACAGTGAAGAGTTATCCTGGGGCCATTTTGGTCTTCAAATGACCCCTGGAGCATGGCTCCTTTTTCACAATTACGGTCCCTTCCGTAGATATCTTTCAAAAACAGGTCACTAGAGACGTAGAGAAGGTAAAATTCAAACATCCTAGGAACCAAAATATGAAACCACATGAGCTCAAACTCATAAGAAACCTATATGGAGATGACACCATAACAATAAGGTCTGCAGATAAAGGAGGAGGCTTATTTCTAGTCAACACAAGTGATTACGAAGAAGAATGCTTAAGACAGCTGAGCGATATCAACACCTATGCTACACTTGATTCAGATCCTACAGAAGAAATTCGATGCAATCTGGAAAAACTTCTAGAAAGGGCAGAGGAACTCGAATGGATCAATCATAATACAAAGAAATTTCTAACCAACACACATCCGAAGATACCCCATTTCTATACTCTCCCAAAGATACATAAGGACATGCTAAAACCTCCAGGGGAGACCTATTGTAGAAGTAATAAACAGCATCCTTGAACCACTTGGCAAGTACATTGATTATTTTTTTACAGCCATTGATTCAAAAAACAAGTACTTACATCAAAGACTCCACACATTTTCTACAACATCTCAGAGCCATCCCATTCAACAACAATAACATCTGCTTCACGGTAGATGTGAAAAGCTTATATACATCCATTCCTCACGATCTAGGCAGAGAAGCGGTGGAGTGGATGCTTTTGAAGGAGGGAGAAATAGCTGCACAAAAAGAATTAATTATGGGACTTTTTGGAATTCATCAGTAACAACTTGTATTTCCAGTTTAAGGACTCATATTATTTACAAGTTGCAGGCACTGCCATGGGGGCTACCATGGCTCCTTCATACGCAAATTCGTTTATGCACAAATTTGAAACGGAGTATGTCCTTATGAACAATCTGTGGAATCAAGACCTTATAATTTGGATCCGTTACATAGACGAGATTTTTGGCATTTGGAAAAACTCGGAATCTCACCTCCTAGAAATTTTTGATGACATCAACAGCATAGATCCTCGGATACAGTTCACATATGAGTATTCACGCAAATCCATCCACTTTCCATATGTGGAGATTAATGTCACAGAAACAGGATACCAGACAACTATATATCAGAAAAGTACAGACAGGAATAGTCTGTTGCAAAGACTGAGTTTCCATCAACCAAGCTTGATCAGAAATTTACCCTATAGCCAAATACTCAGAGTAAAAAGGATTGTCAGCAACCAGAGCGAATACGAAGCAGCAGTAAAAGAAATGGGCAACACATTTCTTGCACAAGGTTATTCAGAAGAAGAAATCACATCGGCAGAAACACGCACAGCCACACAAGATAGAGAAGAACTACTTAACCTAGAGTAACTAAACAGGACACCTTATCTCCATTAGTTGTGTCCAAGTACTCAGGCCAAAGCAATCGAATCAAGGCAATCATAAAGAAAAATTGGAACACTGTAACATGTGAAAAAAGGGTAGAACACCTATTTAAGGAAACTCCTACGTTTAACTACCAAAGAAGTTCCAACCTGAAAGAAAGACTAATTCATACCAGACCCCCACAGAAGAGAAGCACAGACCGCATAGGCACATTTCCGTGCTTGAACTGCAGCAACTGTGGTTATATTATGAAAGGACAAACAATCATCCCTACACCGGAGAAAAAATCATACTTAAATGCTATGCCACATGTGATACAGCAGGAATCATTTATGGGATTAAATGCCCATGTGATTTGTATTATGTTGGCCAAACACAACGCACAGCGAAAATCAGGTGGAATGAACATAGGTCTTGCATCAGGAACAAGACTGCAAGCTCCGCGGTGGCAAGACACTGCCAGAATAAACAACATAACTTGGCCCAAATTAAATTTGTAATTTTGGAAAGAGTCCAAAGAAGGGAGAAACACGAAGATCTACAAAAAATAATTGATCAACTTGAAACATTTTGGATTGACAGACTAAGTTCTCTTACTCTGAGGGGAATAAATGAAGAGATCAATTATATGTGCTTCCTCTAACATAGCCAAAATCACATAGCTTGCTTTAATGTGTTTTTTCCTTGAATGAGGTTTTTCCTTTATGAGACGTGGTATACTTTATTTCAATACTGTTGCGAACATGCATAAGACATGAGTTTTTCCATTCTCTTTATATAATCTAACTACATGTACGGATTGTTCATTCTAATTTGTTGATGTTGTTTTCTTGATGATCATACGCACGATTTTCTCCTCCAAATCAAACTTCCGACTGCAGTGCACACTGTTATTATTGTTTGCTTGGTGATTTACGTAACGAAAACCATATTGTAACTAATTGAGGCTACTCTTACTATAGCAGGTGCTATCCCCGTGCAGACACAGATGCACATTCTCACCTTTTGCATAGCTCATCACTGGAGCTTATGACACGCATTTAGACGGATCGCCATGGCAACAATCCAGCCCCCCTGCAACACGGCAGGACGGTGGGGCCCGAGGCATACGTACAGGAGCGCACGCGCTGCTGTCCGACGCCCCGCCCATGTTCCCATGGCGATTTAAGTAAGCGTTGGTGCTCGCGCGCATTTCACTTTCGCTTTCCCAGCTAACGCGATCGGTCCAGCACACGAGTACCACAAATGCAGGTAAGAGTTCTGGGATTATGTTGCACACAATGGTGCTATCCGTTCTAGAGACAGAAGTACTTACATATTCCCCAACTGTTGTCCAACAGGAACATTGGAGTTTAGATCCAAGGGTATACACAGGAGAAGACCACTCGAACTAAGCAGGTACAGAGTTCTGAATATAAGGGTGTCACATAATTTAACACATAGAGTGGTATGGCGATTTTGACATACTTTCTTTTATATCTCTCCCATTTTCTCCATTGATTTGGATCCTCCTGGGGTATGTGCTTTGAATTTATTTTCAACAATTATTTGCATTTATGTTTTCATGGATATATAATTGATGTTTACAGTTGAATTCACTTAAGTAGGGCCCTGAAGATGGTCTCAGACCGAAATGCATTGGCAAATGTGCTTTTTTGATAAATCGACCTATTTTTTTCGAGTTGCCTCATTAGAAGAGAATTAATTAAGAGACATGAAACTTAGAAATGTGAATTAAACATTTCTTTTGGAAAATTATGTACCGTCTTTGTGCAGTTTTTGATGATATAAGCACTTCAAGAAAGAGTTTAATCGAATTGTGTAACCCTGCCAAGGGTCAACTGAGAGCACCAGTCTTAAGTAGGGTATTTACACCTTACTTTTTCTGCTCATCCTTTTTCATTATCCCCACAGTCATTCAATTTCTGAGGGGTCTTTTCCAATATGTTGCCCCCACACCAGTTGTTATGGCATGGGATTTCAATTTAGTGTTGACATTTTTAATGGGCGCTTGGTTTGAGCCCCTTCATTCTTGTTCTTTAAGACTGAGCACCCTCAAGGTGACTTCTCTAGTTGCCATCACTTCAACCTGACTGGTGAGTGAGCTCCAGGCTCTGTCTGTTAATTCTCCCTGCTTGGTTTTCTCCAAAGAGAAGGCGACATTGAGAGTTAGACCCTTCCAAAAGTGTTCACCGATGGCCATCTCTCTCAAAAAAACATCTACGTGTCTTCTTTTCTCTGCCTCACCCTTCCAAGGCAAAGGAGCATTTCCATCGGCTGAATCCAATATGGATCCTAAATTTCTAGGTCTCTTAGAACAGGACTGATGACCAACATTTCATTGGTTATGCGGGTACCCGAATGGCAGGGCTGTTGCCAAACAGACCCTGTCTCGATGGATCATTCTTTGCATCTCGGAATACTATGCTCTGTCTGACAAGGATGTCCCCAAGAGTCTCAGGGCTCACTCCAACAGAGGGTTGACCCCCTCCTCTGCTCTGCAACACAGAGTGCCTGTTCTGGATATTTGCCAAATGGCTAGCTGGGCTTCCTTGCACATGTTTGCTAAGCATTACTGCTTGGATTCGATGTCTGGTCGGTAAGATCATTTTGGCAAAGCTGTCCTTCAGAGATTTCTGGTATAGGTGATGTCCTTGTTACTCTGCCACCTCCAGGTCGTCTTACTCCTTTGGGTGTCTATCCTAGATTAGGAATCCGTAGGAAGGAGGAGTTAGAAGAACAAATTACTTCTCAGTAATGTTGTTTTCCATGGGCATTTCTCCTTGCCCTGTTGGGGTAGATAGTACACCGAATGCTAGGGAAAAAGGGTGGAACAGAGGTCATGGGGTGCAGCGCCTCTATATATACTGGCCCTCGAAATCCTGTCCGGTGCTTAGAAGCATCGGATGGAGCCAATGCAGAGCCCTGCTGTTGTCATGATTCCGGGAATCCCTAAGGCCCAGAGGAGCACCTGGACCAAGAAACTGGCTGTTTGTCACAGACATAGGCTTATGTATGCCTTTGGCCCCTTCCAAGATGGCTCCCAGGCTGAACCCAACAGTAATATTCAACATGGCCCCTAGAGGGCCATCAGGTTGGTTTCCATGGTGGTCTAGTAGCTCTGGGTGGACCCGGGGCTATATAAACCCCGCCCTGGGCCACACCCAGTGCTTAGCGTTTTCTTCGGCTGCCAGCGTGACGCTTGCCTGTCACGGTCCTGTTCATTCCTGCACGTCGGGGCAAGATTCCAAACTCCCGATCAGCACGACGTGTCAAGGCATCTACAGATCTGCTCTACGTGAGTCTTCACTACGTGGGTCGCTTACCTGAATCCAGATCGTGGGACTCTTCCGACTATCTCAGCAACACCCGCGCTGCAGCGCCTGCTGGTTTCCACGTGCGCGACAGAGGTCTTCATCCCGCTCTGCAGCACCCGCTGGATTCCACCCGTATGACGGAGTTCTGCATGCTACACAGCTGAATAAAGAAAGACAAAGAGACATTTGGTAATTGGCGGTCTAATCAATAAAACCACCTGCCACCCTTGCATTCCCTTACCTAACTCAGCATCAGTGCCCGTCTTCATCTACGCCCACTCCTTCATCCGCATACCAACCCTAGGAAGAAAACTGGGAATTGAACTAAGCAACTCAGTAGCAGGCATTAGGACGTTGCCTGTAATTAAAGCAATAATATTACAGGCGGCGAAATAAGGGGGCTGCAGCAGGCCTGGGCGCCCTATTCACCAGTGGAGCAACTGGAACCGCCACGCCCAGGTAAAGGAACTGGAGAGGAGTGTACCAGGGGAACTCAAAGCTCAGTGAAAGGAACTGAGCAGGACCAAAACCAGCCCAGTGAGGAAACTTGGTTGTAAGAGACTAAGGGAGTTGGTGCAGCACGCCTCGGAGGCGCAACATAAGAGTGATCCAGATCCTGTACCTCCAGATCACTCCTGCCCCTCTGACCGCTGGGTGAGTTCACCTGCAGTGAGCAGAGCGGAGGGAGCGTTTTGGGCATCAACCGAAGGCGTTCACAGACCGTACCAGGGCTCGCCGACAGACCGAACCAGGCATTCCTGCAGGGCCCCAGAGGTAAGCGTTACAGCTGTGCCAGCTGGCGGCTGAACGTTTTTCAAAGAGAAGCTGGTGCTGGGAGTGGGTATCGTAGAGGAGGAATCAATGGGAGGAACCTTCATAGTCTCAAATAGGTTTAAATGAAGATGAAAGAATAATAGACATATCTATTTGTAGAGTGACTTTCATCCAATCCCAAATATAGGCATTTGTGACGAATCTCAGGCTATCATTTCTGCTTCCACATGGGGAGCCCCTTCCCAACCAGGGAGGTGAGGCCACTACTCGATAGTCCCCCTGGGGGTAATACTCAGCGGGTGGGTCCAGTGATGACTATTGTGGAAGAACGCTGTATTCACCTAATCCCCACATCTCTCCTGCACCCCGACTCTCTCCACCCATGACCTTCTATCCACTATGCTTCTGTAACATACAGGAAGTAGAACAGACTGAGACTAGGAAGAACAGGCGTAACTATCATGAGGACACATCACAGGAAAGGACTGAGCTGAGGAGGAGTTGTGTGAATCCTCATGGATTGCTCAGGAGAACTTAACCTGAACGGTCTAGGTTCCAACTGCAGACCTTGCTAGGCACGGACAATACACACTGACAATTGGCTGACCCGAAAGTTAGATGCCCCGGACAGGAACCGCGAGAGAGACAGAGCCTCACAGACTGGGACAGAGAGCAGACCCAGGCGCTGAGATGCTGAAGGGGTGGTCTACATTGGATTGATTGTAAAAACTGAAAGGTTGACTGCAGGAAGCGCCAGCAGTGCAGCCCTGCCAGGAACAAATGGTCTGGAGAGAAGAGATATGCCGAAGAGGGTCCGAAGCCGCAGAGCCGCTGCGGCAAGCCGAAAAGCCCCAGAGCGCAAGCGAAGCAAAGGAGGACACAGGGAAGCCTGCAACCGACCAGAGGGCTGTAGCCAAGACCCTAGAGTTATTTAGGTGGCTTATCCTATGGTTGGGTGTAACCAGTGGGTGCAGAAAACTCAGAGAAGCATAGTGGATGAAAAGTGGGGAAGAGAAGGTAACACCTATATGATAGTAAGAATAACTTTACTAAGATATGGTAAAAAGGGGGGTGGGGTCTGGGTCTCTTCAGAGAAAATGATATATCAAGCAGCAAGAAGGTCTAATCCACTTCGTGACAGTACCTGGAGGGAAAGTGACCCAGGGTTGTCACAAGAGAGAAACCATAAAGAGAAATGTGAGAGAAATACATATGAAGACAGTACTTGTTAGTGGGTAAACCAAGTCTGTATGTGAGATTCAAAAACCATAAGTAGAAGAACTGTGAGAATAATATAGAGGAACATAGAACTTGGCAGGCGAGTAAACCAAGTCTGTGTTTGGGACTAAGAGACCTGATAGAGCAAGAAACCAGGTCTGCCAAGCAGGGTCCAAGGACCCATCTGAGTTTTCAGAAGCTATTTGTCGTAGTGGCTGTTAGGAGGAAACCAGACCAGGGTCAGGTACCCACCACAACTTGGGGGAGCATCCAAGCATTTATTCTTTGTCGTAGTGCTTGATAGGAGGAAACCAGGTCTGTCAAGCCAGGTCTGGGACCCACCACAGCCTGGAGGAGCGTCCAAGCCCCACTGTTCTTCATCACAGTGCCTGGTAGGAAGAACCATGTCTGTCAACCAGGGTGAGGGACCCCAGAGACGGGTAAGAAGCCTGAGTCGGGCCGGTTGGGGGAATGAGCCATTTCTCACCAATTGTTGAACTGTATTATAAGCCTGAACGAGGCTGTGGAAGGGATACATCCCCAGCAGTTCATGAATTAAACCAGAAGCCTGAGGAAGGGGATCATTCCCCCAAACACTTGATGAACTGATAAACCCGAACTGTCTTTTGTGCAGGGGAAGGGACTCACTCCTTGGGACCAGGAAGACCGCCTTTTTATTTTAGTTTAACTTAGAGTGTGAGGTACATAGCTAGGATTCTGACACTGGACATTGTACTTTTTGTCTTGGACATCCTGACTGGCACATTAGTTATTTTGGTTGAGGCAGGGAAACTCCTCTTAGAGTTAGGGCAAGATAGAGTTTTTTAATTTTCTCACTTGAATAAATGTTTATGCCAACCACCAGGACCACTCTGTGTCGGAGTCTTACTTCTGCGCCCTCACTCTTTCCTTTTTCATTTTATTATTTTAACGTGAGAGGGGTTCAATGTGGTTCCCTTCAAAACTTGTCTCTAAAAAAGACTACAGTAGAATTACACCATTGCCGAAAGTTGGGTGTTGCGCAGTAAAGCAATTGCGCTTTTCAAGTTTACCAGGATGGTATCGCTATCTGAAAACATGATTTTGTCTTCCAAAGAAGGGAGCGCTGCTGTCCCAGATAACAACAATAGAGGCTTCTAACATCCTACTTTGAAGGTCTAGCACAGCGGACAGTTTTGTACGGCACCTTCCACTGCTTCTCATCTGGGACAGCAGCGCTCCCTTCTTTGGAATACACTGCGATCGAGTGAGATAGAACTGAACATTTCACATTTATACAAATAGCAGTTGTACTTCCGTAGCTGAGGAGGCTTATGTAAACAGGCTTATGTAAAACAACACTAAGAAGTTCATTTTTCATTGAAAAAGGGGGGGCAAGGAAGCTCCAGACCAGCCCCGGACGAGCTCCAGGCCGTGTCCTAGGCCATGGAAGTTTTGTCCACAGACGACAAGGACCTGGAGTCCTTACACACAGTCCACAAGGACGTGGAGGAGGACGACGACAGCACAGGGCCTAATGTTCTGATCACGCCAGCTCAGCCGAGGGATGGATCTCTGGACATCCTGTCAACCCTACACACTTTGTTGTCTGGAGATCCAGAAGAGGATGCCAAAGGGCCCGGTTCTTTATCCCCTCCGCCCCTCCAGGACCCTCGGTCAGCGTCCGGCAAAGAAGAGGAAGCATCATCCACCTCCCCTGTTTCAACCTTCATCTCAGCGTCGGGCGCCGTCTCCCCAGTGGACCCGGACATGGGGACGGGTATGGCCACGGTGATGACTGACGATGATGATATCGTCACGACAGGAGGGTTTCTGCAGCTGAGGGTGTCTCCACTGGATGAGGTGGGGTCATTCCATTCCATGGTCGCCAAAGCCTCTGAACTTTTCTAGCTTACACCCAAGGAGACCAAGAAGGAGGGTTTCTTGTACTGAGGCCAAGAGGAAGACAATCATGGCGGTACCCCTTCTGGACGACGTGTGAAAGAAGGGCCTGGCCCTCTTGAAGAACCTTTGTACGGCTCTGGACAAACAGGATAGGCTGGAGAAGAATGACCGTGTGCCAGAGTCCGCACCCAAGTTGCCTAAGGTTGCGACCATCGCCAGACTCGGTGGTTTCGGCGGCCGCAAGGTATCGGTCGGCGAACCCTTCCTCATTGTCCTCAGTCCCTCCAGACAGCGAGCAGAAGAAGATGGACGCCATGGGAAGGAAGGTTATTTACACCGCGTCCACCATCAAGACGGCCAATTCACTGGTGATCCTGGCCAGGTACGACAGGGAGCTGTGGAACGCTGGGCCAGATTCTGGAGTTCCTCCCCGACGATAAGAGGATGGAGGTGATCGCCCTCTTCCAGGAGGGTGAGGTGGCTTTTGTACCATGCCATCACGGTGGCGCTGGACATCGCTGACACAGGGTTCCGGCAGATGGGGAACGGTGTCTGCCTCCGTCGTCAAGGCTGGCTGAAGGCCACAAATTTCCGCCAGGATGTCCAGGCGAGGATACTGGACATGCCGTTCAACAACGATAACCTTTTTGGGACGGTTGTCGACGAGTCCCTACATGGCATCAAGGCGGTTAGAGACGTCCCGTGCCCTGGGCATGCTCCAGAAAGCTTCTCTTCCTTGCGCTCCATAAGGTGGTGGGATATTCACTCCATCTCCCGGGACACAGGGTTTCAAAGCCCCCCATACCAGGAACTGGTCACCAGAGATGCTTCCCTGGAAGGTTGGGGAGCCCACACCGGACGTCTGCACGCCAGAGAAAGATCTTCACATCAATATCCTGGGGCTACGGGCAATGTACTGGGCCCTCAAGTCATTCCTTCCGTCTCTGAAGGGCAAAGTGGTGAGGATCTTCACGGACAACACCACCACGATGTTCCACATCAGGAAGCAGGGGGGCACTAAATATCCAGCACTCTCCAGAGAGGCACAGGACTTGTGGCACTGAGCCGTCGGACAAGAGGTGTTCCTCTTTCCCTTTCGGGAGTCAAGAGCACCATCACTGACTCCCTCAGCAGGGAGTTGCGCTCCTGCCACAAGTAGGAACTTGGGCAGAACCAGGTGAACCGCATCTTCATGAAGTGTGGCAGGTACCAGATCGATCTATTCGCCACGGCGGTGAACTCCAAATGCAAGAAGTTTGCCAGCAGATTCCACCAACCAATGAGCCTGGGGGATGCGTTCGACTTCCCATGTGAAGGCCTGTAGTTGATGCAGGATGATACTCATCGCTCTGGCGTGGCCTAGGCAGATTTGGTACCCAGACCTTCTCAGCCCGTCGGAGTCTCCTCCGGTCAAACTGCCTGAGCCTGAGGGCTTGGGTCCTGCAGCCCTAGAGTTTGGAGGATATGAGTTGCCAGTGGACTGCAGGGATGTCCTTGTCAAGGCCAGAGCATCGTCGACTTTGAAGTGCTACGGTCCCAAGGGGAAGCGTTTCGCTACGTGGTGCCGGTCACAGAAGATCACCCCTCTGAGAGTCACGGCCCTGCAGATTCTTCCATACTTGTTTTCCTTGACCAAGGCCGGACTGGCACACGCCTCTATCAAGGTGCATCTGGCGGATAGCTCCCGCTACACCAGGTCTGCAGGAAGAGCTTCACTTTGGTCTCACCGTCTCACCAAGGAGTTCCTCAAAGGACTGTTTTGATCTTTCCATCCGGTAAAGATCCCTGCCCCGGCGTGGTAACTCAACGTGGTGTTGACGAGGCTCATGGGGGCCCCCTTCGAGCCTATGCATCAGGCCTCTCTCAAGCTCCTCTTGTGGAAAACGGCTTTCCTTGTGGCTGTCACCTCTGCCAGGAGGATGGGTGAGATTCAGGACCTATCCTGCAAACAGCCATATCTGACTTTCCTCGAGTGGAGGGCCGTGCTACAGACAAACCCCCCACCTTTCATGCCGAAAGATTCCGTCGGAATTCCACCTCAAAAAGCCTTTGTTGTTACCTGTGTTTTTCCCCAAAGCCTTCGCCACTGGCTGAAAGGGCCTTGCACTCGCTGGACGTTGCTCATGCTCGCAGCTTTGTCTGGCTTAAGAAGGATGACTATAGCCTACCACAGTGTATTGGTTAGCATGCCTGTCAAGAGTGCCTCTACCCACCCTTGTAACAATTAGGGGGCCAGTAACTCCCTAAATTCTCATTCGGAAGGCTTTATATAGCTTCAGTTATTTCTTCTACACTGACAGGCCTTTCTAGCACAGTTCTAGCCTTGTCAGATAACAGGGTCGTCGGGGTACCGCTCAATAGTTATATATCAGAATGCCAGATACAAGTTTAAAAAAATGTATTGATATTTGCATCTGTATGTGCTATAGAGCCATCCAGTCTTGTAACACCAGGGATGTACATGGTCCCTCTCTCTGTGCTAACTGAACGGGCTAACAATCTGCCGGGTCTATCATCCTCCGTGTATCGCAGAGCGGCCGCTGGTTTGTCAAAGTATCGCAATTCTCTACTGGCTGCATCTCTGAACGCATACAGCTGCTTCATGTCCCGCCATAATGCAGGTGAAGGGCTGTTTGCATATTGCTGCTGTAACAGTGATAATTCGGCTTCATGGCATTTCATTTCTCTCCTAATATAATTCCACACACGACATTCGGTTGACATCACCATCCCCCTTATATAAGTCTTAAATGCATGCCACAGTGTCGCAGAGGAAGTGACTGAGCCAGCCTTGACCTCTAAGTACAGCGCCACATGTTCTCGCAAGTTTGTCATAAAGGAAAGATCTTGCATTGCTGCATACTTGAAACGCCAGTTTGGCCTTCCCCTTCGGCTCTCTGGCAATTGTAAATTCAAAAAACCATGTGAATGATCAGAGAGTGTGCATGGAAGAATAGAGCATCACACCACCCTATTAAACAGTATCCCTGTAGTCAACGACAAGTCTATGCATGAATGCATATCATGTACCGTTGAATAATATGTATATTCCCTATGCGTGGTATTCAACGCACGCCAGGCATTCATTAAATTTAAATCTTCTATATGTAATGGGATATTGCAAGCTGTGCTTGAAAGGGCCCTAGACATTGTTCGGTCTAGCCCCAGATTCAGTGTGGTATTAAAGTCCCTTCCACAAATCACTGCAGCCAGTGGATATTATTCACATTGATGGAAGACTTCATCATAGAAATCAGAATCGTCTGTATTAGGGCCATAAATGTTGATCAGGAGAACCTCTGGTCCTCATAATATACCGTGGACCATCACAAATCACCCATTCTCATTCAGTTTAGAATCCAAATGTACAAATGAGAGAGAGCAGTGTATCAGAAACATGACCCCCGAATCCCCAAAAGCTCAGGATGAATAGTTTGTGATGTATCTACTTACTCCCCGCCCTATGGCCAAATGCTCTGCCTGTGCATATGAGTTTCTTGTAAAAATAGGACATTCATCCAAAAACCTGTTACCGTAATCTTGCAATCTTTCACAGCGCCTCTCATGCCAACTCAGCAGGTTGATTATTTGACTCAACCTTTCTGTCTGTGCCATCTGTTCGCCCTTATATCTCCATAATCTGTGGACCTGCTTTTTTGCCCACCCATTTTCACCAAGTGCTTTTTATTACCCCTTTCCCCAACAAGTGAACCTAACCCCCTCACCTCCACCCTTATAGCCCCCCAAAACTCTGGCTATGTGACTCCCAAAACCCAACCTTGAACATTACAAATGCACTTGCATGGTGCGGCAACTGTTACCGTGCAAAGTGGGATAGTGATTATGCACTCAGTGACCTAAGCGCCAGGATACAAGTATACTTCGACACACACATCTATTGAATACTATTAACACATAAGCAAACGATCTACTGCTTTCAGCTAGTATCTAGCCATCCATTCAGGTAGAGTCCACCACACGATTAGACGGCAGCAGGATATGCATCTCCACGACCGACACAGCTTCATCAGGAACTGTGAACAAATACAACTTGTTACAGTAGTGGAGTCAGGTCGGGAAAGGCCTGGTAAAGGCTAGGTATCGCTTCTGCCTTTCTTGCTGCACCACTACAGTATAGTCTGGGTAACTGTGCATAGTGCTAGATCCTAATTTTAGCTCCTTTTTCTCCTGCGCTGCATGCAATATAAGATCCCTGTCCCGGTAATTCATGATGCAAGCAGTTATTGGTTGGGGGTAGTCTCTGGGATTCAGCTTCGCTGTCAATGCTGTGTGAGCTCGTTCCACTGTGAAATCTGGGTTATCTAGCAGCTCACACAGTAAGTTCTCATCCGCTATTTCCATGTTGCCCTTTAATGCTTGTTCAGGCATCCCAATAATGCAGACATTGTTCCTGCGCGTTTTGCTTTGACCTGTCTCATGTTCTGGGTCAATGCTGAGACTGCCACCTGTAATATAGACACAATGGGCTTCATTACGTGTCCGGTGGTAGCTGTGCCGGTAACACCGGCAGGTAGCCGCCGGACCTGTAATGAATTACTGGCGCCTGACTTCCCAGTGCAGAGTTAATCAGCGGTGGAGAATACTGCGAGAGGAAAGTGGGATGCCGAGTATGAGTCCCGCTTCTCCGACACCATCCAGACTAGCAGCAGGAACACCAACTTCCCAGGGCTTCAGGAAGGACACAAGTGCAACAGACGCCAATGAGACAGTGCCTCAGGAGCCCCACGAACGACTGTGAACTGTAAGGGGGCAGGGCCAAGTGGGGGTTTTAAAAACTATGTGCCAGTCTAACCTGGCCCCATGTGGAAAACGTACTGATTGGCAAGAGCGGCCATCTGCAAAGGGGGCCGATGGGATGGGAAGGGAAGAAGGTAGACAGACTGGGGATTAGGGAAGCGTTGGCTTAGGTGGAGGGAGCATATGGGAGATTGAGGGATAGACCAGTTTCCCCCCTTTAATCTATCCTTCCTTCAGTCTATTATCAGCCAATTTGTGACAGCTGACAATACAGTAACCAAACTACCTAACCGAATCTGTGAATTCTGAAGCACTTGTCACACACGCCTTCAAACCGCAGGGTGTTTTTCCAACCTGAGCAGAAGACTCTGTCCTTTGTGGCTGGCAGAAGCTAACAGCCAGGAGGAAACTGATCTGTAGATGGGGTGCAACAGAGGAAAAGGAAAGAAAGACCCCTTGGCATCTTTCTGTTCACTTAGATGTAATCCTTTAGATAGGCTGTTCTCCTCTATCCAAGGGCTCCACCATGTTTGTTGATAGATGCAAAAAGATGTTAAATCGACATTCAAATTGACAAAGTTGCTTTCCCCCATCTTGTGTGTCTTACCATTTTTTCCTCATCTCCTCTGACAGTAACCAGACCTACACTGTTGCTTTCTTATCTGGGGACGCTAAAAGGGTGATCTGCAATCTTTAATACAGGCATAAAATGAAATTAAATCGTTCTACTTAATCGCTGAATGTGGGAGTTTCTGGTAGCATATGAGATGAGGATGGAGGTTGAGCTGTCCTTGAACAAACTGTAACTTGATAATCGAGAATGAGAATTTGAGGAGCCAATCTATTGCATACTTGAATTTTATGATGCTTAACATTTTTCCAACAGCCTGAATTGTCGTTTTTGGACTGGATGGACAGTGTACACTGATTCTCATTATCAGCACCTCGAGATATGATATGATTTGATATGGCATTTATAACGCACCTGCACACAAGTGTTTCAAGGCGCGACGAAGCAAGGGATGGGGAACAGAGGGAAGACCAACAACAATCCTACTAGGCCAGGTGTCATTCAGATTGCGCAAGTGCATGGGAAGGGGAGGGAGGAGAAGTGCGGGGGGAGGGGGAGAGGACAGTGCAGTATATGGGATAAGAATCAATAACAATAGGTAAAGGTACGGCCAGCAGGTGGCAAGTGCCAGGGTAAGTGCAGACAACAGGTGTCAAGTGCTGGAAGTGGGACTGTAAGGATAGAGAACAGTACCCAAGTGCGGGGGTTGCCAGGAAGGCAGTGCAGGAGAGTGACTGGCGCGGGAGGAGGCCTGGGCCCGAGATCAGAGGGTGGGCAGGTAACCAGTGCAGTATCAGGTGTCAGCCAGGAAGTCGGCAGGGGAGAGGAGGAGATAAGTGTAACGCTCACCTGATTCCCACGGAGGCGCGGGTCTTGGCAGGAAGCTGTCTGTGACTCGAAAAAAGTGATGTGCAGGACTCGATTGGCTTCTGGGATCGAACCTCTTCGCACTGTGTGTCGGACTCGAAGAGTGAGGTTTCTGCAGGTGAAAGAATATGGGGGTTAATGGTCTGGGTAGTTGAATGTCCCTCTCTCTCTCTCTCTCTCTCTTCCCAGCTTTTTCGTAGAGCCCCCCCAGGTCAACGTGCTCACCTTATATAGGTGAATGCTGGGCTCTCCATCTGTGTCTGGTGCAGGGTGCCGTTGCCAGTTCCTTCACTGGTGAAACATAGGCCTCTTGAATTCAGAGGATGGTTACCGTCGTTATCTGCACGAGCAGTGAGTTTCTGGACACCTTTTGTCTTTATAGTCTTTAAATGCGTGGCACGTTTATATGCAGACTCTATATAATGCTTTTCCCCCCTTATGTATCGCAGGGCTCTTGAGATGGAAGATGAAGTGAAGCGCCTGGAAGTTCGTAAGTATGGCAAGCGCTCTAACTGTCTCTTTCCTTGAAGCTTAGTTCGTGTTAAAGAGACGCCAGAGTATTTGCAGGCGTTTGATTGCGACGAGCGTGATGGACGTAAGTAAATACCTGCTTAATGTCTTTTCTTTTGCCTTTCAGATATTGGTTTGCAGCGCCGGAGTCCGCGGAATGCCAGTAAGTTGTTAACGATTCTTTGTCTTTACAGGCGGCGATGCACAACGAAGAAATCCGGAATTCACAGCGTGCCGGTAAGTATGGCAATGCTTTTGCCTTTGCAGGTGGAGATACGGCTTGAAGAAGCGGCCGCAGCCGATGGATCAGGTGAGTAAGTACTGCGTGTAAAGTTCGCCTTGCTAACCTGTTGTTTCTGTTCTTTGCAGGTGCTGATGATGTCTGGAAGTAGGATTCTTGCAGGTCCAGGATCAGAAGAAGAAAAGCCGGAGCAGACTCGGTGAGCGTTCTGCTGCAGATGCAGAATAACGCGAAGCACGCTTCATCTATCTGGTGTGGTTTAAATAGCTTTGGAGTGATGAGGCGTCTTCTTCCACGGCCCCGCCTAGGTAAGGAAAGAGTTCCAGTTTCCAGAAGAGTTCCAGTGCTGTATCCAGGGAGTGGAGCTGCCCCACCCAGGTAAGAAAGTAGTTCCTGTTCTTAGATAGCTTCTAAGTGGCTGGTAAGTAAGCAGCATGGTCTGCTGCAGGTAAGTCCACCCAAGCATCCTCACACCTAATATGAGCCCGGCGCTTCCAGTGCCGGGACCAATTGTTTTGATGAGCCTGGTGCCACCGGCGCCAGGACAAGGTCCAAAAGGTCCCAGTGGGGACCGGCTGGTGCCTAGGATTAGGGTTAGGGGCCTGCTTCCAAGGACGTTGGGCTGGTCCTGGCTCCTTGGAAGCAGTGATCATGACAATAAGGCAGAAGCAAAGAGAAAGGTTTTGAGGTGCTTCCGGAACCGAAGATGATTCTCCTCACGTTTCAGGGAGGCAGGGCGGCTGTTCCAGAGGGAGGCCCCGGCTGTGGAAAGAGATCTACGCCCAACTCGTTGCTTGGAGAAGCGACTGACCCTGAGGGAGTTGGAGGCAGATGAGCGAAGAGCTCGAGAAGGAAGGTATTTAGGAAGACAGAGTTGAAGGTATTGAGGCCCCCGGCCCCAGAAGGCCTTGTGGACGATGCAGAGGGTTTTGAACTTAATCCTCGCAGCCACTGGGAGCCAGTGCAGAGATTTCAGTCCTGGAGAGATACGATCCCTGGGCTTGAGGCCAAGGACAAGTCTCGCAGTCCTGTTCTGGACAAGTTGCAGAGGGTGGAGAGTAGAAGCAGGCAGATTTACAAAGAGGCTGTTGCAATAGTTCAGCCTAGAGAGAACCAGAGGTCTGGAGACAGTGAGCTTCTGGGGGAAGGAGAGGAAAGGAAGGATACCTCTGAGGAGGTGCAGCTGGTAGTGTGACTTCTTGGAGACGTCAGAGATTTGAGGAGAGAAGGAGAGTGAGGAGTCGGAAGATGACCCTGAGGTTTTTAGACTCGCAGGTGGGAGCAGGAAGAGAGCCAAGAGAGGCCGGCCAGAGAGCTACAGGAAAGGAGGGAGGAGGTGTTCCGATGAGGAGAATCTCATTCTTACTGGTATTAAGGCAGAGGTCATTGGCGGCACACCACTCCTGGATAGCAGACAGTCAGAGATGAGGGAAGTAGAGGAGGCGGACGAGGGTAGCCTGAGGATGAGCTGGGTGTCATCTGCATAGCACTGAAGGTTGGGGCAGAGAGTGGCATGCAGTGGGCAAGGAGTGCCAGGTATTGGTTGAACAGCCAGGGAGAGAGGTTAGACCTCTGTGGGACATCACAGGTTGAGAAAAAGATAGCAGAAAAGAAGGACCCAAGTTGGACTTGGAAAGGTCGGTCGGAGAGGAAAGAAGTCAGCCACACCAGAACCTGACCAGTGATACCCAGGTTATCACGGAGACGCTTGATCAGGGTGGCATGGTTGACCGTGTCAAAGGCAGAAGAGAGATCAAGCAGGATGAGGAAGCAAGGGGTGTTAGAGTCAAGGTTGGAGAGCAGGTCTTCACGGATGTTCAGGAGAGCAGTTTCCGTGCTTCTGGCAGCTCTGAAGCCAGACCGATGGTCATGAATACACCCAACAGATTCAGTGTGGAGATTTAGCTGGGAGATGGCCAGTTTCTCCAGGAGCTTGCCCAGGAAGGGAGTGATGGAGATTGGGCGATAGTTAGCCGGGCAGGCGGGATCGGTAGAGGGTTTCTTAAGAAGGGGGTGTACAAGAGAGTGCTTCAGGGCGAACTGGAAGTCTCCAGTGGTGAAGGGGTGAGTGCAGAAATCAGCCAGGGCAGGAGCCAGGGAGTCGATGTTGTCCTTGATAGTTGTGGAGGAACAGGGGTGGACCTGTTTCGACAAGACTTTCATAGATCGGACTTGTCTAGAAACCTCATCTGCGGAGAACAGGGGAAAGGCAGAGAAGGCGGGAGGAGAGGTGGCTGCAGAGAGGCCAGAGGAAGAGCAGGGAGTGGGGGGAGGCAGGGGATAGGAGGAGAGTGAGGACAGGATGTCCTGAGGTTTTAGAGATGAAGCCAGTGCCATACAGAGGGCCTGGGAGGGGGCAAGAGAAGTAGAGATTGCGGCAGGATTGGCCAGTTCCTTGCAGATTTTAAAGAGTTCAGCCGAGTTGTTAGATGCTGCAGATACACAGGCTTGGATATGAGCGCTCTCCCTGGTTAGGACAGAGAGCCGGTAATGCTTTTGCTGCAGGCGGCAGGTCAGTTTGTCAGACGATGTACATGAAGCACACACCATTTCCTCTCGGCCACCCTGCACTTGCGTTTTAGGGTGATGAGGTCAGAGTCGTACCAGGAGTTGCACTTGGCTCTGGGCTTCAGGCGGATTCTCATGACAGGGGCAAGGATATCAAGGGTATCAGATATAGCAGAGTGGAGCGTGGAGAGGGCTGTGTCATGAGAGTCAGCCAAAGGGGGGTGGTGGTAAGAAGGTTGCAGCGTAAGCCTCAGCTGACACATGCTTCATGGGTCGGTGTCATGATGCCTACCCCCGGGGACCCAGACCAAGTCCAGCGACCCCGGAAGCAGGCATCATGTTACCCCAAGCAAGCCCAACAACCCCCGCTAGGAGCTGTTTGGGTGCAGTCCTGGCGCCTATGGTGCCAGGCTCATGTGGAGAGTCAGTCCTGGCATCATAGGCACCAGGCTCATAGATTAAAACTTACCTGATGTAGACCATGCTGCAAACTTACCTGATGCAGACCATGCCGCAAGAGGTCCAAGCCAAATGAGGCTTGGAAGGGACTATTTTACCTAGGGACTATTTTTTTACTTGGGTGGGGCTGGGGAGGAATACTTACCTGGGACTACTTTGGAGGCTATTTAAACCACGCCCGAAGAGCAGCACACGCTTCGCATTATTCTGCATTAGCAGCATAACGCTCACCGTGCCTGCAAGTCTGCATCCAGTCTTCTGCCACGCCCGCCTCGAGTTTGGAGCTCCTAGAAAAAGGGAGAAAGAACGAGAAAAGGTTAGAACAAGTGCAATACCTTTGATCCTTACCTGAATTCCTGATCCTTCGAGCTGGAAGAAAGAAGTTCTTTTATGCGCGTTGCCTCGCCTGCTGCAGCGCCGCGCTGAACTCACCGGCCTTTGCAGCATCTTCAGATTTCACCGCATCCTCCTGCATGTTCCCACCGCACTCCGGCACCTAAGGAGAAGACAAGAGCAGCAAGGTGAGCCAAGGGAATACACAGAGGAATACCCCCCATAGACTTACCTGATTTTACCACCGGGGGTACTATTCTTCTTCACAGGTCGGCGCAACTTCCACTGCATCCTAGCCGAACCCCGGCCCCTAAGGGGAAACAAAAGGAAAGCGAGGTGAAACAAGGGACTAACAAGGGGAACCCTCCTCACCACAAAAGACTTACCTGATTTTACCGCCGGAGGCATTATTCCCCAAAACGTCATACTTTCAGCGCCTGAATAAGGGAGAAAGCAACAGGTTACATATGGACATTATTTTATCGAACTGTGTTGGATAATACAAATCCTTACCAGAACATTACCGGTTGCCACGAGGAGCATTTCAGTAGGGTCAAGCTGCAACCTGCAAGGAATCGGACAAGAGTGAAAGTCAGGCATTTCAACTCTTACGAACTACATACTTACGCATCTTGCCGGGAATATCGGAGTCAATATTGTCCTGGAACTCCTCAATTCCTTCGAGCCAGTGAAGCAACTGGTTATCTACGCGCTCGTGCGCTCATTGCAGGATGGAGAGCTCCTCTTTTCAAATCATCAGGTGAGACTATAAGAGGGGACATCCAAGGTGATCAGTGGGGAGAACAGCGGGGTGGGGGGATTTACGCTCAACTCCACGGGTGGTTAATTCCCTTTCTCCATTTGCAGAAGAATATTCCTACGGGCCAAGATAACGAAGCTAGGTGGGCCAGTCCAGTCAGTCATCTCAGCCCTACGCGTCACATTGGTGGAGACCGCAGCCGTCCAGTCCAGATCGAGGCCTCTGTGGGAGCCAGGTGAGCGTAACAGTCAGATGACCGAGAAGGTGGGTGGCAGTGATGGAGGTGGTTTGGCCTGAGGAGTAGGGAGGGTGCGGTGGGAGGACAGGAGAAAGTGATCACTCCAGGAGAGAGGAGTAATGAGAGGGACAGAGAGGAGAAGGTCTGTGGAAATCAGAACATCAAGTGTGTGCCCTGCAGAATGAGTCGGGCCAGAGGAGAGAATAGTGAATGAGAGAGAGTCGCAGAGGTAGAGAAAGAGTCCAGAGGGAGGACAGGAGGCATCCAGGTGGATGTTGAAGTCTCCAAAAAGGAGGAGTTGAGTAGTAAGGCCAGGAGTGAGGAGGAGAGGTCTGCCCACTCCGAGAGGAAGGATGAAATCTGACCAGGTGGCCGATTGATAGTAGCCACAGTAAGGGAATGGCTGGGGTAGAGCGAGCCTGCTTAAAAGGCATTCAAAAGAGGAGTAGGCCTGCATAGGAGTGACAGAGGCAGGAATCCAATCAAGGAAGATCAGGTCTACACCTCCACCAGAGATGAGGATTGCTAAATATTTAGTTATATTGTAGTGTTCTCCCATTAAGTAAGGGATGAGTGTTCTTCGTCTGAAGGCTAGCAGTCTGCTTTCCATCTCTGAACAGGAACACTTGCCAAAGTTTGTATTCACTTACAAAGTACAACAATAGTTATTTTGTCTGCAGTGGCTACAATTTCAGCAGCAGAGTAAATAGAGGGCATTCCTTCAAAGTGAGGTGAGGCTCAAGATAAATAACGAATTAAAATCCAAGAAGTTTGGGTATATAATGAGGACATATTTCAAAGGGCTGGAGCTGGCTTGGTTGTAAGAGGGCTGCATTTGGAAGAACCCTCTTCCCCCTTCTACTGAAGTGCCTATTGCATATGTGGTCCTTTGGTACAAAGCTGCTCAGGGTCATACTTGTGTGACCAGCGACTGGTGAAACCAGTCAAGAGTGTCAAAGTGAGGCTTCGTCCCACTCACCCCAAATTGACAAGTGAGGATAATGAGCAGGTGTTACCCTCATGACACACTCTCTGTCCTTGTATCCACGGCCAGAACAGGTCAGGCTGGAAAATCAATGAAATAGTGACCAATAATGTCTCATGAATTAACCAGGCCACTGGCAGTCTGATCGATAATGTAATCTGCCCTTTGGAACGAATTGCAGGATTCCGTCACTTTTCCCTGTGAGGCTGGGGAGGTGAGCCCTGGTACGCAATACCCTCCCTAGGGTAGAGGCGAGTGGGACCTTGTGGGCGAGACTTCCCCTATGGGGAGAAGGATTCCCATTCTGATGATATGAAGAACAAACTAAAATCTGTTATGGTCAACCAAAGACTCTGATTGTATCTATGAAAGAACACGTATATGGCACTGAAAGAATACAGAGTATAAATGAAGCAGAGAAGAAGGACTTTGACACTATGATGGGAAGTCCCACGGTAATGTCATAAAGCGTGGGGGCAGAGACCTTGACGGAGAGAGAGAACCCATGAGTTTTGAACCAGTTGGCAGAGGAACGATGAAGGAAACTTGGACGCCCAGCGTCTGATGATTGAGAGAAGCTGTAGTGCTGATTCTGACGTGTTGCGTTGGAGGGCAGGGGAGAGGAGACATAAGAGACCAAAGCGGATGCAAGGTGGCCAGAGCGAGAGATATGTATGTGGTGGCGTTACCACAAGCAAGTCGTGGTGGACCTGGACCCATTAAGGTATTGTGGAGCAAACTGACCAAAGAAGAAACTAATAAGCAAGAAGCCAACCTGATGAGCGAAGCAGAGGGTCCCAGCCTGTTAAAAACCCCAGTGACATTATACCTGAACAAACCAGGTAACTGGGAGAACGGAGACCTGGGAGGGGGACCAGAGATGATAAATGTAATAATCATACTTGTCCGAGTCGAGATAGTGTCAAGAGTACCTGAGGAGAGTGAGAATCATTACTCGAACGCTCATACTCGTCCCATTTAAGACAAAGCATCAAGAATATATGAGTAGAGTGAGAATCATTAACATAACACTCATACTCGTTCCATGTCACGATAAAGAATGGACATTGAGTAAAAGGAGAACCTTAATTCTGAATGAAGAGAAAGGAATAAACTTGTCCTGTGGAAGGAAAGGTATAATCCTGACTAAAATTAGACCAGAAGAGAATAAGAAGGAAAGAAAGAGTAAACGAGTGAAAGAGACAGTTGAGACCTTGAAGAACCCACTTTCCGAACTGTATGATTTGATAAAAGTAGTTACCAAGAACTACCTAAGAATACTTTATTGAATTGAACTTTGTGAAAAACCACCTCACAAGAAAAGGGAATCTTCTGTGCTTTTGTTATTCTTTTGTTAGGGTTAGGATAGGTTAGTTTGGACAGTGAACTGAACTCAATTTGGACTCACTGACAACTGATGAGCACCTTAGCTAGCTTTGTTAGGTAGGGAACACCCTTAGTATAGGGAAAGATGGGAGTTTTTCTTTTTAACCATGGTATGCAAATTCTTCGTTCTACTCCCATTCCTACCTCTTTTTCTACACTACCTTTCTGCTCCTTACTCTCCTGCCATAAACTCAGTCTCCTCCCTTCTTACCTTCCTCCGTCCCACCTGCTCCTTCCACTGATTGTCTCCTTCCCACCCGGATCCTGACTGATTATATGCAGTTTGCTGGCTGCCAATAGATTTTCACCATTCCTCCTCTCCTGAGAATGTTGTGTTGTAGTTATTAAAAAACCTATTCCTAGGATTTAGTCAAGGACAGATGCAGCAGCTTAAGTGTACCAGTTTTAACTGCTCACTAAGTGTCATCCACACTTTCTTATTAGTGTTTTGTAGCTTCAGGCTCAATTTGTGTTTTTGCTGTGATGCATGTAGACATCCTGTTCTGTTAGAGGTTTTCACCATAATTGAGCATGAAACACATTTGATTGCTCTGATTCTTTGGCTTATTTTGCATAGTTCTGAATATATTTGTATGTATATTTTGCTAGAATGCCAAACCACTTTGTTTTGTAATGGAAATATTTGGCAAGTGACAATTGAAGCAGAAATCTTGCCAACATTGAGCCATTTCTGTTTTTTTTCAGCCAGCATCTTTTTTTTAAAAACAATTTTATTAATTTAATTATAAACAAACCACATACAACCAAAACTTGCAGTACATGTTTAACAGTTCAATGTGTACATATATCCAGGCCACCAGATAAGGTGCATACTAGGCCTTTTTACGCATGAAAATCTTGTAAATACGACAGCTTTGTGATTTTCCTGTGTACATTTACACACAAGTTTAGAGCACAGGACAGTGCAAAGGTCAGGCTACTTGACAGAAACCAGAAGGCATCTTTTGATTTTTATCTACATGGATGTAATTGCAATCCATGGATAAACGCCTCTGAAACAGAATGTATTTATCTGAAGTCTTTCAAAATAAGAAACTGCACAGTGTGATAAAAGGAATGGTTTATTTCAATTCAGCTTCTGCTGTTTTGCTGCTCATGGAGCAAACAGAAGCACTGTGCAGATTTATTTTCCTAGCATTTTACGATTGCAAAGTTAATAAAATGGAAAACTAAATTGCAATTGAGATTTAACATTTTGTAACAAATTATGCTTTTTTTCCCAAAAGCAAACCAGTATTGCACAATTGTATTTTTCAGAGTTCCTGTGCTATGTGCATAATCATGCGGAAGCAGATCATTTGTACACTTATAATTTAATTTATACTCTAATTATAAAAACAGTGTGTAAAATGATGACTATGAATAGTCTAATTTACATCCATTTATTCTTGCAGTCAATGAGGTACATTACTATAAATGGTCAGTGGCCGCAGAGTCTTTGTTCACGGTGAGTGATTGTCATTAAACCAATCACAGGTGTTCTAGCCTCTCAAATCTTCAAGTCTACAATTAAAACATCCAAAACCTGGCTCTCCTGGACGTGCAAGCGTTGTTCAAAAACAAACAAATGAAAGTTACATTTGTAATTGAAATAGAAACTCAGCAAAACCCTGTCCCTGTGATAATCCAGATATGTATTTAACTTTTTGTAGCCCTTTATACATGGTTCGTCCAACATCTAGGAACTGTGATTATTATACCTCAGTCAGTTAACTGACCTCTGAAGGATGTTAGCCAGTAAGATAGCTCCGCCAGATGAGCACTTGTTGCAGCGATCTGTGCGTGATCTGTAGGTTCCAATCCCGGCAAGGCCAACTCAGCCTTTCATCCTTTCAAGGTCAATAAAGGAGTACCAACTTTGGTTTGTTGATAATTGTGATAAATATGTTATATGTACAGTGCTTTGCCAAAAGCTCTACATAAATAACCATTTGACCATGAGATTAGATATATAAATTTAGCATGGAGTGCTTGCCTCTCTGCACTTTTGTTGGATAACATTGGCATGCAGCTCCAGGAAATGAGGACTTTCATTAAACGTCAAAAGACAATGCTGCTATTGAACTTCAAAACACACAATACAATTCATGCTTGCTTTACTATGTAATTGGCTTGGGTTTTTCTGTTTTCAACATTTAAATATATACAGAAGAGATCAAATGGCCAGACCTTGGAGAAATAATGAATGGTGTATTCTGTCACAATGCAGAAAGCTGCAGCGTAGTAATGATTTCCATACTGTTTTTGCACACGTCGGCTGGATGTCACATACATTTTAATCACTTGCAAAGGAGAAAAGTCATTTTTTACTCTCTTAAAATCACATTTACTCTCAAAGTTTAAAAATAGGGAGTACAATACCCCCACCTCAAAATCTTATCTGGAGCACTGCATATATCTTCTCGTGTCTACTGCTTACCCATTTCCCTCCCCCCTGGTCGAGCTGACTACACTTCGCCATCCGCATCTCCTTCTTTCAAAGGGGTTCCTTTTCCTTTGTCCTCAACAGAGTCCTGGTCACTCGACCAGTCCTGGGCGGGCCCGTATAGTGTGGCCACTAGATGTCTCCAGGCTATCAGGGTTTCTGCCTCTTCCTCCCCTCCTCTGTTCTCCGCTTCTTGCCACACTGCCATTTCAGCTTCAGTCAATTGCTGGAGGTCTCTCCACCATACCTCTATCCTGGGTCTGTTGCATGCCTTCCATCCCATGGCAATCCTCCGCTTGGCAAGTATGTATACCAAGTCCTTCAGTTTAGGATGCACAAATGACTGGATCTAATTTTCCAGTACACTGGAAGGACCTAAGTGGGCATTTCCAGAGTGATTACTTGAAATTAACAAATTAGAGTTGTTGTTTGTTCATGAAAAAGATTTTGTTGACGAGACTTTGTAAATTCAGCAACATTTTTATAATTTATTCAATTATGCTTCATAGCAGGCTTTTAGCACCTTTTTTTGTCCAATGCATTTCGGTCTATGGAAGACTTTCTTCATGGACTATTATTACAAAGAAGAGTATAAAAAATAAAATAAACAATCAAAAACTGCCAACATCTTACTTCACAAATAGATAAATAAGCCAATTGTATGTTGTATGCTTTGTCAAAATTATATAAAAATATTTTTACCTTAGTGGTTGTAATTGCCTTATTGATAATTTCTTTCTTGTTCAAAAGAGTTTTCAGAATATTCCCTCATACAGTATTGCTTTATAATGTTACTGTATCCTTATTAAGGTCATCTTGAGCCGATTTCTGGGGGGTAATCTACATAATGAAAGATGTACAATTTTGTGGGGTTCTACAATAAAACACAGTTTAAATTTCAATGGGTAGCGATTCTCCTCCCAAAAGGGGATTCTTACCTGTTTTGCAGCACTCTTTAAACAGCAGGGCACCATGCTCGCATGTATACGCGTTGCTGGTTGTCCCTGCTGTTTATATACATTTAAAATTGAGTCGGTACGTAACGTAATTCGTGTTAGCTAACATACTCAAAAAATTCTGTGTGCTAACTAAATTTATGAACTATATATATTATTGAAAGATAAACCATTACTCTATTTAGACCAATGATACTAACTGGTACAGAAAGATAAACCATTACTCTATTTAGACCAATGATACTAACTGGTACAGAAGTTACAAATTCTGGCTATGTTAATATGTTTAAATTCAGTGCATGACAGATGTACATTTATATGAATTGCATCGTATTTTGGTGATGTATTACTGCAAATGCTGTGGTGTAGAATACTAATACACAACCAATATTTTGTGTTGTGATACAGTAATAGGAACTCATTTGAAAATGACAAAATTATAATGAGATAACCCAATCATAACAATGGCTCTAAACACTCTATGAAAACTCTATAAAAAGTGTTGTATTTACGCACACTTATTTTTTGTAACTGTAAAAAGTTAATTCTTCATTATTTAGACCACTATTCTAGAACTAACTTTTAGTAACAATTTAAATCAGAGAAAACATGCATAGTTACATTCCTCGTTGAGACCCCCTGGGTGCAAAGAGTTCAGTTGTTCTATCCAGAACGTTTCTTTTTGGCTCAGCAGTCGATTAATGTCCAATTTGATTCCTTGTGATAGTTCTAAGACATTTGTGCTATTTGGTGTTTAGCTTCTTTGAAATGTCTTTATACAGGGGACCTGTATCAAGACATTTCAAAGAAGCTAAACACCAAATAGCACAATTAGATTCCAAATTCTTGATGTCTTAGAACTATCACAAGGAATCAAAGATTGATATGAAAATCAGGAAAATAGGCTGTGCCCACTCACTCCTTTTTCAAGTCCTTCAGTTTACTCACGTTTTTATTGACGTGACCTAGGGAATCCACCTACCAGACATGCCCATACTGATTCCACATCTGTCTTGATCCCTTTCTCCTCTAACTGGTGGGCTATTTCTTCCCAGAATTTCCCAATTTCAGGGCATTCCCAGAACATATGCGTTATCCCCACATTCTCTTCCCGGCATTTGCGGTATTCCTGTCATTCTGCGTTTTTAAATTTCGCTATTCTTTGAGGTGTCATATATGCCCTATGGGTTATGTATAGTTTTATTTGCTGTAGTCTAGCATTCCTAGATACCTTCTTATGGTACCCTTGGGCCCGTTCCCACATCCCGTCACTCATAGATATCCCAGCTGCTTCTTCCCAGTCAATTCTCAGTTGCATGACTTCCTTCCCCAGTTTGGACATCAATAGCTCATATATTCTGGAAATCTCATGCCCTCCCTCTGCTATATCATAAATTGTATCCATGGCGGCATCTGGTTGCTCTTCTAGTGTTATTTCCGACCATGTATCTCTGATCCGTCGTACCATCCTGTTATATGTTATGTACTGCCCTTCATGTAACCCTGATTCCTCTACTAGCGTCCAGAACACCTTTATCTCTCCTTCGTGCCGTATATCTCCGATTGTTACGATTCCCACCGGTTCCCAGTGCCGCCTTATCAATTCCCTTAATTGCCCTTCCCCTCCAGTCAATGAAACCAACAGCACTTGTGGTGACTACGGGACTGGGTTCTCCATTACCTGCCAAGCTCTGCGCCACACCTTCCATCCCAGCACCAACATCTTTGAGCGCTCTTTCATCTCTGATTTGGGCAGCCATATCATTTCTTTCAGGAAGTACGGGGCAGACTCTAGTCTCAACAATCTTCATTATGAGGTCGGGTCCTCTGATAACCATTTGGCCACATATTGTAATTGACTAGCTAAGTAGTAATTTGAAGGGATTGTGTCCTCCGACGTATTCCTTATCTTAGATATCTCTTTCCAGCTTTGCTGGCCTCGGAAATGTTTTCTCTCTAGAGGGCACTGCGCGTCGACGTCCCTCGACAGCCGCCGTATCGACGTCATCCTGCCTATAAAGGCCGCGCGCAGCGTCCGTTGCTCAATTCCATTTTTACGCGCTTACTCAGTGCCTCGGAATATCGTTGCTCAGTTTCGTATAGATATTATTCAATCTTCCTCGAGATATTCGATCCATACTCGATGGCTTACTCGTCTGAACCGACAACCCCTCGGTCCGGCTTTAAAAAATGCCAAGACTGTGGGAAAAAGATGTCGCTAACGGACCCTCACACGGTCTGTCTGTGGCGTTTGGGAGCTGAACACCATTGTTCGGAGTGTGAGGACTGTATGTCCATGACAGCTAAGGCCCTGAAGGAGCGTAGGGGGAAGCTGGTAAAAAGGTAAGACTTCTAAAGCTTCTTCTTCCTCGACGAAGTCGAGACATTCGTCTCCTCATCACCATTCGCGCTCCAGGTCTCGAAGCGGGTCCCATCACTCCTCGAGATCGAAGCACTCGAAAAGGAGACGCCGAAGATCCCCTTCTTCGTCCTCCTCTTCCTCTGTTTCACCTAAGAGAATCCCTTGCCACACGAAACATAGTTCCCTGGCTGAATGGGAGGAATTCCGAAAAAATATGATGAGCGTCTTCGAGAAAGCTGCCTCGACCCCCTCGAAGACTGCCGAGAGCGATGCTCTGCTCGAGATCGAAGCACTCGAAAAGGAGACGCCGAAGATCCCCTTCTTCGTCCTCCTCTTCCTCTGTTTCACCTAAGAGAATCCCTTGCCACACGAAACATAGTTCCCTGGCTGAATGGGAGGAATTCCGAAAAAATATGATGAGCGTCTTCGAGAAAGCTGCCTCGACCCCCTCGAAGACTGCCGAGAGCGATGCTCTGGTCGAAAGACCCGAAGGTCCAAAACGCCGCTAGTCGCAGCACCTGGCGAAGAAAGCTTCTCGAGCGCGTCACAAACCCTCGAGTAAAGCAAAGACCTCGAATCCTTCTTTGAAGGTTCCGTTGACGCCGAGGTCGGTGTCTTCGACGCCATTGTTGAAGGGACCTTCGACACACGGGTCTGTCGACTCGACGCCATCCTCAACACCGGCGTGGACGCCAAGGAAAGTCACGGTTGCGGCGCACCCAGTGGCTATTCCCAGGTCTTCGATGTCGATGTCGTCGAGATTGTCGATATCCTCAAGCAGAATTCCGATTCTATCGAGGACCTCGAGGCCTCCACCTTTGTTTTCGACGCCACTTTCGAAGCCTTCGACGTTGGCGTCGACGACTTCGACGTTTTCGAGGCCGATTACGACAAGTTTGGTACCCTCTGCCTTGGAGATGGGTTTCACACCCTTTGTGAGCTCAGACCAATTGAGAACAATGCCCTCAATTATGGAAGAGGGAGAACTGTCTGACCAAGAAGAGCCATTTGAGTTGCAGGGATCTGCAACCCCAGTTCAAGAGGAGTTATCCTCAGAGGAACGCAGATTAAAGGAACTCCATGATTCCTTACATGAGGCAAGTGGTTTAGACACCTCCCCAGAGGTGGAGTTCGCTAGGCCAGACCCGGGGGAGCATGCTAAAACCCCTTATAGAGCCTTAATGGCCAGGATTACAGAATTTATGGGGTGGTCAACACCTTCACCGGCTTTCCAACAGGATGACCTCACGGATATTCTTGATAAAGGTCCACAGGAGGATCCTGTAGTACCTTTTCATAAAGCTCTTCAAAGAAAAATAATGACGAACTGGGAAACCCCAGATGTCGTCCCGGCAGTAAATAAAAAACTGTCTGCTAAATACAGGGTATCTTCTGCAGACCCTGAGTTTTTGTCCAAACACCCATCCCCAGAAAGTCTGGTGGTACAGGCAGCATCTTCTACTGACATCAAGACTGCTTACCCTAACGTCCCACAGGACAGGGACGATAAAAAATAAAATGCTATGGCTAAGAAAGTCTTTTCGGCATATAGCATGGCGTTAAAATCTATTAATGCTACTTGCACCCTTGCTAGATTTAGCCATACACTTTGGGAGTGTGCTTCTACAGCGGCTGACTGCATCCCGGAGGGAGAAGAAAGGGAGGCGTTCCTAAATATCATAAGGGACGGTTAAGACACTATGTGCGAATCCCTCCAGATGGGCATTGATACGGCTGACAGTATCAGCAGAGCAATGGCGGCAAGTACAACAACCAGGAGATTTGCTTGGTTGAGAAAGTCTGGTTTTGCCCCAGATGTGCAAGCCAGGCTCTTGAACATGCCATTTGATGGCTCTTCTTTGTTTGGGAAAAAGGCGGATGACAGTTTAGAAAAACTGCAAACATCTAAGGCAGCAGGAAAATCCCTAGGCACTGCAATCCGTCAGACACCTTTTCGTCCCACAGGAACCTCTGCAAGAGGCAAGTCTTTTCGCTTCTGCTACGCATTCGGAAGAGGTAGAGGACGACTGGCTCAAAGGGGACAAGGAAGAACTACCCGAGGTGAACGGGGTAGATATTCAAAAGCCGCAGCAACAGCAGGTGCCTCTTTACCATCGGCATCTGCATCAGCTGCCCCAAAACCACTCTGAGGACTTCCCTCACAAGACACCTATAGGAGGCAGGTTAACTCAACATCTGGCGGAATGGCAGGCTATCACGTCAGATGCTTGGGCATTGGAGACAGTTGCACAAGGTTACTGCCTGCCTCTCCTACGCATACCTCAGAGTCATCCACCGGGGATCAGCTCTCAAAAAGCTCCAGATCCGCTCCTCTTGCAGGAAATTTTAGACCTGCTAGAGAAAGGTGCCATAGAACCGGTACCTGTAGCGGAGAGGAACAAGGGCTGGTACTCCCCTTACTTTCTCATACCAAAGAAAGACAGAGGACTGAGACCCATCTTGGACTTGCGGGAATTGAACAAATTCCTCAGGAAAGACAAATTCAAGATGCTAACTCTCTCTCAGATCCTTCAGGCCCTTCAGTTCCAGGACTGGTTGGTATCTCTGGACCTTCAGGACGCTTATTTCCATGTGCCAATCCATCTCAAACACAGGAAATACCTGAGGTTCGCAATTGGCAACTCTCATTATCAATTTCGAGTTCTGCCATTTGGGCTGACCTCTGCCCCGAGGGTCTTCACCAAGTTAATGTCGGTAGTGGCTGCAAGTCTAAGTAGGGAAGGGATTCACGTCTACCCCTTCCTGGACGATTGGTTGATCAGAGCTGTATCTTCGGAACAAGCTCAGATCCAGCTAGATCATGTTTGCCACTCCCTTCACAGACTGGGCTTCTCCCTCAATTTAAAGAAGTCACAAATGATACCATCGCAGAGACTCCAGTTCATCGGAGCGATCCTGGACACTTCCCTGGGAAAAGCCTCGCCACCAGAGGTGAGGGCTCAAGATATTCTACAGATGGTCACCAAGTTTCAAAATGCCCAACGTCTCCCAGCCTTCGACTTTTTGAGGTTGCTAGGCCTCATGGCATCCTGCATTTTCCTAGTGCCAGAGGCTCGCCTGAGAATGAGATCTCTCCAGTGGGCACTGAGAACTCAGTGGTCACAATTCTCAGGGAGAATGACAGATCTTCTTCAGGTTCCTGACAGGGTGGCTCAAGACCTTCAGTGGTGGGCCTGTCAGGAGAACATTCTGAAAGGAGAGCAGTTTTGGCAACCTTGGCCGGAGATAACAGTAGTCACGGATGCCTCACTCACTGGGTGGGGAGCCCACGCCAACGACTTGACCATCAGCGGTCGTTGGTCTCCATCGGAGTCCAGACTACATATCAACCTGTTAGAGCTGAGGGCCATCAGACTTGGGCTGAAGGCTTTTCTGCCATCTGTACAAGGAAAGAATGTCCTGATAATGACGGACAACACAGTGGCCATGCATTACCTCAACAAAAGAGGAGGCGTAGGATCACTACCTCTGTGCAGAGAGGCGATGGTTTTGGGCAATCCAAGAAGGAATCTCTCTATCGGCAGTTCACCTAGCCGGAGAGAACAACTTGTCAGCGGACGCTCTGAGCAGGCAGAGCACAGTCTCCCACGAGTGGGAACTAGCTCAGGAAGTCCTTCAAGAGATCTTCGCCCTTTGGGGAACCCCTCAGGTGGATCTGTTCGCCACCATTGTCAACAAGAAGTGCGATCTGTTCTGTTCAAGGGAATTTCCCCCGAGAGGAGCTCTGGGAGACGCGTTCATAGTGGACTGGGAGTTTCCACTCCTGTACGCGTTTCCACCAGTCCCTGTCATTCCTCAAATGATCAGGAGGTTGAGAAGATTCCGGAAACCGGAATCCCTAATTGCCCCGGATTGGGCCAGGAGAACGTGGTACCCGGACCTTCTAGACTTGTACATCTGCCCTCCAATTCGACTTCCACTCAGAGAGAATCTGCTCTCACAGAAGGGAGGTCAGGTTCTCCATCCAGACATCAAAACCCTCAACCTTCACGCTTGGCTTCTGAAAGGCTGAGGTACAAGGATTGGGACCTCCCTGATGACGTTATGGAGGTGTTGCTTTCGGCAAGAATGCCAGCAACAAAATCTTTATACCGCTGCCTTTGGAACAGATTTTGCAGCTGGTGTAGGGAAAAGAATATCGATCCCTTTTCATGTGGTACACCAATGGTTTTGTCCTTCCTACTTTATTTAGCGAATTCAGGCCTTCAAGTTGGCACCATCAAGGGCTATCTCGCAGCGCTATCCATCTTTAAGCGCACTGCGGAAGAACCATCCTATTTCAAGTTACCCTTGGTAAAACAGTTTCTAAAGGGGTTAACTAACGTTTATCCCCCAAGACCATTCCAGGTTCCCCTATGGGATTTAAATTTAGTCCTAACTTTCCTGATGGGCACACCTTTCGAACCACTCCACTCTTGTTCGTTAAGATTTCTTACCCTTAAGACTGTTTTATTAGTAGCACTTACATCTGCTAGAAGGGTGAGCGAGTTACAAGCTCTTTCTTGTAAACCCCCTCATAAAATCTTTCACAAAGACAAAGTTGTTCTGCAAGTGAAGCCTAATTTCCTCCCAAAGGTGGTTTCTAAATGTCATATCACACAGAAGATTACCCTTCCATCTTTCTATCCTCCTCCCCATCCGGGGAAAGAGGAAGAGAGGTCACGCAGCCTGGACCCAAGAAGGGCTTTAAGTTTTTACATTAGTAGACTGGCTAGGATAAGACAAGTAGACCAGCTGTTTGTAGGCTATGCAGGTCACAAGCTGGGGCTACCGATAAATAAGCAGACCATTTCCAGATGGATTATTTTAGCCATTTTGGAATGTTATAAACTGGCAGGAAAAGAGCCCCCTCAAAATCTTAGGGCTCATTCCACCAGAGGTATCGCAGCTTCATCGGCCCTCAAAAGAGGAGTGCCGGTTCGAGACATATGTGCGGCTGCCACATGGTCGTCTGTCCATACCTTTACACGGTTTTACAACTTGGATTCCTCCTCCAGTCAGGAAACTAGGTTTGGAAGGGCAGTATTGCACTCTATTTATCAATAAGAGGAAGCATGAAGTCAGTACTCCCACCTCCAATAACAGAATACTGCTATGGGAGCCTATCTAAGATAAGGAATACGTCGGAGGACACAATCCCTTCGAAGAACAAGTTACTTCTTATCTTGTAACGTTCTTTCGATGGGATGTTCCTCCGACATATTCCTTATTGACCCTCCCATCCATCCCCTCAGTACTACTTCCCTTGTTGTTGCAGCTTACGCTCCTTCAGGGTGATTAGTCTAGTCCAGAAAGAATTATTGTGGGCTACAAAACAGAACTGAGCAACGGACGCTGCGCGCGGCCTTTATAGGCAGGATGACGTCGACGTCGATACGGCGGCTGTCGAGGGACATCGACTCGGCGGACGTCGACGCGCATCGCCCTCTAGAGAGAAAAAATTTACGAGGCCAGCAAAGCTGGAAAGAGATATCTAAGATAAGGAATACGTCGGAGGAACATCCCATCGAAAGAACGTTACAAGGTAAGGAGTAACTTGTTCATCTCATAGTTTTATGCCCTTTTATCGTATGTGTTCTGCAACTTCCACAGAGCGATTCTATTCCTAGTCCCATGCCATAGGAATTCTTTACATATGCTCTGTAGTCTGCTAAAAAATCTCTTTTGTTATCAGGTATGGTATGTTCCTGAAAAAATGTAATAATCTCGGTAATACCACCATCTTCAGCAACGACCCCCTTCCCATCATTGCCAAGGGGAGCTTAGTCCAAAACCTCATACTATTTTCGATATTCTTCACCGCTTTCTCGGTGTTGTGCTGGTGTTCTGCCTCAACTGTGTTGTAAATTTCTATCCCAAGTTATCTGAACGTGTCAATTTGCCATGGTATTTCAGGACTGGTAGATTATCTAATGGGACTCCTACATACCTTCCCAGCGGGAATATGCATGATTTTCTGGGGTTCACCGCTATGCCAGATAGCAACGCAAATCGCTCCATCACTTCCAGGATATATTGAAGATTTTCTTCAGGGTATCGTAGGTACAACAGCATGTCGTCTGCATATAGTGAGACCAAATGTGGTTCTCCTTTGATGCCAATCCCTATTACTTCGTACTGTTGTCTCAGGTATATTGCCATGGGCTCCAGTACTAAGATATACAGCATCGGGGACCACGGGCATCTTTGCCTAGTACCCCTACTCAGTTGCCACCTTTCCGAAATGACTACCCCCGTCTTGAACCTGGCTAGCGGTGCACTATATAGTAGTTTGACCCACATGATGTACCCCGGCCTTATCCCATAGCTAGTCAGGGCTGCAGTTAGCCACGGCCATCTGACTGAATCAAAAGTTTTTATTGCATCCAGCGATACTATTGCCATCTCACTCGGGTCCCACCTTTGTGTGTTCCATAACTCAGTAGAGTCGTCTGAGATTGTCGGATATATGTCTGCTCGGGACATATCCAGTTTGGTCAGGGTGTACTAGTTGATTAATAATCTGTTTGCTAACACCGCCGTAAGCATTCTGCTATCTTGGTTCAGCATAGATAGCAGTCTGAACGATCCACAATCCTTGCTTGGCTTATTGGGTTTGGGGAGTGGGATGATAATCGCCTCTCTCAGGGGTTCTGGCAGCCGCCCTATTTCATATGCCTCATTTAGCGTCGCTAACAGCGGGGAGAGCACCTCTTTCCTATACGTTTTGTAAAACTCACTGGGGAGTCCATCAGCCCCCGGGGTCTAACTCGTGGGAAGTTGTATTACTACCTCCTCTAGTTCTTCTAAAGTGATTGGGGCATCTAGGTCCTCTCACTCCTCAGCACTTATTTGTGGCAAGCCTATGTCCTCCAGTGTGTCCATTATCTCCCCGCTGTCACTACCCCCTTCGTCCCCATACAATCTTTGGTAGTATTCAAAGAAGTTCAGGGGTGTGAGGAGTTTTGGTGTCAGGACAGCCGGTCCTCTGCGCACCTCCTGTTAGTGTTTGAGGTTTTATCTTGCCGCCTGGCACATGGTTTGTCTCGGGACCCAATCCTGGGTTCACAGTTGATTTGGTACTTGGTGGGGTGACAAACCTTTGTTAGTTGTGGGTGCTGGCTGGATTTAGTAGTCCAATTGCTAAAAGATCTGATAGTAATAGTCCAGTCCTTGAGTCATGTGCATTGTAGTTTTATTAGTATTAGTATTATTCAAAGAACTCTCGGTTTACACCCTCTTGGGTGTCCACTATTTGCCCGTCCTCCCCCGTTATTGCTCTAATCGCGGATCTAGGTGTCTCACATTTGTACAACCATACCAGCATCCTCCCTGGCTTATCTCCACCCGCATGTTGTCTCTCTACATATTATTTATAGTTCAGGTTGCATAACCTTTGCCAATGGCCTGCACACTCCTGTTGCAGTTGGCTTTTTGTTTCAGCCTTCTCCTTAGTGCTACCTCCTCTACCCAGGACTGTTTCCAGCTTAGTTTCTGCCTTCTGCAGTTCCCTCACTATGCCTCCCTGCAGCCCTTTGGACTTGGCTATGGTTATCCCTCTTACTACCACTTTAAAGGCTTCCCATAATGTGCCAGCTGACTCCACGTTCCCTGTATTGGTCTCAAAGTAACTTATAATTTCTTCTCTTAGGTCCTCTCTGAACATCAAGTCGCCACGTCGGAATCCTAGCCCTTGGAGGTTTGTACCGCCATGTTAGGACTAAAGGTGAGTGGTCCGTTAGGACCCTCGCTTTATATTCTGTCTGTACCATTTCCACCATCATCTCCTGCGCGGCAAATATGTAATCTAGTCTTGTGTACAAATTCTGTGGGGCAGAGTAATGGGAATATTGCCTCTCTTGTGGGTGCTGCGCCCTCCAAATGTCCTCTAGCCCAAAGTCTGTCAACAGGGTCTGCAGGGCTCTGGCAGCTGGGGCCGGCCTGTCTTGTTTGTCATCTGACCTATCCACCTTCGGGTTTAATGTGCAGTTAAAATCCCCCATATCGTCGCCCCTCCCAGGTACGGGCTCACTTTATTATATAGGGTCTTGAAGTATGACGTTGTGTCCTGATTCGGGGCATATGTATTTATAATGCATATTTCTTTATTTTCCACCAGCCCCCGTATTATCACCATCCTCCAGTCTTCTTCAACCTTGGACTGTATTAGCAGCTGAACTGGGACGTGTGGTGCTACCCAAGTTATCACACCTCTGGCATACGCCTAGTATGTTGCACCAACAACCGTTCCCTTCCATTTCTTCTGGATCACCTCTAACTTTTCTTTTGTGAGATGAGTCTCCTGTATTAAGGCTATGTCTGTTTTCTGCCTTCTTAGGTACATCATGACCTTGTTCGTTCTTAGGTAGCTATTGAGCCCCCTGACATTCCAAGATATCACCTTAAGGTCCCCATGTTCTGGGTTGTTCCCCCCACCTTTGCGTATCCTCATCCCCTGTCTGGAGCTCCGCCACCTGTATATGTAAGCCTGTTTCCCCCCTTAAGATATCCAAACTGTTAGGGAGAATTCTCTCTTTAGGCTGAATTTCCTAACCTTTTTCTCCCACTCTTGGACATGATTTATGGTGTTCCTTTGACTTTTAATGTGTTTTATGGGATCCTTTGCTCCATAGGGTCTCATGTGTTTTTACTATGTGTGTTACACAGCACCCTCCGTGCAGTAACATAGGGGTGTCATAGTGACACCCCACCATAGACTCCATACCCTGGGACTGACTACTGTCTCCCATGGCATGTAAAGTCACCATTGGCTTTACTAGTCCCAAATTATTAACAGAAACCAGTACAAACCATCATATTGTGGACGTACTGGTTGGGGCAATTCGATTGCCCCCGGTTCTGTTAGTCGAGGGGGCACGTCTCTGTCCCCCCTGATCGAGTTTTGGCTGGTGGCAGTGGATACTACTTTTTATATTCGACCGCGAATATATCCCTATGGGATTTTCCCATTGTTCCAGGCTACCAACTTTAATTATTTAATTCTCATAGCCTCGAACATAGCGCCAGTTTATTTATTTAATATTAATTCGCCGGTTGGTATTTTTTGCCAGGACTCGATTCTGAAATGGCGTTTGTGTTCTCTTCCGTGACTCCAACCCAAGTCGAGCCCTTTGTTCCACTTTTTATCGGGCTTCTCCACAGAAGCCTCCAAAAGTGGTGCCACTCTGTCTGGGTACCACAGGGGGTGTGGGAGGGGGTTTAGGCACCCTGGACTGAGTTACCTTGGTAACTCAAGTCACACTCTTGTGTGATTGGCCCAAGTGGTGAGCCGGCCGGCTCAACACTTAGCATGTTTGATTGACAGCTAGGCTGAGTGAATGGGGGTGTGCTGCATAAAAGCAGGGCTTTGGGGACTGGAACTTCACAAGTCGCCACAGGACCTGAGAATCCGACGAGGGAGAAGCTGAGCCGACCTACCACGACGACACCACCGGTGGAGCCCTGCGGAACCGACTCACCACTTCCCGACGACAGAGAAGATCTCCCGGCTGGAGAGGCTTCTTCCCCTGACTGGTGGGCACAACCAGTTTACCTTCTTCTCTTCGCATCCCAGGCCGTCTTGTGGTCGAATTGCCCGTGCCAAGCACCCCGGCGACCGGATAGCTACTTACCACTGGACCGCGAATAAAAGGACCGCTCTTTTTACCTGAGAACTCCGTGCCTGGTTTCTTCCCTGGCAGTGCAACGGACTCCTATCTTCCTCCCCGACGAGATCCTCTCTTCCCCCGGACGAAGCACCGACTTGCATCCGCTGCCAGGAACAACTGCCCCCGCTGGAGTTACCGTGTCTGCCAGGCCTCCCTTTCTAAAGATTGCTACAAGGTAATAATAACCCCTTAACCTTCTGGACTGGGCTGGCCGCTTTGACCCTCTAACTGGTCCCTTTCTTTTGCTCCAACTCGTTTTGAACCTTTGCAAGACTCTTGTGCACTGCAACCATGTGACCTTGGACACATTTCGTTTTGATCCTCTTAACCCTTTAAGTGCCATGGGTATTTCTCCCCAGTGCCAGAGCCTTTTTTGGTGATTTTTGTATGTGGCCATTCAATGGCTTGTAACTTTTTTGTCACATGAGATATCTTGGCCAAATTTGGCTCCTTTTTTTCCCACATGTAGGCGGTCGTAACGCCACCCAGGAATCCCAGGTTGCTGAAGGGGGGGTGAGAGAAAATAAGGAAAAAGTGCGAACATTTTGGGTTTTCTCAAAAAATGCCAATAAAATGATGTACAAAGAAGCCTGTGGTTTTTTCCTTGTAAGAGCTAGGAACAAATGGTTTGCTGTGCTGAGTTCCCCAATGTGTTGGCTTTCAGGAACAGGTTGAGTGGAAATGGAAAAAAATTATTTTGATGGAGTTATCAACCGTTTTGTGAGAGGTAGGCGATTTTTGCCATTTTTGCCAATTGGACATGCATGGACGGAATGGAAGAAAAGGGCAGGAAAGCCAAATTGGAGGACAGAAAGGCATATATTTCTGAGAAGTAGACAAAATTCCAAGTTTAGGAAGGGGTGATTTGCATAGGTCAGGCAACAACTAGGTAGGGGAAACTGCCATCGAATGGGGGAAAAGCGGGAAAATGACTGAAAAAAAGGTATGTGTTGGACATGGTTGGCTTGATACGGCAATGGCTTCTATGAATTTTGAGAAAAGCAATGCTCCGCTACATTCCCCCGACGCTTGCAGTTAGGAGAGCATACCATTTTTGTAGTGTTTTTACAAAACAAGCAATACCACAAGCCAAACACTGAGCCATGGTACACAGGAGTTTTATGCTCACGGCCTGACCAGACGCACTTAGCATGTGTAAATTGGGAAAACCAATGTGGTGAGGAACGGCAGCCATACATTTTTTGAAAGAGCACCGGCAGACCTTTTCAAGGGTAGGTGACTTGTGCAGGTTACAAAAGTGTATGGTGGCTAAAGCAGCGACTAAATGTAGGTCACATTTGGGAAAAGAAAGGGTTGTGAGACAAAGGGCACCAGCAAATGGGTCAAAACGTTATGAAGACCACACAAACACAACACATGGCCTACCGTACCGCGTTCCCCCAGGTGTCCTGATGAAAACGGTACCCCACATGTGTGGGTGCACCTACCTGGCCGCCAAGGGGAAAGCCTAAAACACAAGTAACCCCAAGTCTGTTTTCAGAGGGAAATCTCAGACATTCTGCCGACCGGCACAACGTACAGATATGGGCTTCGGGTGTCCAAGCCACCGAGGAAAACAGGGGAACCCCATGCATTTTCGAAAAGAGGACACCCGTGGGAATCCGCAGAGGTATGATTTGCGCACATCGCCCCAGATTTTTTTACCCAGACAGCCCCGCAAAGTCCGAAATGTGGGGAAAAAAACGCTTTTTCCGCACATTTCGCTCGACGCACCCATCAAAACACACCCCCAACAACACATGGCATACCGTCACGCGTTCCCACAGGTGTCCCGATGAAAACTGTACCTCACATGTGTGGGTGCACCTACCTGGCCGCCAAGGGGAAAGCCTAAAACACAAGTAACCCCAAGTTTGTTTTCAGAGGGAAATCTCAGGCATTCTGCCGACCGGCACAACGTACAGATATGGGCCTCGGGTGTCCAAGCCAACGAGGAAAACAGGGAACCCCATGCATTTTCGAAAAGAGGACACCCGTGGGAATCCGCAGAGGTATGATTCGAGGGGATTGGGTCCTCCGACGTATTCCATATCTATGACATGTAATCACCACAGCTGTGCTGCTTCGTAAACTTTTTTCTGCGTCCTGCGTCAATGCCGTTGATGCGCCGTCGTCGAGGGCCTCCTCCGACGTCCGACGTCATCCGATGTGATAAGTAGGACGCACGACGCCCGTAGCCTCAGTTCCGTTTTTTCCGCGAACGTGTTGCTTCTTGAATCTCGGTTAACGCCTTGACTCTTTGGAGTTCTGTTCTTCTCGGTTCTTCGAACCTGTTCGTTTTGTGAAAATCCCTCGTGTGAAGATGTCTTCTACTTCGTCTTCGACCCCGCGTCCGGGTTTCAAGAAGTGCGGGGAGTGTGGGTCCAAGATGTCGGTGACGGACTCGCATGACGCCTGCCTCTGGTGCTTCGGGGAGGCCCACGACACGGATGACTGTATCGACTGCCAGTCGCTCACGTCCAAAGCCTTACGCGAACGAAGGAGAAGTTTTCGGTAGGTCGGGTGTCCAAGCCCAGGAAGTCGAAGTCTGCGGGGCTTTCGGCGGATGATTCGAGGGGTGACTCTCCGCGTCATCGTCGGAAGTCTCGTGGGTCTCCTTCTAGGAGTTGGTCTCGCCACTCCTCAGCCTCTTCGAGGCATTCTCGGAAGCGCCAACACCGGTCGTCTTCCAGGTCCTCTTCGGAGGACTCTGCCCGGCACGTTGCCTACCCCACCAGCCGTGCGACGCCGGAGGAATGGGCTTCCTTCGGGAAGAAAATGCTGGCGATTCTTGAGTCGCAGGGTACTAAGCCGTCCGCGCCCCCGAGTGGGATCGGTCTGAGAGGTCGAGAGACACCGCTCGCAAGAGTGGTCGGCACGAGTCACGGGAGAGGTCCCGTTCGGACAAGGAGACTCGTTCTCGACGTACCCGTTCCAGGTCCCGGTCCTCGACGCGTTCGAGACCGCATGCATCTGTGAGGTCTTCGAGGAAGACATCGACGTCTGAGGCGTCGAGGGCGTCGACAGGCTTTCTCGAGGCTCCGGCTCAGAGGAAGTCGTCGAAGCCGTCGACGCTCAGGTCGTCGAGGGACACGCTCGGGGCTCCGGCTTCGAGGGCTGTGACGACGCCGCCGATGCTGGAGGCGCTGCATCTGACGTCGACGCCGATTTCCACGACGCCGATCCTCTCGTCGCCGATGCCGGTTCTCCCGGCGCCGATTCGCTCGACGCCATCGACGCCTTTCATGTCGGAGGTACCCCGTGGCACGGGAGAACCCCCTAGGAAGGCTCTGGTTAAGAGCAAGCACTCTCGGGTGCCTTCTTTTCGCCACCTGGACTATATTTCAGAGGCGGATGAGGATTCTGATGGCCTGGTTCCTAGTCAGGTTCCAGATGAAATTGTCTCGGGCCATAGTCAGTTTGACGATTTGAGACAGTCACTGCATGATGCCAGTGGACTGGACACCTCTCCGGAGGTGGAGTTTTGTAGGCCTGAGCCTGGCTCTCATGCCGATTCCTCGTACCGGCGCCTTATGGCTAGGGTTTCTGAGTACTTGGGATGGTCTGCTCCTCCAGGGGAGTTTGTGCAGGATGATCTGACGGACATCCTTGATGTTGGTCCCCCAACTGATCCGGTACTGCCGTTCCATATGGCTTTACAGAGAAGGGTGGCGGCGGCTTGGACTGCTCCGGAGAGTCTCCCGGCAGTGGGCAGATCCTTGTCGCGAAAATAACGTCCAGCTAGTAGCGACCCCTGCTACTTGACCAGGCACCCCACTCCGGAGAGTTTGGTGGTGCAGGTGGCCACGGCCCCGGCAAAGCAGGCGTCGTACCCTACCATCCCTCCTGATAGGGACGACAAACGTTTTGATGGCTGGGCGAAGAAAGTGTTTTCTTCTGGTGGTATGGCGCTTCAGGCGGCCAACTCCATTTGGGCCTTGTCTCGTTTCAACACACTCTGTGGAACTGTGTTGCATTAGCCGCTGAACATATTCCCGAAGGGGACGAACGGGATGGTTTCCTTGCTATGGTCCAGGATGGTAAGGATGCCATGTGTGAGTCCGTTCAGTCGGGTTTGGACTTAGCTGAATGCGTCAGTAGGTCCATGGCGGCGAGCACCGTAATACGCAGGTTTGCCTGGTTGCGGAAGTCGGGGTTTGCTCCTGATGTGCAGTCCCGGATCCTCAACATGCCCTTTGACGGTGAACACCTTTTTGGCAGCAAGGCTGACGAGAGCCTTGAGAGGTTGCAGACCTCAAAAGCTGCAGCAAAGTCGTTGGGCGCTGCAGTTCGCCAACCTCTGCCTTTTCGTCCTAGGGGACAGCAGTGGAGGGGTGGTTCCTTTCGCTATTACTCCTTCAGTAAAGCGAGAGGAGCTGGCAGTCAAAGAGGCCAACGCAGGGGTACCAGAGGTGGACGACAGGGTACCCGTGGTGCCAAGGCCGCTCGGGCAGTTGCCTCTTTGCCCTCAGGTAACGCCGCAGCCGCTCCCATTCAGTCATGAGGCCATGTCCCATGGTTCGCCGGTTGGGGGAAGGCTGGCGCAGCATCTTGTAGAGTGGCAAGCCATTACTTCAGATGTGTGGGTTCTGGAGATCATAACCCACGGCTACTGTCTTCCCTTTCGGCACAGGCCTCGCGACAATCCACCGGGGAACCTCTCTTTGCAGAGTCTGGATCCGCTCCTTGCGCAGGAAATTCAAGCCCTGCTGGAGAAAGGCGCCATAGAACTGGTGCCTGTAGCGGAGAGGAACAAGGGATGGTATTCCCCTTATTTTTTGATTTCGAAGAAAGACGGGGGATTGAGACCCATCATGGACTTGCGCGGTTTGAACGAACTCCTCAGGAAGGACAAGTTCAAGATGGTTACTCTCTCTCAAGTCCTCCAGGCCCTTCAGCTTCAGGACTGGTTGGTGTCACTCGACCTCAAGGATGCTTACTTCCATGTGCCGATCCATCCCAAGCACAAGAAGTACCTGAGGTTTGCGGTTGGCGACTCACACTTTCAGTTTCGGGTCCTGCCGTTCGGATTGACCTCCGCCCCGAGGGTTTTCACCAAGCTCATGGTGGTGGTGGCAGCGCATCTCAGGCAAGGGGGGATTCACGTCTACCCCTACCTGGACGATTGGTTGATCAGGGGGAGCTCTCCCGAGCAAGTCCTGGATCATCTGTCCGTCACCTGCCACTCCCTTCACAGGCTGGGCTTCTCCCTCAATTTAAAGAAATCCCATTTGACGCCAACACAGCGGCTCCAGTACATCGGAGCAGTGCTCGACACTTCCCTGGGGCAGTGTTTTCCTCCCCAGGTGAGGGCTCTTCACATTCAGCAGATGGTGCACAAGTTTCAGCATGCCCAGACGCTCCCAGCGTTCGAGTTCTTGAGGTTGCTCGGCCTCATGGAATCCTGCATTCTTCTGGTGCTAGAGGCTCGCCTGCGGATGAGATCTTTGCAGTGGGTGCTCAAGACGCAATGGTCGCAGGCCTCCGGCAGGATGTCGGACCCGGTTCAGGTGCCGCCCTCGGTCGCCCGGGACCTTCTGTGGTGGGCCGTCGAAGGCAACTTGATGAAGGGGGCTCCATTTTGGCTTCCCTGGCCGGAGGTGACGATCGTGACGGACGCATCCCTCACGGGTTGGGGAGCTCATGCCAACGGGCTGACAGTCAGCGGTCGTTGGTCTCCGTCGGAGTCCAGACTCCATATCAATCTGTTGGAGCTGAGGGCCGTCGGGCTAGCCCTGAAGGCTTTTCTGCCGACTGTGCGAGGAAAGAGTGTCCTGATCCTGACGGACAACACAGTGGCCATGCACTACCTCAACAAAAAGGGGGGGCAGGGTCACTTCCTCTGTGCAGGGAGGCGATGCAGCTCGAGTTCTGGGCCATCCAGCAGGAAGTTTCGATCTCGGCAGTTCATCTGGCCGGAGACGAAAACGTGACGGCGGACGCTCTGGGCAGGCAGAGCACGATCTCTCACGAGTGGGAGTTGGCTCAGGAGATTCTCCTGGAGATCTTCACTCTTTGGGGGACCCCTCAAGTGGATCTCTTTGCCTCCAGTGTCAACCGGAAGTGCGAAAGGTTTTGCTCGCGGGAATTTCCTCCAAAAGGAGCCTTAGGAGACGCGTTCGTGGTGGAGTGTTCATTCCCGCTGCTGTACGCGTTTCCTCCAGTCCCCGTCATCCCGCAAGTGCTGCGGAGGTTACGGAAGTTCGGTTCCCGGATGATCCTCATTGCTCCGGCGTGGACTCGGAGGACGTGGTACCCGGACCTTCTCGACTTGTCCATCTGCCCTCCGCGTCGTCTTCCCTACCGAGATGATCTGCTCTCACGGGAGAGGGGTCAGGTTCTCCATCCAGAGGTCAGATCCCTCAACCTTCACGCTTGGCTTCTGAAAGGTTGAGGTATAGGGATTGGGACCTCCCTGAAGACGTGATGGAGGTGTTGCTTTCGGCCCGAAGGCCAGCAACAAAGTCTCTGTGCCGTTGGCGTAAGTTCTGCGACTGGTGCAGAGTTCAGAATGTGGATCCTTTTGCATGTGACATCCCCATGGTTCTGTCCTTTTTACTTTCTTTGGCCCACAGGGGCTTGCAAGTGGGTACCATTAAAGGTTACCTGGCGGCGCTGTGCATCTTTAAGCGCTCGTCTGAAGAGTGTTCTTACTTTAAAATCCCTTTAATTTCACAGTTTCTGAAAGGGCTCACTAATGTGTTCCCTCCGTCACCTTTCCTGGTGCCCGGTTGGGATTTAATCCTTTTTTTTTTTAAATATATTTTTATTTTGTTTTAAGTGAAAACAGTATAAACAAACTTGTGACATTATATACAGTAAGACAATAAACACTTAACAAAACACAACACTACACTCCCCCCCTCCCCCCCAAGAGCTCATCCGCAGGGTAGTTCTGTATCGACCTGGTGTGGCCGGGTGACTTCCTCCTCCGATGCAGTAGGTTCTCCTTGTACCCCAAACAGACCAGTGACCAATGACCTCCAGGCTACTAGGTTACCCACATCCTCCTCCCCGCATTTACTGCATGCCTCTTGCCAGACCATGGTTTCGGCTTCCGCCCATTTCTGGAGATCCCTCCACCACATCTCTATCCTAGGTTTGTAGCATTGCTTCCAGTTCATAGCTATCCTCCTCTTAGCGAGTATATACGCTAGGTCTCTCAGTTTCCCCAGGTGTCTGGTGTTCTTCGGTCTGGGGAACCCCCCTAGAAGGCAAGCCCAGGTCGTGTCAATGCTTATCGGGACCCCTTTGTCAGCCAACTTCTGTGACACTTCTCTCCAGAAGACTTCAATTACTGGGCAGGACCAGAACATGTGCGTCATGTCCGCGTCCTCCTCGTTACATTTCGGGCATGCCTGCCTGCCCGAGTTCGCAAACTTAGCTATTCTCTTGGGGGTCATATACGCTCTGTGTGTGATGTATAGTTGGATTTGCTGTAATCTAGCATTTCTGGACACTTTTTTATGATATCCCAGAGCCCGTTCCCACATCCCATCAGTCATCTGAACCCCCACCTCCATTTCCCATTCTAGTCTCAAGTCTGTCAAGTCCTTCCCCACTCGGGACATCACCACCTCATACAATCTGGAGATCTCGTGTCCGTCTTCTGATATGTCATATATTGTATCAATCAGGGCGTCCGGATCCTCCGCTAACACTGTCTCAGGCCAAGATTTTCGGATAATCCGTACCAACCTGAGGTATGTAACGTATTGGCCCCCATGTAACCCAGACTCTTCTTCTAGGTCTGCAAAATCCTTGATGGCCCCATCTTGCCATATATCTCCTAACGTGGCCAACCCAACCGATTCCCAGTACATTCTAATCGTTTTTCTAAGTTGACCATCCCCCGCAGTCAAGGCAACCAGTGGCACCTGCGGCGAACACGGATCCGGGCTTTCCAGTAGCTGGCATGCTCTACGCCACATTTTCCACCCAAGTAAAAGCATACCAGGGCGAAGATTTAAGTCTTGTCTAGGGACCCAGATGATCTCCTTCAAATAAAACGGGGTGCAATCTGTCCCAACCAACCTGGACTCGGGAGATTCCTCATCAGAGAGCCACTGTGTAACATATTGCAATTGGCTCACTACATAGTAGGCCTCAAAATGTGGTAATTTAATCCCTCCTTTATCGTAGAAGTTTTGTAGCTTCCACAGCGCCACTCGGTTGCGAGTGCCGTGCCATAAGAAGTCCCTGCACATACTGTCGAGTTTGGTAAAGAACTTCCTAGCTATTAAGTATGGTATGTTGTTGAAGAAATGCAGCAGTCTAGGCAAAACAACCATTTTAAGCAACGCCCCTCGCCCTATCATCGCTAGCGGCAGCTTTTCCCAAAATCGCATAGACGCACGGATTTTATCCGCAGCAGCCTGGGTGTTATGCAGATGTTCGTTTCCCACATTGTGATATATGTCTATTCCGAGGTATCGGAAGGACTCGGCTGCCCAAGGCACGGGCAATACCGGTAAGCGTTCCGTGGGGACCCTCGAATAATACCCTAGGGGGAACATGCTCGACTTGCCGGGATTAACCGCTATGCCGGACAATTCGGCATACTTCTGCATGACCTCCAAAATATACTGGAGGTTCTCTTCCGGATACTTTAGGTATAGCAGCAAGTCATCGGCATATAAGGATATCAAATGGCTCTTTCCTCCCACCTCGATGCCCACCAGGTCATATTGCTGTCTAAGATATACTGCTAAGGGTTCCAAGGCCAATATGTATAACATCGGGGACCATGGACATCCCTGCCTAGTACCCCTACTTAGGTGCCACTTGTCGGATATCACCAATCCCGTACGCACTCTAGCCGTCGGCTGGCTGTACAGTAGTCTCGCCCATCTGATATAGCCTGGCCCAAACCCATATTCCCTCAGGACCGCAAACAGCCACGGCCACCTCACCGAATCAAACGCCTTAACTGCGTCTAGGGAGATCACTGCCATTTCCTCATCTCTTCTGTTCCCTTCTTCTATCACTCGGTGGAGCCGCCTGTGATTATGAGTTATATTCCTGCCAGGGACATAACCTGTCTGATCCGAGTGTATCAGTCTGCCGATGACCCTGCGCAGCCTGTCCGCCAAGACCGCTGTCAGGATCTTACTATCTTGGTTCAACATCGACAGCGGTCTATACGATCCACAATGTTGTCTCGGCTTGTTAGGCTTGGGTAGTGGTACGATCAGCGCTTCTCTGAGCGTGTCTGGCAATCGGCCTCCCTCGAATGATTTGTTATACATTTCCAGCATAGGGGGGAGTATCTCTGCGCTATACGTTTTGTAGAACTCACTCGGGAGTCCATCAGTGCCCGGGGTCTTGCAAGTAGGCAGCCGTTTCACCACCTCTTCCAGTTCATCTAGCGTAATGGGGCCATCTAACTCCTCCCTTTCCTCTGCGCTAATCCTGGGCAGTTCTATATCTTCCAGTGTGTCCCTGATTTTATCCAGATTATCTTCCCCTTTGTCCTCATACAGCGCTTTATAATAATCTAAGAAAGCAGCATTAACCTCTTCCTGAGTGTGAGCCTCCTCTCCGTCTTCCCTTTCTATCATCATGACCGGGGCCCTGGGGGTTTCCCTCTTATAAAGCCATGCCAGTAGGCGACCAGTTTTGTCACCTCCTGCATGTTGCCTCTCCACGTATTTCCTGTAATTGAGGTCACAAAGCCGCTCCCAAAGCTCTGAGCATCGTTGTTGTAATTCGAGTACTAGGTCTGTGTCCCCTCCCCCTCTGGTACATTCACGCTCCAATTCTTTCTCCACTTTCTCCAGCTCCGCTAAAACCCCCCCCTGAAGGCCCTTTGATTTAGAAATAGCGTCGCCCCTCACTACCACCTTGAAGGCCTCCCAAAGTGTACCAGCCGAATCCACACTGCCCGTGTTCTCCTCAAAATACCTTGTAATCGTCTCTCTAATGTCTTCTCTAAAGACCGGGTCTCTGAGCGCCTCTGCCCGAAGGCGCCATGTTGGAATCCGCCCTCTGGGGCGGCCATATTGCCAGGCCATCACCAAGGGCGAATGGTCCGACAGGACCCTCGCTCTGTATTCAACCTGTGTAGTTGTTATCACCACTTCTGGCGTAGCAAAGAAGTAATCTAGTCTCGTGTGCAACTGTTGAGGGGCCGAATAATGAGAGTACTGCAAGGCCGTGAGGTGTTTCAATCTCCAGACATCTTCTAGTCCATAGTCGTCTAATAGTACCCGTAGAGCCCTGGCCGCTGGGGTGGGCCTGTCTACTTTACTGTCGGACCTATCTATCTTGGGGTCAAGAACACAGTTAAAGTCCCCCCCCCAGATAATCGGGTCCCCTGCGCACGGGCCCAGGCGTGTACATAGAGTCCTGAAGTATACAGCAGTATTCTGATTGGGGGCATATGTATTAATAATACTCAGTCCTCTGTTCTCAATCAGTACCCTCAGTATTACCAGCCTACCCTCCGTGTCTACCTCCTCTCGTACAATTCTGAGTGGGACATGCGGAGCCACCCAGATCAGCACACCTCTGGCATAGGCCGAGTACGGGGAGCCCACCACTGTACCACCCCATTTTTTCTTTACAAGGTCTAATTTATGTTGGGCCAGGTGCGTTTCTTGTAGTAGGGCAATGTCGATCTTCTGTCGTTTAAGATACAACATGACTTTATTTCTTTTCAGGTAACTATTGAGGCCTCGGACGTTCCAGGTGGCAATCTTGAGGTCACCCATGGCAGCTATGTGTCTTCCCACCCCACTTACGGGAACCTCCAGCAGTGCTCGTGACACAGAAGGCGTCCCACTGCAGCCACTCCGCGAATAAGCTCATTCCCAAACTAACCACACACACAACCAAACTCCAACTCCCTTTCCCCTCCCTCTCCCACCCTCCCCCCAACACCACACACCCCAACAGTTGCCCAGCTTCAACAAAAGAGCTCAGGCACCCCCACATCTGGTTCCGCAAACACCGGTCCGTGCACGGAGCCCAGCAGGGTGAGGTTGCCCTAATGGCCACCTAACCTAAGCTATTGTGGGGAGAGAGTATCGCTCCATGGGGCTCCCGTTCAATGATAATCTCAATGTTTGTGACAAACAGTACAACCAACTGACCTTCCATATCGAAGGTTCCGAACCGACTATAATCAAGTCTCAGGGTCCATGCCATTTTACGTCTTCCGCAGCTCCTCCGAGTCCTTTTGGGGCCGGTCCGCCGATTCTTGAGGGCACCCCTGTGCGTCGAGCCACTCCATGGCGTCCTCTGGGGTCTCGAAAAATAAAGTTTTATGCACCTGTATGACCTTCAGTTTTGCAGGATAAAGCAACATATATTTGTAACCTGCCTCCCTCAGCCTCCGTTTCACAGTCCCAAAGTTCATGCGGCTCCGCTGCACGGCTAGGGTGTAATCCGGATACGCCGTGATGTTTGCTGCTCCTCTCTTGATCGTGCCTCCTTTTCGAAAATGTTCTAATATTCTTTCCCGATCACGATAGTTAAGAATTTTGGCAATGATGGGTCTGGGCGGGTTTCCGGGAGGTGGCCTCCTCGTTAGGGCTCTATGTGCTCTCTCCACTGCGAAGCCTTGGGATAAGGCCCCTCCGGGTATCTCTTGCAGCAACATGGTCTCAACAAAGTCCGTAGGGTCTCGGCCCTCCGTCCCTTCCGGTAGGCCCACAATGCGGATATTGTTGCGACGGGCCCGTCCTTCCGCCTCCTCCACTCTATTTTCCAAGGTGCCCACCCTTTGGATTAGGGCGTGCAGTTTTGCCTTGTGGGTGGCACAGTCTGCCGTATTCGGGCCAACTTCTTTTTCCAGGGACTCTGTGCGCTCCGCCAGAACCCTAACGTCTTGTCTCAGTAGATTGACGTCCTCCTGGACCTCCCCAACTTTGAGGTCCAATGCCGTTTTTAGTTCAGAAACAGCCAGTTCTAATTTCGACTCCCAGGCCGCTCTCAGGTCCGCAATCGCTGCCAGGATTTCTTGGTTAGAGCTCGAAGTCGTCGCGCCACCCACGGCCAATGCATCCTTATTCTTGGTGGCGTCCGGGCCTGGGGACGTTTTGGTGAAGTCGTCCAGCGTGGGCTGTTTCGCCTTAGGTCGCACTGCCTTACTGGACATGGTTCTGAGGATGTGCAGGTCTACCGAATTATGAGTGGGCGCACTACACGCTGTCCTGGTTAGGTCTTCCCGCAACTCTTTTCAATCCTGCCTCGGGCCTATGTCGGCCATTTTGGATCGCCCTTTGTTCTCAGCGTCTCTCGACTTTTCTTTTCCGATCTTAGCCGTCGTAGCTGCTATGACCTCCAAAAGTTCACGGTACTTCGGGTAGCACCTTCACACGCTGGCATGCATATTGTCGGTATTCAATAAGCAGTCGTATTGCACTGATTTGCCCGGATCTGTTCAGGATCTCGGGAGCTCCGCTGGAACGCGTCCTCCTACATGGCTCTCGTAGCCACGCCCCTCGGTTGGGATTTAATCCTTGTTCTTAAGTTTCTTATGGGTGCTCCGTTTGAGCCTTTACATTCTTGCCCTTTGAGGCTGTTAACTCTGAAAACTGTGTTTTTAGTTGCGGTTACTTCGGCTCGCAGAGTGAGTGAGTTACAGGCACTTTCAGTTAAGCCACCCTTCACTGTATTTCACAAGGACAGGGTTGTCCTTCGAGTTCGTCCTTCTTTTCTTCCGAAGGTAGTGACGGAATTTCATTTGGCCCAGAAGGTTGTTCTTCCGGCATTCTATCCTCCTCCGCACCGCATCCTGGTAAGGAAGAGGAGAGGCTCCATAGGCTTGATCCTAGGAGAGCTTTAAGCTTTTATGTTTCACGCATGTCCCGGGTCAGAGTGCACGATCAACTCTTTATTGGTTACGCTGGAAAGCGTTTGGGGCAAGCTGTGACGAAACAGACTTTGTCTCGCTGGATTATTTTGGCCATCTCGGAGTGCTACCGCTTGGAGGGTAAGGACCCACCGGCTGGCTTGCGGGCCCATTCTACCAGGGGTATGGCTGCGTCTACTGCCCTGCAGAGGGGTGTTCCTATTCGCAACATCTGTGATGCAGCCACCTGGGCTTCAGTACATACATTTGTACGTCACTATTCCCTCGATTCCATCCGAGCACAGGATCTGGCCTTTGGCAAGGCGGTCCTTTGCTCTGCTATTTGATTGGCTATTCTAAATTTTGATTCTAAATTCTTTCTCTCCTCCTTGCTTGGTACTGGTTTGGGAGTCTGTCATAGATATGGAATACGTCGGAGGACCCAATCCCCTCGAAGAACAAGTTACTTTCTTACCTGGTAACGTTCTTTCGATGGGATGGTCCGACGACGTATTCCATATCGCTCCCGCCCTGCCTTCCCCGCTGCAGAATTTCTTTTGCGATTGCAGCTTACGTTCCGCAAGGCTTTGTGTCTGACTGGCAGTTGACTAGTGTCACACGTTCTGGGGGAAAAAACTACAACTGAGGCTACGGGCGTCGTGCATCCTACTTATCACATCGGATGACGTCGGACGTAGGAGGAGGCCCTCGACAGTGGCGCATCGACGTCATCGACGCAGGACGCAGACGCCGAAAAAAGTTTCCGAAGCAGCACAGCTGTGGTGATTACATGTCATAGATATGGAATACGTCGTCGGACCATCCCATCGAAAGAACGTTACCAGGTAAGAAAGTAACTTGTTCTTTGCGCACATCGCCCCAGATTTTTTTACCCAGACACCCCTGCAAAGACCAAATGTGGGGAAAAAAACACTTTTTCCGCACATTTCACATTTTTCCGCCAAGGGGAAAGCCTAAAACACAAGTAACCCCAAGTCTGTTTTCAAAGGGAAATCTCAGACATTCTGCCGACCGGCGATATGGGGCCGCGGATATGGGCCTCGGGTGTCCAAGCCACCGAGGAAAACAGGGAACCCCATGCATTTTCGAAAAGAGGACACCCGTGGGAATCCGCAGAGGTATGATTTGCGCACATCGCCCCAGATTGTTTTACCCAGACACCCCTGCAAAGTCCGAAATGTGGGGGAAAAAAACGCTTTTTCCGCACATTTCGCTCGACGCACCCATCGAAACACGCCCCCAACAACACATGGCCTACCGTCACGCGTTCCCACAGGTGTCCCGATGAAAACGGTACCTCACATGTGTGGGTGCACCTACCTGTCCGTCAAGGGGAAAGCCTAAAACACAAGTAACCCCAAGTCTGTTTTCAGAGGGAAATCTCAGACATTCTGCCGACCGGCACAACGTACAGATATGGGCCTCGGGTGTCCAAGCCACCGAGGAAAACAGGGAACCACATGCATTTCCGAAAAGAGGACACCCGTGGGAATCCGCAGAGGTATGATTTGCGCACATCGCCCCAGATTTTTTTACCCAGACACCCCTGCAAAGTCCAAAATGTGGGGAAAAAAACGCTTTTTCCGCACATTTCGCTCGACGCACCCATCGAAACACGCCCCCAACAACACATGGCCTACTGTCACGCGTTCCCACAGGTGTCCCGATGAAAACGGTACCTCACATGTGTGGGTGCACCTACCTGGCCGCCAAGGGGAAAGCCTAAAACACAAGTAACCCCAAGTCTGTTTTCAGAGGGAAATCTCAGACATTCTGCCGACCGGCACAACGTACAGATATGGGCCTCGGGTGTCCAAGCCACCGAGGAAAACAGGGAACCCCATGCATTTTCGAAAAGAGGACACCTGTGGGAATCCGCAGAGGTATGGTTTGCGCACATCGCCCCAGATTTTTTTACCCAGACACCCCTGCAAAGTCCGAAATGTGGGGAAAAAAATGCTTTTTCCACACATTTCGCTCGACACACCCATCGAAACACGACCCCAACAACACATGGCCTACCGTCACGCGTTCCCACAGGTGTCCCGATGAAAACGGTACCTCACATGTGTGGGTGCACCTACCTTGCCGCCAAGGGGAAAGCCTAAAACACAAGTAACCCCAAGTCCGTTTTCACACCTGAAATGTCACACTCTCACATCATACAGATATGGGCCTCGGCTGTCCAAGCCACCAAGGGAAACAGGGAACCCATGCATTTCCGAAAATAGGACATCCGTGGGAATCCACAGAGGTATGATTTGCGCACATCGCCCCAGAATTTATTACCCAGAACCCCAGACAAAGTGAACACTGTGTTTTTTCCCCACCAAATATCACACTTTTTTGGGGATTGTGGCTAATAAAAACTGGGGCAATTTGCGCAAGTCAGACCTCTGTGGATTCCCACGGGTGTCCTCTTTTGTGAAATGCATGGGATTCCCCGTTTCCCTTGCTGGCTTCGACACCCTAGGCCCAAATCTGTAGGTTGCCCACATGAACAAAATGGGCAATGGTGAAAGGCTTGGGCTTACCAGTGGGTTAACCTTTTCCTTTTGCGCCCCCGGTAGGTGCACCCACACATGCGAGGTACCTTTTTCGTCGGGACACCGGTAGGAACGCGAGAAGGTATGACATCTGTTGTTGGCGATGTGTTTCGGTGAGTGGACACAGGGAAATGTCTCTGAAAATGGCCGGAAATTAAGACAATTCTCAGACATTTCCCTTTGGTCACCCACTGAAACACGTCGCCATCACCACATGACCTACCGTCCCACGTTCCCACAGGTGTCCCAATGAAAGGCAGACCTAGTATGCGTGGGTGTCGTACCTGAGGGAGAATGGGTACATCATTTGCACAGCAAGTGGTCTTTAGTGCTCCCAGTACATAGGAAAGTGCTGTCAGTAAGCCCCTTCACATGCACCTTTGCTCACACTTCTCATACATTCACGACACAATGCAGTCGGACAAGCAAGGTGGGGTTTAGCACACGGACAAGCCTCCCTGCTTAGCACAAGGAGGAATGTCCTTGTGAGCAGTGATGCCACGGCAAGGCACCCACCGTATCACTGGCCATTCATTCAACTTTTGTGTCTGCAGTCAGTCGGCATCCATGTCAGCAGTCACACCTCTACCAAATCACTTGCGCCAGAGCAAGCCTATCTGCATACTTGTCCCATGTGTCCGTGTGCTCACAATGCAACCGTGTCTCCAGGCAACATCTTTCACATAATTTTCCAGCAATTGCACATCAACTGTCTGCATTCAAATGGCATGTGCCAACAATCGTATCTGCACACTGATAGCAAGTGCACATTGGCTCCCTTGGCTACCTGGCCGACAGGTGCTGTCTCTAACACCAACTTCAAGTATGTCCATATCAAGATTTTTACAGCAGTAATATGTGCAACCTTACCCATACAAAGCTAACACCCTCTAACATGCTACTCATTTCTGCAGTGCTGTGAAAGTGCATTCACAGAAATGAGATCTGCATGTTCTATGTTGCTATACCTCACTCACACACCAATCGTATCCAATTCATTCCTACAGAAGACATTTCAGCTACACCACACACACCACAAGTTACGGTAAAACAATAAAGAGGGCAGGGTGGTACGAGGTACGCACGACACCACCGCCATGTAGGTGGCCAAGTACCACTTTCATGACACTTCGACCTCAAGGGAGGGAGCCAAAGTGGCGTGTACTATTTCTAAAATAAACCCCTTGAGTGAAGGGAACTGAAATGGTGTTCCCATCTTCACCAACGCATCCCTCCAGTGGAGGGAGCAGCACTTGCAATGCTCGTGAAGGCACGCTAAATGAAGTGACGTGAGGTGAAATGCTGTTGCATTTTCATTGATGGTACACCTCCAGTGCAGGGAGCAGGAGTGCCGTGCCTTTGTAAGAGGTGCACAAAATCAGAGTCCAAGGGTTCCTTTCAAGGGATGATGGCCATTTCGGGAAATCAGTCCATCTCCCAATACTTTGTATGATACAAAAGGAAACAAGGCTGTAGGCAGAGGCGTAGATTGGAAGGGCATTGGGGACAGTACACCCGAGTATCATTCCTCCCTCCTTGTTTACTACACACCTTACATCTTCTGTAAGGGTGTGTCTTCATTGGTGTGGCAGGAACAAAATCAGCAAAGTGTCGATCTTGCAATCTGGCCACATCTTCTACCTCTGGCACGGAGGGAATTTCTACATGGACTATAGTCAGCGATTGAACAATTTCTGTTTCAAAGTTCAATAAGGACAGGTTTTTTTGTGGAGTAGCTGCACGGTACACCACATAAGCATTGAACGTTGCTATATGCATAATGCGTGTGGCCAACTTTTTGTACCAGAAGCGCACTTCCGTTCAGCCTTGTATGCCTCAAGCACTTGGTCGGTTTTATCTACTCCACCCATGTACTTGTTGTAGTCCAGAATGCAGTTGGGCTTCCACACTTGTTGAGTATGCCCGCGCTCAGTGACTGCTGAAGTACTTTCATCATGAATAGTACTCAGCATGTACACATCCCTTTTGTGGGAGAATTTTACTGCCAACAGTTCATCCCGCCACAATGTCATACATTCTCCCAAGTTCTTGCACACAAGTTTTCTGGGGAAGCCTTTGCTGTTACAGCGCATTGTACCGCATGCCAGTGTGTCCACATTGAACAATTCCCTGAACAGTGGAATTCCTGTGTAGAAATTGTCCACATACAAATGGTGACCCTTGTGGAGCCATGGAGTGAGAAGATCCCGAACAATCTTCTCAGTTGTCCCTAAATGGGCTGGGCAGTCCGGAGGATTTAGTCTTTCCCAGTGTAGACTCTCATGTTGCAGACATACCCAGTGGTACTTTCACACACCATGTAAAACTTGATCCCATATCGTGCTCTCTTGCTAGGAATGAATTGCTTGAACACTAGCCGGCCTTTGTACAACATCAATGACTCATCAATGGATATGTTCTGGCTAGGAACATACACCTCCGCAAATCGCTGAGTCAAGTGCTTCAGAAGTGGCTGAAGTTTGAACAGCCTATCAAAGTTTGGGTCTGTTCTGGGTAATGCTGCCGAGTTGTCATTGAAATGCAACATACGTAGCAGTGCTTGAAAGCGATTCCTACTCATTGTAGCTGGAAAAAACGGGGTTGCATGAACCGCTACATTAGACCAGAACATTGCGACAGATGGCTTCGGCGATATTCCCATGTTCAGAATGAGACCCCAAAATTTTCTCATCTCAAGATTGGTTGTTGGAACCCATGCTTGTGCTCTGGAATGGGGTTTCAGAGTGGGACCCCTTGACCACAAGAACTGTGCAGCATACAAATTAGTTTGCTGAACCATATCTGCAATTAACCCATCATCAACAAAAAGGTTGAAAAAGTCAATAGGCTGGAACCCCTCTGTATTTACTGTGCACCCTGATATTCCAGTGAAAGGGGGCACAACAGGCTGTGCCATTGCTGGAGGCACGCACTCCGACTCATCATCCATGATAGGAACTGGCACATGCCTTGCACGTCCTGCTTGTGCCCTCCCCCTTACAGGTCTCCTGCGTGTGGGAAGGGTGGAAATACTGCGTGTGGGAAGGGTGGGAATAGGTGCATGTACTCTTTCCACCTCTTCGTCCTCAGATGATGAGCAGGAAGAACTACCGTCCACAGAGAAATCACTTCCCCAATCACTTTCATGCTGACCCTCAGAAGCAGTATCTGTATCAGATTCCATATCCACCTCTGTGCCATGCTCTGAGCCAGATTCCAGCAGTGCAGCTAACGCCTGTGCACCAGACAGGGATCGTCGCCGAGAAGCCATGACTACAGTCGCTATGGATCCCTTCACTGTCCAAAGAACAGAGAAAGACTGAAACAATAACTATGTGTGCTTCTCAAAGTGTGGAACCTAGTAGAGTAAGTGCTATGCAATGCCACAAACCTACACCACACAAGGACGCCAAAACGTCCGAACTCTGCTCACAAACTGTAGCAACCCTCTGCAATATGACGTACTCTGAGCACGCTACAAAAAACGGAGTACAATTTTGCAAACACTCAGAAATGCTAAGGACCAGCTCACTGCTTACTTACAAGTGGGTAGACAGCTACAACACACCTGCACCTAAAACAAAGACAACAAAAAATGTAAGGAAGATGTCCTCTTCCACTATACATTGCAGAAATACAAGTGTGGAGACGAGGATTGCACCCACAGTACCAATTCAGAGACAACCAACGTGCGTTGCACCCTCCCCTCCTCCATGAAATGCTGATGCATGGGAAATGGCGTTGAGAAGCAACCATGTAACGTATTAGTGATTGGGTGAGTTGAAAAGGCAGAGGCAATCAAAACTCAGACAGGGAACAAAAGGAAAGTACATGCCAGACCCTTCCAGACAATTGCTGGCACACTTTTCAACCAGGCAGAGAGGCAGTCAGAGTCACACACATCAACCACAACCACCCTACATCTCTGCCTGGCCAACGCTACATCTTTCCCCTCCAGCAAGGGATGGGCACCCTGCCGGGGCACCCTGCAACCACTGCTGAACTTGGGGGATAAAAGACCCACATGGGAGACGGGCGCCCAAGGCCAGTGACATCACCCCCTGACTGTCCTGCCCCTCTGGCTACCCTGCGCTACAGCTTTGCCCCCTGTGAAAGGATGGGGACTCTGGCGGGTCACACTGGGACCACTCCTGGACTTGGATGACAGAAGTGGTGCCCATTGCAATAAAAGGAATGAGCTCCGTACCACGTGGGCATTGCATGCTTAGAAGAAATGACCATCTGCATTACTACTGCAAACATTTTTGTGACACTGCTGTTAGTTATCATTACCCCATTTGTATTTCTGCAAAGCAACCACCTTCCTCTATGCAAGCCACAACCATCATTGCCCCCAGGAACTCCTCACTACCCATTCCCACCCATACCACTGACACTGCAGCCACAGTTCCTCCCACCACAGTAACCATCCACCTCCACATTACAATGGATATCTACAAAAATGTTATATGCAGTACTTCCATCAGTCAGTGAAAGCTTTCCAGGAGCCACAACCTCAAAGGAAAGAAAAAATAATTACATTCAGTACTTAGCCTACCAATAACACATCTAAACTGTCTTGGGGGTTTCTGCTATCTTTTCGATTTCTACCACCCGATACATGGCACATCCCAGTCATCTACCACCACGGAAGGCTACACTGCACACTGATAGGAAATGGAAATAAGAGAAATAGGCGTATGGCTACCCCCAGCACAAAAAAACAAAACTTGTACTGATAGCTACATGGCAAACTGCCCTCCCAGGGAAACAGCACTGTTTAGCTGCTCTGGGGGGAAATTTGTGACCTACCACGGCAACTGTGTCCCTGGCCACCCCAATACCTCCCCAGAGCACCCAATCCCGTTCACACCACCAACACTACAGGGCCAGTTCCCACCCACCCGAGTAGCAATCCGCCCCCCACATAAACAATGTACCCATGACCAAAAGTCAATACTTACATAACAAGGGAGAAGCTTGAACTGCACAAGACCTGTAAAGGAAACAAAGGAACACATAAATTAGCCGTGTCAGCCCAGCCAAACACCAAACCACCCAGACAGGCCCCCCCCATTGCATGGGGCAGTAGTGTTTACCCACCTTGGGGGAGGATGGGCACACTAATGTGGCCATCTGCGCCAAGCGAACTTGGGTAAACAAAAAAATAATCCAAAATCGTAGGCTGCATTTTAGGGGGGGCTGAGGGGCACCCTAAATTAGCAGCGAATGCTGTACTGCAACGGGGGGTTGCACTCTCCCCCCCCACCCCAAATGGAGGTCCCCACCTCATGCATCCCTCCCTGGCATCAGATAGGGGAGGCCCCACCTCATGCATCCCTCCTGGGGTCAGATGCCCCTTCCTAGGAGCAGATATCTGCCCCCAGGGAGGGTTACAAGGGGTGCCCCCCTTTCTACTTTGGTTGGGGGGGCGGGGACCACCCCCCCTTCAATCAGTAAAAAATCCATGGTGGCTAGTGGCCCCCCAAACCTCCCCCACACCCACCCCTACCCCCACCCCCTTTTCCCATATATTTTTTTTTTTTTTACATTCCCTGGGGGCAGATGGTCAGCCATCTGCCCCCATGGTTCATGTGCATGTGCCCCCCATGCTTTGGGGGCCGGGGGGGAGAGGGCTGCTTACTTGAAGCAGCCTCCCCCCCAACTCACAAACAAATCAATGGTGGACCAGTGGGTTGCTGGTCACGGATCAGCACTCTGCGCTGATCCGTGACCAGCAATGCTGATTTCAGTGGTGTCCTTGAAAAGGGGAGAACGTCCCCTTTCCAGGGACACCACTTTTTGTCATATCCCTGGTGGTCTAGTGGGCCCCAGAGCCCCAAACCCCCTCCCACCTCCCCCCACCCCTCAAAATTTTTTTTTTCTTTTCCCACCCCTGGGGGCAGTGATCATCTGCCCCCAGGGGTCTCTGGCGTTGTGGCTCCATGCTTTGGGGTCACGGGGGAAGGGGGCCGCTCACCTAGTAAGCGGCCCCCCCTCCCCCAGCGTCACAATCAGATGTTTTGATCCGGTGTGGCATTGCTGCCCGCGGATCGCGCGCCCTGCGCCCGATCCGCGGGCAGCAATGACACACATTGGGTATCGCTGGAAAGGGGAGAATCTCCCCTTTCCAGCGATACCCGCCTCGATCTCCGGCTTGAAATACAGCCGGAGATCGAGGCGGAGCAAGAAGGTCGCTTACCTTCTCTCTTCCCCGCAGCAGCCGAAAATGGCTGCTGCGGGGAATTTACTTTCAGTTTCACGCTGACGTGCGTTACGCACGCCGACGTGAAACTGAAGGTAATCCAGCCCCCTGGCAGTGAGGGGGGACCTCCCCCCTCACATAGCCCGGGGGTTGGATTACAGTTTTGCACGATCCCTGCAGCGCAGGGATCGAGCAAAACAGAGTGCCTAAACCGACGAGCCGGCTCGTCGGTGGCAACCTGGAGCGCATGCCACCGACGAGCCGGCTCGTCGGTGGCACTTAAGGGGTTAAAGTGGTTCTGGCCTACTGAACTCTAAACTCACGGTTTTTCTTTGCCTTCCTCGCTTGTTGTGTTCTTAAAAAAGTGTTGGGATCTGTTTCAGTTTATACTCTGCTTTTCTCTCCCTTTTAAAACGAATTATTAGAGTGCCATCTGCGTTAAGCGCTCACCGCTGTCTGGAAATAAGTGGGGCTTTACTAAAGAATTGTCTAATATTCTTTTAAGGGAGTGTATATCTTTTAGTGACCGTGTTTTTGAAGTGCTTACTATTAGTGCCTGTGTGTTTTTCTAGATGTGGTTTTAAATAAATAATTATATCTCTTTTACACCAAGCTCTGGTCAGTGTTTACTTGTTCTACTGTGTTCTTTTGACCTATTGTTAATACTCTGTATACTGCCTCTCTTCTTGAGGGAAGACTGACTGCTCAGCCACAGCTACCAAGTGAATCTGTGTGGTACAGACTGCTACCAAGTGGGGTTACTGCCAAACACCTGTAGTCTTAAATCTTTTGCAGTGGTCCCAGAGGGAACCGCACAGGTTTCTGCCTAACACAAACCTCCCCCCACTTCCAATACTGCAACTCCCCCAACTTTTCTCCCTCTCCACTGTTTCCCTCTGCCCCACCTCAGTCCCCATTAACACTTCAACTTCCCAAACCTCCCCCCTCCCTTCCCTCCTTCCCCCTTCTTTGCCCCAACTCAATCCCCAACTCCCTACCTTCCCTCCCCCATCCCAACTGTTGGCCAACTCCATCCCTGGATCTCAGGCACCCCCACATCTAGCCCGTTTCTTGGCTTTCACCAGTACTTGGGGCACAGCAGGGAGATAACGCCCTACTGGCGTCTCAACAACTTTAGCTATTGGGGGTTGGTCATCTTCATTCTGTGTCTCCTATATTGGCTAGTGTTCGCAGCGCATTTTGGCTCATAGCTACATTATACAATTCTATATTCCAGTCCAACAAGTCAGCTCACTGTATTTATCAAATAGTTAGCGTCTGCTCTTTTTTTGCATGCTAATCCCCCCCACTACTGGTACCTCGCTCTTGCTTCTCCCCCCCCCCCGACATCCCCCTGCAATATCAGCATAGCACCACATCACTTATCCTGTCCATCTCGTTCTTGGCCGTCTGCAGACTCTGGCCATCGCTGGCTATCCAGCCAGCATGCTGCCTCCTCCGGGGTTTCGAAGAAGTGTACTTTCCCTTTGTATAAGACTTAAGTTTCGCAGGGTACAAAAGCATCTATTTGAATCCGGCCGTACTCAATCTTCTTTTCACCGCAACGTAGCTGTACTGTTGTCTTTGTACCAGCATGGTATAATCCGGGTATGCAGTGACAGTAGCCGACGCTCACGTTATTGTTCCTCCTTTCTGGAAAAAATTCCAAGATCTTTTCCCGGTCTCTATAGTTCAATATCTTTGCTATTATGGCTCGGGGTGGGGCCCCAGGTTCAGGCCTTCTTGTCAGGGCCCTGTGCGCACGTTCAAACGCAAACCCCTGGGAGAGCTTGCCTGCCCCCGTTTCCTGGATGAGCATGTTTTCCACGTAGTCTGTGGGGTTCTGGCCTTCTTCACCCTCCGGTAGGCCCACCACATGTATATTATTGCATCTAGCTCACCCTTCGGCCGCCTCAGCTCGGTTTTCCAGGTTGGACAGTTGTTGCTTCAATACATGGACCTCTTTGCTGTTGGTGGTGCTAACATCAGTATTAGTTTTTACAGCGCTCTCTAAGCCACTTGTTCGATCCCCCAGTGCCCTTACATCCTGTCTTAGAAGGCTGACCTCTATCCCCACAGCATCAATCTTAGTTTCCAATGCCGCTTTGAGGTCTGCCATTGCGGCTCCCCACGAGAATTTCAGTTCCTTTATGGCCTCCAGGATCTGGTGGTCGTCTCACGGCGAGGTAATCTCTTCCAGTGTTGTGGCCATAATCTGAGCGGACATGGTCGGGGCTTGCTGTGTTTTGGTGAATACGTCCATTGTTGGTTGCTTGCCTTTACCTTTGTCCCCCTTGAGAGCCATTGCATTGGACGTCCCAAATCTTGCTCGTCTGTTGCTCAGGCTTATGTCTCACCCACAGTGTGTTGGTGCTTGTGCTGGCCCACAACCTTAGCTTTTCGAGTGTGGGGCTCTCAGTGCCCTGTCTGCTGTGCGCGTTCATTCCTCAGTGTGCAGGTCTACTTTGAGTGTAGCCTGCTTTAGTAATCCCTCGGATTCCTGTCTCTGGTGCACTTAGTTTGGCTCAGTCACTTCTGGTCCTCACTTTCATGTGCATGACGCTCGCCTTCTACGCCCAGGCGGCGTGCACTCTAATAGACCCAACGTGTGTGGACCCTACCTTAGGGCTAGTGCGCTGTTTTAGAGCAGGACAAGCCCGGCACCAGCTCTGCTAGCATAAGGACATTTTGCGGGGCCACCTATGTCACATTATTATACTGTCCTTATTTGTTAGCCGGTGCTCCTTTTGCCCCCTCCGAGGGTATTCCTCCCTTCTTCTCACCCTTTTGCTGTCTCCAATTTTGTTTATTTATGGGGGGGTGCGCCTCCTTTCACGCCAAAGTCGACTGTCTGTATGCCTCCTTCTATGGCTTAGTTCCTCTGTCCCTTTGGGGCCTTTTCTGATCAGCTGATCGGGGCCCAGTCTTGGCCCGCGCCCTCCTTTGCGTTCAGCTGCGCCACGCTGCACCTGTTTTCTTTGCTACCTGTCTCTTTGGCCCCTGTCTGTTGTTGAGAGGTGCATCCCTGGGCAGTCACCTTTCTCCACTTTAAAGTCTGTTCCCCTCTGCCTCCTCCAGGTGCTCCGCTCCTCAATTTTTTGGCCCCTGTTGCTTTCGCACTTCTCCGGTGCTTGTACCTGCCCTGCCTCTTTTCATGGACAGTTTGCCTTGTTTGGTGGACTTGCTATATGCCACTTTTTCGCTGTGCACAGGAGGGGAGCCCCACCACAGTCCCCCCCACAGCTCTGTTCTTCAAGTTGGGCTACTCCTGCCCATTCCTTATTATCACCTTATGACCAACGGAGTCGCCGTTGTTATCCCAGTCTGCTTCTACGCTGCGCCTTGTGCGTCGTATTCGCTATTACCGACGCTCACCCGCCGTGCCTGCGCTTGAGGCGTCCCCTTCTTTTTCTGCGGGTGCACACTGCCCCAGGACTTCCGCTGCACCTCTGTGTCCCCCAACGCTGTCAAGGTCTTTCAGGCCCTGCAGATATACCAAGCTCTTGTTAGCCTTTTCCCCACCATCCGGGGCGCCGGGGGTCCCGCTTGCTGCAATCTCTGGAGCCCTTCGGCAATGCACCGCGGCTGTGATCTCACGGGTGCTCCGGGGCGTGCAACTCAATGCGAGGGGTCGCTTGATGACCTTGTCTATTACTTATTCCAATCTGCTGCAGCCGTTGTCTGCCTGGATTACCAGTGCAGCCATGCTCCTCTGCTTTCGGTCCTCATTTGGATCTTGCCCCTAGTTGTTTCTTTGTTGCCGGGGCGCCATTTTGTTTCCAAGTTCCAAAGCGCTCGCTGGGGAAGCAAAGTTGCAGAACTCCTTCGGTATTCTTCCAATCCACATGCGGCCACGTTCCTGAGAGCCCTCATGTGTTCCTATACCTTTGGCTGCATTCTTCCGTTGTTTTTCCTGCTAAAAGTCGGTGTGCTCGTACGGATTGATATACGGATCCACGGAACTCACTCAGAAGGCAGCCTAGTCCATGGCTGCCAAGCCACGCCCCCTTCAGCCAGCATCTCTTTACATTCTGGGACTTATAAATACTATTTGCCTGCAGTTGGTTAATACACCTATTGCATAGACTGGGCTCATCCGAAGGACATAACTTAGATTGTTTCTCCTGTATAAAGGATACATTGACTTGGATTGGCTGGAATAATAGTAACACCTGCACCTTTGGCAGATAACCAATGACAGCCTGTTTTGTGGCTGTATTGTGCTACATTGTGGGTGATTATGTATATTTTCCATCTGTTCCATGGACTATATTGCTGTTAAATACAAGCATTGGCAAAGTCAACAGTTTTACCTCTTTATCTAGATATTTGCCTGCCACTACTATGATATGCCTATGCACCCTCACCATTTACAAACTATTGGCTTTATGTGCAGGTAGTATACTATTATGGCAGTGCCTGGCAAAGTCCTACTCATGCTTCCTCAAAACAAAATTGTTGGCTTTGCAAATTGTTGTTTTTTTGTTGTTTTCTATTTGCCCATTGCTTGTACACCTGTGTCTGGAGACCTTTACATTTGGTTTAGTTGATTGTAACTTTGGCAGCAGGTAGTTTAAAGTAAGGGTACTCATTGACTTGAATATCCCGAAAATGTCTGTGAGGTGCCAGAAAAGGCAGCAAAAATACTGGTTCCTTCCTGCAATTATATATTTCCAATCATATCACTAAGGCAAGAAGAGGAACTGTGCTTGATGAGAGGAATGCTGTCCATCTTCATTCCACCACCATTACTGTCCTGATTACCAAGGCCAGCTCCAACAAACAGCTTGATCTTCCCAGTGTTCCTGCCTTCAAATAATCAGTCATGAAGTTGCTGCAATGGGTGTAGATTGTGTGAAAGCTTGTGCACTCCCTTCAATGGACTTCCTTTCTGGGAGCCGGTTGGGCGGGTAGATTGGGAACAGATGCCATACCCAAAGGTGGTAAGGAAACTTTCAAATTTCACATGTACACATAACATTTGGCGTCTAAAGGCTTCTTTCTTTGCTGCTAAGTCAACTGTTTTGAAGGGATTGCGTCCTCCGACGTATTCCTTATCTTTGATAATACGTTTCCAGCTTGCTGGCCTCGGAAATTTTTTCTGTAGAGGGCGCTGCGCAACGACGTCCGCCGAGTCGATGTCCCTCGACGGCCACCGTATCGGCGCCAACATCACCATGCCCATAAATAGACACGCGCTGCGTCCGTTGCTCAGTTCCGTTTTTCCGCGCTTCGTGGGGCCTCGGAACGTCGTTGTTCAGTTCAGTCAGGTTTATCATATCTATTTCGACGAATATTCCTTATCGTTCTCGATGGCTTCTTCATCAGAACCGACGACGCCGTGATCCGGCTTCAAGAAATGTCGAGACTGCAGTAAAAAAATGTCAATAACGGATCCACACAGGGTATGCTTATGGTGCTTGGGGTCCGAGCACCATTGTTCGGAGTGCGAGGACTGCATGTCCATGACGGCGAAAGCCCTGAAGGAGCGAAAGGGGAAGCTCGAGAGAGGTAAGTCAGCCAAATCCTCCTCGAAGGTTTCGTCGGCTGAGTCGAGGCATTCGTCTCCTCGCCGTCGAAAACACTCCCATTCTAGATCTCGAAGCAGCTCCGACCATTCGTCGAGATCTAGACACTCAAAAAAGAGACGTCGAAGGTCCCATTCCTCGTCGTATTTGGTGTCCCCAGAAAGAGTTTCCTGTCCCACCAAACACAGTTCTCAAGCTGAGTGGGAGGAATTCAGAAAGAAAATGTTAAGCGTCTTCGAGAACGCGGCCTCGACCCCCTCGTAGACAGCTGAGGGTGATACCCCGGGTGAAAAACCAAAAAAATCAAAGCGCTGCGAGTCGCAGCACCCGGCGAAACATTCCACCTGAGAGCGCCATGAGCCATCGGGTAAGAAGGCACCGTCTTCGACGCAGTCGTCGAAGGTTCCTTCGACGCACGGGTCGGCGCCATCGACGCCGTTGTCGAAGGGTTCCTCGATGCATCAGTCGATCGACTCAACGCCATCGTCGACGCCGACGAAAGAGAGGACCAAGGCTCCACAGCCAACAGTGTTTTCAAGGGCCTCCGGCACAACGCCGAGACCGTCGTCGATGCTCTCGAGTAGGATCCCGATCCTCTCGAGTTCTTCGAGACCCCTTCTAGTTTTTTCAACGCCATTTTCAGCGCCTTCGAAGCCTGTTACATCAGCGTCGACGACTTCGACATTTTCTCGTCCGATAACGAAGAGTTTGGCTCCTTCGGCCCTAAAGATGGGCTTTACTCCATTTCAGAGATCAGAATACCCTGGTCTTTCTTCAATTTATGAAGAAAGGGAAGACACTGACCAAGAAACATTTGGTTTACAGAGATCCACACTGCCTGCTGCAGAGGATTTCACCTCTGAAGAAAGAAGGCTGAAGGAACTACAGGAGTCACTTCATGAGGCAAGTGGACTTGACACTTCCCCAGAAGTGGAATTTGTAAAGCCAGACCCAGGGGAACATGCCGAAACACCATATAGAACCCGGATGGCAAGAATAATTGAGTTTATGGGTTGGTCTGCACCTTCACCTGTTTTCCAACAGGATGATCTAACGGATATATTGGACAAAGGCCCACAGGAGGACCCGGTGGTCCCCTTCCATGCAGCCCTACAAAGAAAAATTGCATCCAATTGGGAAACTCCCGAAGTTATCCCAGCAGTCAATAAAAGATTGTCGACAAAGTATAGGGTAGCGTCTGCTGACCCTGAATACCTGTCAAAACACCCGACCCCGGAGAGCCTGGTGGTTTAAGCGGCAACTTCATCCAGCAGTAGGACTGCTTACCCTACTGCCCCACAGGATAGGGATGACAAGAGGTATGACTCTATGGCAAAGAAAGTCTTCTCTGCCTGTAGTATGGCGTTGAAGTCCATCAACGCCACCTGTACGCTCGCCAGGTTCAGTCACACGCTATGGGAGTGTGCTTCATCAGCGGCTGACTGCATACCCGATGGAGAGGAGAAAGAAGCCTTCCTTAACATCATTAAAGATGGCAAAGATGCCATGTGCGAATCACTTCAAACGGGCATCGATTCCGCTAACAGTATCAGCAGGGCCATGGCGGCAAGTACAACAATGCGCAGGCATGCTGGTTGCGAAAGTCGGGCTTTGCCCCTGATGTACAGGCCAGACTTTTGAATATGCCCTTTGACGGCTCTTCATTATTCGGGAAAAAGGCTGATTACAGTCTGGAAAAGTTACAGACTTCTAAAGCAGCAGCAAAATCCTTAGGAGCTGCTATCGGCCAAACTCTTTTTTGCCCCTCAGGAACCTCTGGGAGAGGAAAGTCCTTTCGCTATTATTCCACATTCGGAAAAGGCAGAGGACAGCCGGCTCAAAGAGGCCAAAGGAGATCGACCCGAGGTGGACGGGTCAAAGGTACTAAGACCGCAGCAGCAGCAGGTGCCTCTTTACCCTCGGCATCTGCATCAGCCGCCCCCAAACCACTCTGAGGCCTTCACACACAAGACACCTGTAGGGAGCAGGTTAACTCACCATCTGATGGAATGGCAGGCTATAACGTCAGATGCTTGGGCGTTGGAGACAGTTGCCCAAGGTTACTGCCTATCCTTTCTACACATCCCTCAGAGTCATCCACCGGGGAACAGCTCCCTAAAAGTTCTGGATCCGCTCCTCTTGCAGGAAATTATGGACCTGCTAGAGAAAGGTGCCATAGAACCGGTACATGTAGCGGACAGGAACAAGGGCTGCTACTCCCCCTACTTTCTCATACCAAAGTAGGACGGAGGACTGAGACCCATGCTGGACTTACGACAATTGAACAAGTTCCTCAGGAAGGACAAGTTCAAGATGGTAACTCTCTCTCAAATCATTCCGGCCCTCCAGCTCCAGGACTGGCTGGTATCTCTGGACCTTCAGGATGCTTATTTCCATGTGCCAATCCATCTCAAGCACAGGAAATACCTGAGGTTCGCAATTGGCAACTCTCATTATCAATTTCGAGTTCTGCCATTTGGGCTGACCTCCGCCCCGAGGGTCTTCACCAAGCTGATGTCGGTAGTGGCGGCGAGTCTAAGGAGGGAAGGGATCCACGTCTATCCCTACCTGGACGATTGGCTGATCAGGGCCGTATCTTCGGAACAGGCCCAGACCAAGCTAGATTATGCCTGCCTCTTCCTTCACAGACTGGGCTTCTCCCTCAATTTAAAGATGTCACAGATGATACCATCTCAGAGACTCCAGTTCATTGGAGCGGTCCTGGACACTTCCCTGGGAAAAGCCTCGCCACCAGAGGTGAGGGCTCAAGATATTCTACAGATGGTCACCAAGTTTCAAAATGCCCAGCGTCTCCCAGCCTTTGACTTTTTGAGGTTGCCAGGCCTCATGGCATCCTGCATCTTCCTTGTGCCAGAGGCTCGCCTGAGAATGAGATCTCTTCAGTGGGCACTGAGAAGTCAGTGGTCACAATTCTCAGGGAGAATGACAGACCACCTCTGGATTCCGGACAAGGTAGCCCACGACCTTCAATGGTGGGCCTATCCAGAGAACATCTTGAAAGGAGAACTGTTTTGGCAACCATGGCCGGAGATAACAGACGCCTCGCTCACAGGGTGGGGAGCACATGCCAACGACTTGACCATCAGCGGTCGTTGGTCTCCATCGGAGTCCAGACTACATATCAACCTATTAGAGCTGAGAGCGATCAGACTAGCGCTGAAAGCTTTCCTGCCATCAGTACAGGGGAGAAATGTCCTGATAATGACGGACAACACGGTGGCCATGCACTACCTCAACAAAAGAGATCACTGCCACTGTGCAGAGAGGCAATGCAGCTCTGGTTTTGGGCAATTCGGGAAGGAATCTCTCTATCGGCAGTCTACCTAGCCGGAGAGAAGAATTTGACAGCGGACGCTCTGAGCAGGCAGAGCACAGTCTCCCACGAGTGGGAGCTAGCTCAGGAAGTCCTTCAAGAGATCTTCGCCCTTTGGGGAACCCCTCAGGTGGATCTGTTCGCCACAAGCACCAACAGGAAGTGCGATCTGTTCTGTTCAAGGGAATTTCCCCCGAGAGGAGCTCTAGGAGACGCGTTCGTAGTACCCTGGGAGTTTCCACTCCTTTACGCATTCCCACCAGTCCCTATTATTCCTCAAATGATCAGGAGGTTGAGAAGATTCTGGAAAACCATGATCCTAATTGCCCCGGATTGGGCCAGGAGAACGTGGTACCCGGACTGTCTGGATATGTCCATCTGCCCTCCAATCCGTCTTCCACTCAAAGAGAATCTTCTCTCGCAGAAGGGAGGTCAGGTTCTCCATCCAGACACCAGAACCCTCAACATTCACGCTTGGCTTCTGAAAGGTTGAGGTACAAGGATTGGGCTCTCCCTGATGACGTCATGGAGGTGTTGCTTACGGCCAGAAGACCAGCAACAAAGTCTTTATACCACTGCCGTTGGAACAAGTTTTGCAGCTGGTGTAGGGAAGAGAATATCAACCCTTTTTCATGTGGTACACCAACAGTGTTATTGTTTCTACTCTACTTGGCAAACTCAGTCCTTTAAGTTGGCACTGTAAAAGGTTATCTCGCAGCGCTTTCTATTTTCAAGCGCACTGCAGAGGAACCATCATATTTCAAAATTCCTCTAGTGGTACAATTTCTCAAGGGTCTAACTAATGTTTACCCTCCAAAACCATTCCAGGTTCCATTATGGGACTTAAATTTAGTCTTAAACTTCTTAATGGGCACTCCATTCGAACCAATTCACTCTTGCGCATTGAGATTTCTCACACTTTACACTGTCCTACTGGTAGCACTAACATCTGCAAGGAGGGTGAGTGAGCTACAAGCTCTCTCCTGTAAACCCCCACATGCAATCTTCCACAAGGACAAGGTTGTCCTACAGGTGAAGCCTAATTTCCTCCCAAAGGTGGTTTCTGAATTCCATATTACTCAGAAAATTACCTTGCCTTCATTCTACCCTCCTCCCCATCCGGGGAAAGAGGAGGAAAGGCAAAGCAGGCTGGACCCTAGGCGAGCTCTCAGCTTTTACATCAGCAGAATGGCTAGGATCAGGCAAGCAGACCAACTGTTTGTAGGATACTCAGGTCACAAGTTGGGACTACCCATAACAAAACAAACCATCTCCAGGTGGATTATTTTGGCCATCCTGGAATGTTATAGACTAGCAGGGAAAGAGCCACCCCAAAATCTCAGGGCTCATTCAACCAGGGGTATCGCAGCCTCTTCAGCTCTCCAGAGAGGGGTACCGGTCCTCCGGGACATATGTGCGGCTACCACATGGTCGTCCGCACATACATTCACAAAATTTTACAATCTGGATTCCTCCACTGCTCAAGAGACCAGATTTGGCAAGGCCGTATTGCATTCGGTCCATCCCTAAAGGGATACATAACACTATCACTCCCTCCTCCAATTACATACCACTGCTATGGGAGTCTATGAAAGATAAGGAATACGTCGGAGGACACAATCCCTTCGAAGAACAAGTTACTTCTTACCTGGTAACATTCTTTCGACGGGATGTTCCTCCGACGTATTCCTTATCGCCCCTCCCATCCATCCCCACAGTGATAACTTCCCTTGTGGTTCCAGCTTTCGCTCCTTCAAGGTTATTAACTGATTCAGGCATGTCTTTTCTTATGCTACAAAACGGAACTGAGCAACGGACGCAGCACATGTCTATTTATGGGCATGGTGACGTCGGCACCGATACGGTGGCCGTCGAGGGACATCGACTCGGTGGACGTTGACGCGCAGCTCCCTCTACAGAAAAAATTTCCGAGGCCAGCAAGCTGGAAACGTATTATCAAAGATAAGGAATACGTCGGAGGAACATCCCGTCGAAAGAACGTTACGAGGTAAGAAGTAACTTGTTCTTCTCTAGCGTATGCCAGTACTTAGCGTATGCCAGTACTTGCAATGCAACCATATCTACATGAATCTTCAATAGATTGCCTTTATCCCACAGATTCTTCATCAGATAGCGTCAGCTGCTCAGAAAACCTTTTGACAGGGGGTGTTAATTAACCTTGACTCAGCCGTCAATCCCTCATGACTCAATGCAGCGGTCATCGACTCCGGACGTGAGATCGGTCGTCGTACATATACCACATAACTATGCCCCCGTATCTCACTTCCATTTTTCCACATGCTTCGCATGCTGCTCACTGGAACAACCCATGTTAGAGAACTTTCTATGCCATTTTCTGTCAAAGTTTGTTTAGAATTTCAACATGATTTCACCGTAATGTCCGCTCCCAAGATATTTGGTTTCAAGTGGTGCAATTGTCTATTACATGTGGTGTCTGCATGTGGTGTCTCAGTATTGGTCACGAGGATTGCGGTTCTTGCATGAAGATGAATCCAAAATCACTTCAGGAGAAGGCAGCGACACCTGTGCTCGGTCGTCCCCTGTCTAAGTTGCCAGCTCGCTCGTCCACCTGGTCCTCATAGCCCGATACGGAAGGGCCCACTCCTGAAAAGGACAGGCACTGGAAGAAAACAAAAAAAGGTCACATTCCCAGACAGTCTTCATCATAGTCCTCCCCCCACATAAAGAAACAGTGTTATCGGCGTAGGCACAATTCCGACTCTCCCGAAGACCACGGTAAGTCGTCATCGGGCCCAAAATCTAGGGCAGAGTGGGGGAGACCTTTAAAGAGCAGATGCTTGAGATGTTTAAAGCGGCTGCCGGTACGGCTCATTGCTTCGGCACAGCGGCTTCATCAACTTTAGTGGCGCCCGGTGACCCCCGGCCCCAAGAAGTCCATGTCGGTGCTTTCCTGCCAAATTGGCACGTCATCGAAGCTGTCTTTGGCACCATCAGACACTGGTCCGTCGGCACCGGTCCCAATGCTCGGTCGATCATATATCCCGCAACCGCGATCAGTGTTTCTCAACACCATTTCAATGATTTTCAACAATGACGGTGACCAAATACATTTTGGTCTCGAACCAGCAGGTGGAGGATCTGGGGACATGGATTTCTTTTCAGACCAAGCCGATTTACTCGCCTTGGCAGAAGGGCTGATAGGCCCTGAGAATCCTCTATTTAGGTGGCCAGGGGAGGGCCATCATTTTTTGGATCCCAACCCTGGGGGTGGACAAACGAGGGAGGATCACCTGGGTAGGAGAGACCAGGGCTACTTTCGGGGGAGTGCCCTAAGGGAGATGCAGTTTACCCACCGGACAAAGGTAGATGAGGAAGTCCCAGATGCCTTCTTGGGATACCATGGTTCCCATAATACAAGTGACAAGATTCTTAAATCTTGTTCTTCTTATCCGGGCCCTAGAATGAGAAGGGAAGGAGGTGAATACCCAAGAGGGAAAGTATGGCCCCAGTAACACACAGCCAGAGCTCTGGAACAAGGTTGTTATTATATTCCAACTATAAAGAAACCCATCTAGAACCTTGCATATATTAACCATCCATGGTTGTAAAGGAGAGGATAACCTCCTCTTGTCGGGAAGGTCAGCTCAGGAGATCTTATTATTATTCTTATAAATATCTCGATAAAACGCTCAAGATACCTAAATCCTGGTTCCCACTTAAACATGTTTTCTTAAACTCAAGGGGGTGTTTACAAACACATCTCATCTCCCCCTCACCAATCTTGAAAAATACTGAGACGAGGAGGAGGCCACTCAGATTCATGAAGATTACCTCTAGGAATAACATGGGAAAAGCAAGGGATGTAGAAAACACTCACTCTGTCCCGTTGATGGAGTCAGGCAAAGTCAGGCAGCCAATAATGACTGTTTCCACCTGACTCCACTTTACATGCTTGTTCCCTATATAAGGTGCGGTCAAGATCAGGTGAATGAGCAAAATGGGGAAGCACATAGGACCTGAGAAGCTGAGAGCTGCCGGAAGAAGGTTCCGGAGGAGCATGATGTGCTGGAACGCTGGCCCGGTGTGCAAAGCGGGCTGCAGCTTGTTGAAGGAGCCGTGCCTCCTGCAAGCCGGACAAAGGCAGCTGGGACCCTGCTTGCAGAGTCTCTGCAAGTGCTCGTTCCCTTGTGACATATTCCGTGCGCAAGAGTGACAGAGAGGGTAGGTGGTGAGACCCTGACCTCAACACACAGCATCCCAACATGAGTTTCTCATGAGAGAGAGAAACTCTGGTGCATGCTGGTGGCTGGAGCGGGGGAAAGAAATAGAGCAAGAGTTAGTCAGATTTGAAAGCAGCACAAAGCGCAAGGACAGAAAGTAGAAATAGTAAGCAAGAAAGTAAAAGCAACAAAACAGTGCAAAAGCAAAGAGTCACGAAAACGGTGCAGAAGTAATAAGGATGGAAAGCAAGCAGAGCAGAAAGCAGCCAAGCGGCCCGCAACAAAAGTCGAAAGTGAGTTGAAAGTAAAGTTGGGGAAGTGGCCCAAGAGGAGCAAAGCAGATAGAAAGAAGCAAAGTGAAAGAAAGGACAGTGCGAGAGTGCACAAGCGTGTCACAAGAGGACAAGTGACTTGGGTAAAGAGAAGTGAATTAAACAAAAGGTGCAGGTGCACAAGCAAAGCAGGAAGGTGCAAGAGGCACAAAGATAAAGTGAGAGAAACAAAAGCCAAGAGGGGCAACAGGGTCGGAGTGATATGACATGGCATTTATAAAGCGCCTATACACAAGTGTTTCAAGACGCGACAAGACAAGGATGAGGCACAAGAGGAGGACAAAACAACTGTCTTACTAGGCCTTCTGCCAATCAGATCGTGCAAGTACGGGGAAGAGGGAGGTGAGAAGTGCCAGGGAGTTGTGGGGGGATGGTAGAAGTGCAGGTACATAATAAGTGCCGCCGGCAGGTGGCTCATGAGTGCAGAGAAAGGGACTTTAGGGCTACAGGTACAGACCCTAAGCGCTGGGGGAGCCTGGAGGCATTGCAAAGGCAACTGGAAAAGCAGGAGCCTTGGCCCATGTTCAGAGGGTAGCCAGGTGACCAGTGCGCGGAGCAGTCATGGACATCAGCGGGGAAGAGGAAGAGAAAAAGCTGAAGCGATAAGGTTTTGAGTTGCTTCCAGAAGTGGTTCTGCTCTAGAGTGGTCGCTCCTAGGAAAAGCCAAGAGCCTGGCGTTCTCGGAAGCCTCTGGTCCTGCCCCAAGAAGAAAGTGTATGAAAGAACTGGTGAGTAAAACATATTTCAAAAGTGATGTGTGTTTAACATTTGGAGCTTTAAGAAATCTGAGTACATCCCGATTAAGAGAAACGTTGTATTTAAGAGTTCAAAGAGACCTGAGCTTGGGGAAGAGAACCTCAAGTGGCCTGAAGACTTGACATTCTGGTTGTGTTGTTAAGAGGTTTAAAGCTTGGAAAGGGAACCCCAAGAAGCTTACAGAAGGAACTGTGATAAATTTTCTTTTTTATGGTATTTTGGAGTTTGACCATACTGAAACGTGGGGTAGGGAACTCCAGAGCACTTAAGAACTTTGTTAACTACATGAGGTCTAAGAAGAAGGTCCTACGAACAGCTCTATTGTTTTGACATTGACCAAGCAGCACCTGGTAAGAAGAACACATATAGCCTACCCTGGTTCCCATTTTTGTTGAACCACTACTCAATTATTTTTGAAAGATTCCCTATCACGTTTTTGTATAAAGTGAGGGCAAGCATAGGTTCAGACACAGACTGGCTTTTATTTTGGACTACTAGACATCGACGGCCATCAGAAACATTGTATAAGAGAACTGCCCCTTTAGAGTTAGGGCCAGCTTGTCTACTTTGATGCTGATTGTGTATTGATAGTGCAATTTGAATTTGGGTAATTTTTCTAACACTTGTTAAATTCAATTAATGAGGTTCTTCAGGGCCTAAAATCATTGGTATTGTAACTAGAATATTCTGAATTAAGTTCTTGACTGGCTACTTGAATATCAACATGAAGATCATAACGGAATTAGTGCTCAACAAAAAAAAGGTAAGAAAAGAAGCAAAAAAAACTCCTTGTGTTAGTTACTTGAACTTAAAAGGACAAAACACAGTTAACCAGGAAACAGCATTTAGTCTTTTGGTGTTTGGCATACAATCAGTTTTGCTGTGATTGACATGGGTACTGGGCATGACATCCTTAGTAATCGGGTCTTTGTTGCATAATTTAACTGGCAAAGTCAATTTGACCTGTCTAATTTTTCTTTGTAGTTAAAATTAGGAATGATGTTTTTGTTGGTTGGTCTGTTCTACCAAATAAGGTACGGTTTATCACAAAATCGCATTTGACATGTTGATTTTGGGGTATCCAGTCATTTTACGGCAAACATTACAGAGTGGTACATAACAGAGCGGACAAAAACACAGAAAATATTAAATAAATGTATAAACGCTAGTGGGGTTAAAATGGGTCGGAATGGGGTTAGGGTTGCGTTATAAGGGTGGAAGTTGGGGGATAAATAAAAAAAACACTAAAATAAAATCAGTGTCTTTCTGTGCTTTGACCACGATTAAATGTGCCACTCTGTAATTGTGGTTGGTAAAATCACATATAACCGATTTTGGCTCCTATTCAGATCTGCTGCGATTAACTTGTATGATATTTGAGCTCAGTACTAAGCTCTTCATTGATTCAAAGGTTCTTGTCACTGTTTTCTAAATGCACATATTCTGCCTGACATGTTTTGGAGGATACACCAAATGGGCCTTGGTAAACAAGGAAAATAAATTGTCTGCTGACTGAAATTGCAAGATGCAATATCAGTGAGTTCTGTGAGTTCATACCTGAAATTATTGTGCAGATTTGCTTTAGTTAGTTCTGGGCGCCATCTTAATTTGGATGATTAGGTAGTTTCAGTTTAGGAAGATATCTTATTCTGTAAGTATTGGGATAATAGAAATGAAAAGGCAAACTTCACTGTTCTTGTGGTCAAAATAGTCTAGTGAGCTGATATCAATGACATTTATTATTGGGCACACTTCATTAAACTAACTTACCGTTCATTTTAAATGATTGTATTCTAAAGGAATGTGACTTTATGCCAGTTATGCATCCCTTGTCTGAAGTATTGTTTGGTATTGTCTCCTATTTCGTCTAAAATAAGACAAAACTAATTATTAGCTTACTAATGTGTGTCTGTTCTCTCTGGGTTTTTGCTGTTTAATGTGGACAATAGGAGTTGTGAGTTGTGATCGCCCGGCATGGAAACAATGGTGGCGGCGGGTTTACCGCCACCGTTGTTTCCATACCGGGCGATTTGTAATGAGGCCCATTGTCTCTGGTTCTCAAAGATCACAAATGTTCAGATCAAGCAAAGGAATACATCCAATGAAATTTTCCATGTGAATGATATTCACAGTTCCAGGGAATGGCTCCCTTCTCCAGTTTTCTCTGTACCGCAAGAAAAGTTCCAACAAAGAATCATAATGTGAGTTATAATCCAAGAAGACAACTCCCTCATATTGGCATGTTTACAGTTCTGGGGAATGGCTCACTTCCCCAGGTTTCCTCTTTACAATTTCGAGGACAGTTCATCAATCCCAAGGGCATATATTCTCCTTGAGTTGCTCCTTCGAGATATCACAATTCAAGTGCGGATTCCAGACTCGGAGGTTAGCTGGTATACTCTCCTGCCAGGTTTTCCTTGGCTACTATTCACAAACTTAAGGGCATGGATATTCCTTAAGATTCTCTTTTTTACTGAGGTGTGTTACATTGTACTTGACGTGTCCTGGTATACTCTCCTGGCAGGACTTTCACTTGACTCAGTCTCTTACAACCTCTTGACTTTGCCTGGTATACTCCCCTGCCAGGACTTCTATTCAGTCTCTCAAATAATTGCTCTGAAACACTTAGCTTTTCCTGGGGTATTCTTCTGCTAGGACTTTTATGCAGATTCTAAATATTTGATTTATAATTCCTTTTAAACACTTGGCTTTGCCTGGCATACTCTCTTGCCAGGACTTGCATGAAATTGCCATTCTCTTCATCCATACAATATTGGCCAACGTTGATTTATCGACTCTTGTATGCAAAAGTCTTTTTCAATATTCACTTTCCTGCTTTGGGACCCTGCCCCTTTCACCAGACCATTAAAATGTAAGAGATTCTCCCTCCTTATATATGGGTTAAACAACCCAGTAATAGTGAAAGTCAAATGTTACTTTGCTATAGGCTTCATTTTGTATCTCTCGCTTTGCTTTCGTAACGCAGCACATGCTTCTAGGTAACCCATCTTTCTTCCCTGAATTTACCGGGTATTCTGAATTGTTCTTGCGCTTCTCCGCTTTAGGTTGTTGAACCAGCATGCGTCCAGTTAGCCTCTGCACCTTCACCAATTTTGCTGTTTGCGTGCTCTGCTGCCTCGCGGTCTCAGGTGGCGAGCTTAGAGCAGCCTGGTTTCTGCCTGCGTCGGGATTCGCGGTCTCCCTGTTTCCTACGGCCAGCTGCTCTTCAGCATCCGGATTGGTGTTCGCAGAGGCCACCACACCACACAGCCTCTGCACTTGCTGGCATGTTTGTTTTCCATCCTGGTTGTCTTCAATGCTCTGCCCCTCTTTCTCGTTACAGTGGCCCACATACTATTGGGAGGAATCACTACTGCTCCCTGCCTCTTCCTTATCTCAGTTACTGGAACATTACTTCTTGGAACATATTGGGGGATGCCTGATGTAGGTCTTGGTAGTGGTTGGGGGAAATAGTGTCGGAGTAGGCCATCAGGGCCTCAGGAAGGGAAGGAACATCCCTGAAAGGGAAAGCGGGGTATCTAACGTCCTGGTGGGCTTTAATTACTGGCTGGAATAGAAGTGACACACGTGCTAAGTGTCTTGAGGACGCTCGAGGGAATTTTGGGATTGAACAATTTGTGAAAACTCGAACACATAACAAAGGGAATATATTAGACTGGGTAGCTGCTCATAACATGACCCTTTCTAATCAGATCATCTCCCCCTGCCCTTGGTCAGACCACTCTTTTATCCACTGTACTATTGTATGTGAAAACATGGGCTCACAGAGGAAAGGAATCTCACACCGAATGCTGTACGACCCTGGTTTTTACCTTCAGCACAGGAAGTGAAGGACATTGTTAAGTACCAGAATACCCTTCAAGAGACTATTAATATTATAGCACCTTTAAGAATAAAGGTGGTCATCTAGAGGCAGGCTAATACCTGGTTCACCCCAGAACTATAAATCCTTAAGAGCGCCAAAATAAAAAGTCTCTACAGATGGAAATCCTCTATTAATGAGTGTGACAAAGAGGGTTATCGGTGGGCAGCCAACCGATTCAAAGAAGCTGTCGTACTTGCAAAAAAATCCTCTTTTGACCACAGAATTGACAAAGCGCAATCACAGTCCAAAGAACTATTTAAAATCCTTAAGAAATTAGAACACCCTGCATGTCATGATACGACGTTTCAGTCCCTTTTGGACTACGTGGTCCATAAAACACTGCTACATTCCTTCCAAAGTGAGTCCAACATGGCCGATGCTAGTGCACCGCTAATGCTCTAGTGTTTCCAGAAGTTCGCCAGTTCCTTGAAAAGAGACATGCCCCCGCGGTGCTGCGTGTCTCAATGCTAACTTTCGGTACTTCGGAAAGTGTGGTCGTACCTTTCCCCTTGTGCTTAATAGCGCCTTCTCCCTTCCAGGTACTCCCTTCGCTTATTTACTAGCGCTCCTCCTCCCCACGCCTTGCCGCCCGTAGCATGTACTCTTTTACCGCTTTTAGTACATGTCTTGGTTCCTTCCTGGCTTTCCTCCTCTGAGACTCTGCAAATACTTCCTCATCCTTCCTGGAGTTGAATGCATACTCACCACGGTCAGAATTCACCTGCACGCTGGCGACAGAGGACAGGCAACTGTGTCTTTACAAAACCTGAGCTGTCCGGAAGAAGGAAAAACCCCAGACCAAGACTTTGAAAGATAAACAGGTGAGATTCCAGGCAACGTGTGACACTCCCCACGGTAAAACGGAGATTATCATTAGGTATACCGATTGGTGTACATCCATTCAGGAAGCCATGTGTGGAAGACTGAGTACAATCAAGCTTAATATTGAATCTGCCAAAAAATCTATAGCACCTAGTGCTGAGATAACTGACACTGTTACCCATAAATTGTGGAGGCAAAACAAGCAGTTTTACTTTAAACCGGTGTCAGAGTCAGAACTAGCACTATTAAGTAAAAATATTAAGCTGAAATCCTTCAAGGGGGATGCATGCCCTGCTCTGGTCATAAAAGCCTGTTCCCCCATGCTGATTAGCACCCTGTGTAAGTTTGTCAGTGCCTGGTAGGCATTAAGAACACATGGATTACACCTCTACTCAAGAAGCCAGGACTATGCCCTCTAAATCCCCTGAACTAACAGCCAATTTCTAATGAATCTTTCCTGCTGAAGATTCTAGATCGTGTAGCATACACACAAGTGGTGGTGGACACTTAGGCAAAAATCTGAAAGATGGGAACTGAGTACTCCCAGTTTCAAAGTGATGGCTGTGACATAAAATCTAAAAATAAAGTGAAAACTCTGGGGGTCCTTTTTGATTGTAATCTCAACATGAAGGCTCATGTTGGCAGTTTGGTGTCTTCAGCCTCGTACTATATCAAACCTCTGGCACAACTATGCCATTTTATATCAAGAGCTAACCGTGAGACAATAGCAAGGGCCATAATTGGTTCAAGGATCGTCTACTGCAGCAGTCTACTTGCGGGCCTATCTAAGTCTGACTCCTGTCAGTTTCAGGTTATACAGAACAACGTAGTTAGAGTTATTATGGAGGTGCTGTAACCTAAAAGTAAAATGAGAATGACTCTTGAGTAATTGGCATTTATTTGTCCTTCTAGAATAATGTGAGTGAAACTGGGACACAATGGATGGCTAGAGCAACGCAGTTTAGCACGTTTTACACTTACCCTCAGGAACTTGTAAGAGCCTCCTCGGAACTGCGCATTTGGTTAATTTCTCAATGCATGCAGTCCAGCATTTACGTAAATATGCCATTATGTTGGAATGGTGTGTGATACCGTCATTACTTTGACATTTAAAATAACAAGAAATAAACATTGTTGGTGCTCTCCCTAATTTCTCTTAAAACTGCTGTCATTTGTTGATGAAATAAATGTGTGGATTTTGGATGCTTTAATACATTTCATGATTGGGATTTAGCTTGGACTATTTGAAGGTGACCACGGTGCTCAGTACCTTAGACAATGTCAGAAACACGTTCATATACACGTGTGTACATTGAAAAACAACACTTTGATTTCACAGTCCACAATGGAGATAATTTTCTTGTTCAATCACTTGCTTATACCCATCTCTGATAGGGTTCTCCACGTTGCGAAGGGCGGAGGGCGGGCCTTTTCTTTGGCAGGCCCGTAGCTGTGGAATGCCTTGTCGGTAGCGCTTCGTCACATTCAGGATTTTAACAAATGTAGGCAACACTTGAAAACCTATCTGTTCAATTAAATTCTGTTGGTCTCTCCCACGGTTTTTCTATTTCGTCCCACAGTGAATTTTGCACCTTCTAAGAACCTGATTGATAGATCATTTATTCCTTGATTATTATAGTTTAAGTCCAAGTGTTACATTAATGGTGTGAAAAATATATTTCGACTCTTTTTGCTCAGAAGTTGTTCATTGTTGCCCGCTTGTGTATGTTGGTGAATTTTCTCGATTCCAGAGCCGAAAGCCGATATCCTCTATATTGGCAGTTTGATGCTCCTTCTGCCAATGTACTGCAAGTGAATATTCAGCCTCTGCATTTTGATGGCTCGAAGATGTTTTGCAAAGCTAACCGTTAAATTTAAATTTTTTCATAAAGTATGAAATGTCACATTTTGATTTGAGCAAGATAGATATTAATCTTGCATTATGAATGGGTTGCTTCTCTCTGATCTACTCTGGGATTTTCCTTTATTGTAGGTATTCCAGAGGAGTTATGTCGCCGGAGCGGCATGTACGCACACGGTTATATTTCACCAGTGAGAGCCATGTGCACTCTCTTCTATCAATTCTTCGTTTTGGTGCCTTATGTGATGTAAGTAGAATGTGTTCAATAAATATGTTTGGTTAGTTATACATAATCTGTTCAAACATTTTAAACATGGCATTCCATTTGAAAATGACTATAAAACTGTAATCCAAAAGCTGATAAATCACATAGTTCTTCTGACTTGGTATTCATGCTTCTAAAACAAAGCTTGCGTTCTTTCACCCTATGACATCTTTTGGGTGGTGACTATGATGATAAATCCTGGAGTGCATGCTGCTCCCACTGATCCTTTTGAAAATGAAGTTCTATTTTACATCAATGTGCTTGTATAACCTGAAATCTGCTCGAATGAAAAGGGGAGCAAAGATATTGGGATGGTTCTTCATTTAACTTGATGTTCTTTCTTCAGATATTTACATTTACTGTTATCAATGGATGCCACAACCAGTGTGCTTGAAGCAGGTCTTTTTCTTTTTTTAAACATGTTATTAATACCCTGGGGGGTGGCCCTAGGATGCGAATATCAATGATACCTGTGGCAGTGGGCTTGATCAGCCTTTAAGGGCACCAGAGCCTGGCATTAAGGCCTGATTGAATAAGTTGGCCCCAGGCCACTAACAGACGATCAAGTACAGCATTGTGTGACCTGTTGCTTAAATTAAGTTCTTTTTCATGTTGTGTCATTGTCTAATGTACTAATTTACTGATTATTCCTGAAGACATGTATGCTTGTTCCCCTCTGCAGAGGTAGCGGAACCTAGATTGCAACAAGGTAGTGCACCGTTATTTTATTTAATGTCTCCTTAAAAAAAAAAATAAGTATGCAAAGAGATTCACTCATCCACTTCTAAGAATGATGAGTTTGAGCAGGTTTTTCCAAAAAAGCAGTTTTGCTCAGTCTTTCATATGCTTTTGAAGTACTACAGTTGACGCCTCCCTTAGGCCAACATTTCCAGACTTGAGCAAGCTTATCCCATCCTTGCTTGATGTCTCCTTTCTGTCAGTGGAATCGTCTGTTATGGAACAATCTCTATTCTGTACTACACTTCACTCTAATCATTCAATATAGTAAGAGGCTTAATTCAAAAGGTAAACTAATTTTGTGGTGATTAGCGGCTAGCTGGCTTTGAGTAATTGCAAAGGGCCCGGTTTGGCTTTCAATAAGGCAGCACAGACGAGGCAGAATCAAGGGGCAAAACCATATTGAATGCTTACATTTTTCTAAAGTGGATACTTTGTCAGGAACACGGATAAGTGTATTTTACTTAACTTGCTTTATTTCCTTTCATCAGCAAGAATCTAAATTTCCTATCAACCTTGAGTGCTGTATTTTCCCAGATGTTTGAAATGTTATTCAGGTGATACCATTTAACCAATCCATTCTCTAGAGGAGTTTATCAATCGTTTGCAGTCCAGGCCATTTCCTCGTTCTTTGCTGCTCTTTCAGCAGTCAAGTAATACTTGTTTTGCTCCGTCCATTTTTATGTTTTTATTTATAGATTTATGCTATGTTGTTGCTTTCATTGCACTCCAGTTAATATTGACTAAATGGGGACAGGTCTTTGGGCAATTTAATGTTCTGCAGTGCTTAGCGTTTTGTTGCCATAGTGTTAGGGCGAATTCTCATTTCTGTGCTAATTCCCTTCAACCTTAGAGACCCACATCTCTTTTGCTGGACTTTAGGACTTTTTAATCTTAACCCTGGAGTGAGTGAGACCTTTTTCTCACTCTCTGATGTGTTTTGACCTAATTTGGATTATGTGTTTCCTCTATGTTTGGAGTCTGACAAACTCCATAGGCATCTACTTTTTGTATCGTGACACACAGCACCTTCAGTGCAGTGTCACAGAGAAATCCTTTACATTTCTCATAAGGGTTAAATACCTTTTCTTGTGTGAACTATAAACTACTGTTCCCAAGAATAGTAAAGTGAAATTAACTTTACTTACCTTTTTTCCAGCACATACCATCTTATGTGGAGTGTTGGGGGTTACTTAGTGTACTCTTATCCTACATTCTCATGTAACATTTTTTATGTTACTTTCACTACTTTACATGGCTGGTGGCAGTGGTTTTATTTTCCTACCATTGTTCTTTTCTACAACAGGCTGAATCCTCAGCTGCGGTATAGCACCCTTTCTTGGGGTTTACTCTGCATGCCAAGCCATGTTTGAGCCCTTTGTCCATTTTGCCTTTGGTGGGCTTCAGCCCTGAAACCCGCCTATGGCTCCAGTGTGTCTGGAAAGGCAGGATGTGAGGGAGGATCCCAAAACTGCCCTGTCCTTTGTTTCTAGGAGTCCATGAATGCAACCAGTCCTGATTGGCTGGCTTTCCTTTCACAACAGTCACCTGCTGTTTGAGTGACAGCCTAAGCGGTCAGAGTCGATCACTGGGTGAAACACCCGACAGAGAAACCGTGAACAAAGCTTGCTGCATCCTCCTGGACCTTTAAATTGCCTGGTGAAGCCCTGTTGGTGTTCTGAAACTCCTTTTTCTGATCGACAAGAGAAGCTCCGGAAGGGGCGACTTCTTCCCTTGGCTTAGTGGGACCAACTAACCTTGAGATGAGCTCCACTGGACCTTCTTCCCTAATTGGCTGTACTTCTTTGCTGCTGCAAGACCCGAGTTCCAGGGGTCGAGAAATCCGTAGTGGAGTGCAACGTGTGCAACCCAACCAGAAGCTCCAGGAGTCTCCTAAGGACCCTCCAGATGCAGGACGACCAGAGCTCGAGTCCCCTCACCAAAGTGCAGGTCTCAAGGAGTGAAGGAAGCCCAACCGGTATCCGAGATCAGCGGTGTTGCTGAAACCGCGAAGTACCACTGATTAGAAAAGAGCCCTTAACTGCGGACGACTTCCAAATTGCCGCTGCAGGAGTCCTCTAGACGTCCTCCCTCTTGTCCCTACAAATAAGGCTCAGGAACCCAGGGTCTGCATCACTGCAACAGAACAGAATCCAGCTGGACCCCTCTTCTTCAAGCCAGAGGTACTGTTTAGACCTGGGGTACTTACCTCAGTGTCTTTAGCTGCGCTCTTCTCAGTTGAGACTTGCATTGGCTACTTTTGTTGGAGTTGATTACAACTCTGCTTTTCACAAGTGTAACAGCTTGTGACCCTACAAGTGATTTCTACAAAACTCTCTAACTTTGTGCAAGACTTTTACTATCTAAGAAGTGCCTCAGCACCATAGACTGCTCCAATTGACGTTGGCTGACCCTGCTCCTTACAGACTCTTCTAGTCCATTGACTTTGATATTTCTGTCCTTCAGAGGTGGTAACTTGTTTTAAACTGTTATTGCTGGAAAATACTTGTCTAGATCGCATTGGAAGATTAATTGTCCTCACCTATACTGAGAACCTGTTTTAACCTTTTTCCTTCCTTTAACCTTTCCTTTCTGCAACCTCAGAATCTGCGAAGTATAACTAATGATATATAAATGCCATTACAGTCCTTGTGAATGAAGTCATCTCCGGGTGCAGAAAGTGTGTAAAAAGCATCTCTAAAAAGTATTCACTAAACTTATACCGATTCTGGAAAAGTATTTTAAAGTATATTTGATTGTCACCTATCTTGCACTTTTGAAAAAACCCTTATTTAAAAATTGATGTTAAATAACTTTATAACTGAAACCTTGAGTGTAAGTGTTACTTGGCTACTTGTATTTGCAAATTTCATTGCTACAGCTCTACAGCTCACATTTAACCCTCTTGAGATAGGCCGGCTGCTCAGTCACACTACTACCAACTTGTGTAGTACAGACCTATACCAAGAGGTTGGTTACCTAATACCAAGCAGATAAGTGTTGTGTAGTCTCACACAGTGTTACAACACCAATTTTTACCTAACATATGGGGATAGGTTTTTGGGCAATTTAATGTTCTGCAGTGCTTAGCATTTTGTTCCCATTGATGAATTAGCAGGTGTGTGCGAGTTCTAGCTCCTTCTCCTCCCCCATACTGTTGTTGATGGTTTGAAGCCTGTTGTTTGGGCTTGCAGTGAAGCAGGCTTAGTCTCAGGCCCTTCGAGCCCTGGCATTGCGCCTCATAATTCATGCTGTCTAGTGTGCGTAGAGCTGGGTGTCGCACCAGGGCCCCCATGTTCATTGTCCTCGAGAGTAATGCCAGCAGTGAGTGCCGAGTGCATTGAGAGTGTGCATCAAGCCACTCCATTTTCTTTGTGGGCTCTAGAATACCAAGGGATCCACCTCTCAATGTGCATGAGCAGACCTTGCACCGCAAGTGTCGTCCATTCCTTTCACACACTCGCATTTAATCAACACTCATCTTGGAGTTCTGAGCCACGGTACTAGTGTACCTGTTAAATATTGATGGTATAGCTGTCAGGTGTATTACACACATGAGAATCGTGCTGGATTTTGTGTGGGGACCTAGCATACAATTCATTGAGTATGCGTGAGGGGACTCGCATAGCCCCACTGCATTGGCAGTCCCCAACCTCCTTAGCCAAAGGTCCAAGCTGTACGTGCAGGGCTTCTGGGCACCCACTTTGGCCATTTGATTGATGTCTAGCTCTGTCGACTGGACATAGAATGCAGAGGGATGTCGGGGAGGAAGATCCTCAGAAGGGTCATGAGGACTCAGACTGGCTATTATGGGCATTAACCTGGTGCGGCTCAGGCTGTTATTTTCAAGAGGGTTCTAGGGAACTTGGTGGATCTAGCACTGCATCTAACTTTCTCTGAACTGCAGCTAGTGCAGCAGAGGCGTGATGCTCTGGAGGCTCAATTGCCTAAGTGAATCATGAGAAGCACACTTTGAAGCCTTTTATAAATGAACAATTATAATTCTCCAGCATGGGGTCGGCATGGATTCACATGTTCATGAATATTCCCTGTCATCAGGCCGGGAATCCTCGATAAAAGAAAAACAGTTTCACTTATAAACTGTCTTTCTCCTTTAAACCAATCACTGAGCTCTGGGTCTGGGTCTGCCCCCAGCCAATGATTGTTCCCACATAAGCCCCTCCTCTGGCAGCCATCTTCAGATTTGGTAAGCACGTAAAGTGATAGTATGACTAAGAAGAGCTGCAGAGGGGACAGCAGGGGAGTTCGCATATGAATCCATGCCTGAACCATGCTGGATAGAAAGTAACTTGTTCCTTCTCCAGCATGGGGTCTGGCATGGATTCACATGCTCATGAATCCGATTTTTTACCGCACGTTCGTGTTGGGAGTCCTCGTGTTTTGCTCTCTGAGCTTTTCTACAATTTTGCGCCTTTTTTGATAAAAAGTTCTATTTTTGGTCAGTTGAGCCTGGGTGCTCTTTCGCTCCTTTGACCGGCAAGCAGGGATCCGTTTGTCAGCATCTTCAACGCCCCTCAAGGGCAAGAATCATCAAAGTTTCATAGAAGATTCCAGAAGGCCTTTGGGCCTACACCGCAAGCCGAACAATTTTGGAGAAGGACGGAGGATCCTCTTAAAGCTCTGCTCTAGCTGCGGATTGAGGAACGTGTTTGTAGAAGACAAACTCCTCCAGTGCTTCCACTGTCTCCATCCGGACCACAGGGAAGTGGATTGTGAAATCTGCCTTGGTTTTTCCAAGCGAACTGCCAAGGATTGTCGCGGTTGGCGGTGTGGCTCAACGCCAAGGCCTCTACTCTGTGCGGCAAGCAGGGGCATGCCTCACCCAGGAAGGCCTGGTTCGAGGAGCAAGCTTCTAAGTCCTTTGAAGGTGCTCCATCCGTGGGGGCCCAAGAAAATGACAAGCACCGCAAATCCATTTCCGTAGTGGGGTGGCCGTGCAAGCTAGTCCTGCGATGGGCCGGGTGTGCTCATCTTCACTGTATGCCTCCATCTCCAGTCATCGCTCCAGCTCCTCCTCGAAGAGGAAGTCAGTTAACCCATGGAAGCTGCGGGAGAAGCTGGAGAAGACCAAGGCGCAGGGAAAGGTGTCTGACCTACCCTTGAAGGCCCAGGCGGCACATGCAAAGTCATCCTCGATGATCGAGCTGGTGGCCGCCGCCCTCTCGAAGGTGAATGGTGCTGACCCGGTCCAGCAGGCCCCGGTGGCGCCCAGAGTATCCCTGGTCCAGAGTAACACGCCGGAGAAGAGGATGCCATCCCTAAGCCTGAGACCGACCCCTCGGGATGTAAAAATAGGAGGCGGGCCTCAACCGTGCTCCAGGGCGCACATGTTTCTTCCTTGGATGAGGAGTATCTGGTGTCCGTTCACATGGTCCCGGAGGATGTGGGGAACGATGACGGAAACGCAGAGAGGGGACGACGGTGGAAACGATGGCGCTGGGCCCAACAAACCTACTCCCCCCGACACCTCCAAGGGACGTATGGCTGGACATCCTCTCGACCCTCCACACCTTGTTGTCAGAAATCCAGAAGAGGATGCCAACGGCGCCACTGGCTCCGGCAACACCCCGGGCCAGCCCCCGGTGAAGAAGAGGAGACAGCACCCTTCACCATTTCATCAACCTCTGCACATGCCCTCCCCCCCTAGGGATACGGGGACGGATACAGCTACTTCGGACACGGACGATGATGGCAGCGTTTCTCAGCCGGCGAGGGCTTCTCCCACGGACAACGTGTGGTTGTTCTATATCATGGTAGCCAGAAGAGACAAAGAAAGAAGGTTTCCTTTACCAACGGTGTGAAGCCAAGAGAAAGAACATTCTAGCGGTGCCTCTCCTGGACGTCGTTAGGGACGAGGGCCTGGCGTTGATGAGAAACCTGGCCTCGGCCCAGTCGAAGAGTGATATGCTGGAGAAAAAGTACTGTGTGCTGGAGTCTACACCCAAGTGCCTACGTTCTTAGCCTTCTCCGGACTCTGAGGTCTCGCTGGCAGCAAGAAATCAATCACCTAACCGCTTCGTCTTTAGCCTCTGACCCTCCGGACAAAGAAAGGAAGAAGTCTACTCGGCTGGGACGACAGTCAAAACAGTTCTCCAGCATGGGGTCTGGCATGGATTCACATGCTCATGAATATTCCCCATCGTCAGGCTGGGAATCCTTGGTAAAGAAAAAATCAGTATCAGTTTCGTTTCTGATCTGTCTTTCTTAGTAGTAACCAATCACTGATCTCTGGGTTATACTGCCCCCAGCCAATGACTGCCCTCTCCCTAAGCCCCGCCCCTGGCAGCCATTCTCAGATTTTTACTGCACGCTCAAGTGTTGGGAGTCCTCGTGTTTAGCTCTCGAGTTTTTTACTGCGTTTTCATGCTTTTTCAGGAGAATTTCTCATTTTTTTGGTTTAATCGAGCCTCAAGCTCCACCGTTTCTACTATAATGGGGATCCGTTTCGGAATTCTTTTACGCCCCTCAAGGGTAAAGTTTTCATTGAGTTTACACTTCTTGGAGGATTCCGGAAGATCTGCGGCCTACCTCAACGGACATGGCCCAGGACAAGGGGAGCTCGACGCCCGGATCCAAGCTGTTCAGGAACTGCCCTGGATGCGGATTATATAACGTTTTCAAGGAGGACGAGCATTCGCAATGTCTCTACTGCCTCCATGGGGACAAGACGCACGTGGAGAAAGACTGTGCGTTCTGCAAGAACCTTTCGGAACGGACCAAACAAGATCGCCGTTCCCGCCTCGCCATCTGGCTGGAAAAGGGCACAGCAAGTGAGAAGGCGAAGAAGAAGTCTGAGTGGGCTTCTAAGTCCTTTGAGGGCGCCCCAGCGATGGGGCCCCAACAGAAGGCCAAGCACCGCAAGTCCGCTGGCTCCGGGAGCGCTGAAAGGTCGGGTTCTTCGGTTGGCAAGCAGGGCGCTACTTCCCCGGCACGTTCGACCACGAGCCAGCGCTCTGGTTCGGGGAAGAGGAAGTCCGAGAACCCGGGTAGGCCGCTGGAGCGGACCCGGTAGATCTCGAAGGGGGAGCGAGGCGCTGACCCTCCCCCCAAGGCGAAGGCCCAGGACGCACCTAAGGTGGTGAGGGCTTTGATCCATCCGGCTAAGGCCTCTACCGAAGTGGTCGCTGCGACCCTGGCACAGCCGGCTGAGACTATGCCAATGGAAACGGCCTCTGGGCCCAGAGTATCCCTGCCGCCGCGGAGGGAATCCTCTTTCCAGCCCATCGCTAAAACCCCCGTGAAACCCCTGGCTGAATAAGAGGGGGGGGGTGGTGGCCATTACAGACTCTGAATCAGCCTCTGAGGAGGAACTGGTGGATACCGAGAAGGGTCTCAACGAAAGGTCCATAGGCCTCAACGAGAGGTTCGAGAAGGTTCGATCCCAGGGGACGGTCCCTGCTGACGTGATCGAAGATAGCGACGACGACGACGACGACGAACAGGGCCCAGTGGAGCGGCGATCCCGTCCGTCGCAGCTATTGCCCGAGCCCCAGGATAGCTCGGCGGCCATTTTGTTGGCAATCCAATCATTATGTACCGAGATAAGGCCGAGATTACCACGCACCCCAACGGAGGAGCCAGAACCAGGCCCATGGGGAAGCCCTCCGAACAAGTGGAGGAGAGTCCACCCCGCTCCGCCCTTCGTGCCTGTGAGACCAGTGGATCCCTCATCCCCCTCGCCGGGAGAGGATACGGGGACGGACGATGACGGCGGCGATGACACAGCGGACATCCCGCCGTCACTGCCCCCCCGCGGGTGTCCCCAGCCGACGAGGTTGGCTCTTTCCACGCCATGATAACCAGGGCATCCAAGCTCTTCCAGCTCTGCCCTGAAGAACAGAAAAAGGAAGGGGTTCTGTACCAACGACGAGAGGCTAAGAGGAAGACGGTCCTCGTGCTGCCTTTACTCAACGACATCTGGGACGAGGGACTTGCTGTCCTCAAGAACCCTGCCACGACACCCGCCAAGAGGGACAGGTACGAGAAGAAGTACCGAGTCCCCGAAGCCGCCCCCTTGTGCCTCAGGGCCCAGCCCACGCCGGACTCGGTCGTCTCGGCAGCGGCTAAGAAGAAGGCAGCAGGCGCGGCGGCTTCAACTTCCACTTCCAAGCCGGACAGCAAGGGCAAGAAGTTGGACTCTATGGGACGACGAGTCATCTCGTCGGCGGCGACGACGATTACGGCGGCCAATGCCTTAGCGATCGTGGCCCGCTACGACAGGGAGCTCTGGTTCAAGATAGCTCCCCTGCTAGATTTCCTGCCTGATGACAAAAGGGTGGAGGCCCTAGAGTTTGCCTCCGACGACGAGGATGGCTCAAGGCGACAGAGTGTTGGACATGCCGTTCGACAGCAACAACCTCTTTGGTAAGGCTGTGGATGAGTCTCTACAGGCCATCAAGACCGACTCGGAGACGGCCCGGGCCCTTGGGGTGCTTCAGCAGCGACGGGCCTTTCGGAGCCCCGGAGGCAGACAGAGTGCCTCCAAAGGATCCAGCGGTGGCTCCTCCACTTACAGCCAGGCGGCCCGCTCCTCTTCCCAGGAGGCCTACAGAGGTCGCGGCAAGCAAGGGGGTTCCCGCCGTCGTCGCCCAGGAGGCCAAGGTGGCAAGGCCGCTTCCAAGCAAGACTGACCCAGCTGGATTGTCGGACCCCCACCGAAGCACCCCGGTGGGAAGCCGACTGACAAAGTTCATCAGAGTGTGGGAGTCCATCTCCACCGATCGTTGGGTGTTGGACACCCTGGCCAACGGCACTCGCTGGAATTCCTAAAGAAGTGCCCTTGCATTCCTCCCGTGGCCAGGAAGGAGAATCACATCCCTCAACTGCTGTTGGAAGTACGGGCGATGCTCAAGAAAGGTGCCATCGAGCTCGTCCCCAGGAGGCTTTGGGGCTCTGGAGTGCACTCAAGGTACTTCCTCGTCAGAAAGAAGACAGACGGTTGGCGCCCCATCCTGGACCTGCGCCGGTTAAACAAATACATCAAGGCGCAGAAATTCAGGATGGTCCCCCTCCAGCACGTGCTGGGACAGCTAGAGGAAGGCGACTTCCTATCGTCGTTGGACCTGGAGGATGCTTACTTCCACATCCCCATTCTAAAAATGCACAGGAAGTTCCTCAAGTTCGTGGTTCAGGGACGCCATTACCAATTCAGAGCCCTACCGTTCGGATTAAAGTCGGCACCCAGGGTTTTCACCAAGTGCCTGGCACCAGTGGCGGCACAGCTGCGCCTGCAGGGGATCCACGTCTACCCCTACCTGGACGACTGGCTAATCCAGGCAAGGTCAAGGGAACTCGCCGTCGATCATACGGCGAGGACCGTCCGGTTGCTCACGGAGCTGGGGTTCGCCATCAACTACCCCAAATCCCACCTGGTTCCATCGCAAGTAGCACTGTTTTTGGGGGCGAAGCTCGATACAGTGGAGCAATTGGCTTCCCCTTCAGAGGAGAGGACCAAGACCATCCTGGGCAAGGTGCGGCGCCTGTTAGCCTCAGACGTGGCCAGGGTGAGGGCCATCAAGTCCCTTCTCTGGATGATGTCCTCATTCATCTACCTTGTGCCCCTTTGCAGACTTCGGATGCATCCGCTACAGGAGTTCCACGACGCCCACTGGTTTCAGGCGAGGGGGTGCTTCGAGGACAGGATCCCCCTCGACGAGGAGTTCCGTCGGGCGATCCTATGGTGGGGCACCCGGGCTCACCTCACGACGGGCACAGACTTTCAAACCCCGGCGTTTCAGGAGAAAGTGACTACGGACGCCTCTCTGGGGGGTTGGGGGACCCACACCGGAGATCTCGCAAGATGCCTTTGGCTCCCGGAGGAGAGGTCTCTTCACATCAACATCTTGGAGCTCCGAGCAGTGTTCTGGGCGCTCAAGTCGTTCCTCCCGTCCCTCAAGGACAAAGTGGTGAGGATCTTCACCGACAACACCACCACAATGTTCTACATACGGTTGCAGGGGGGCACCAGATCCCCAGCCCTATCCAAGGAGGCCCAGGATTTGTGGCACTGGGCTGTTGCCCAAGGGATGTTTCTGGTTCCTTTCCACCTGGCAGGAATAAAAAACACCATTGTCGACTCAGACATCAGGGAGCTGTGCTCGTGTCACGAGTGGAAACTGCGCCAGGATCAAGTGGATCGACTCTTCCAACGATGGGGCAAACCCCAGATCGACCTGTTCGCGACGGCGATGAACTCCAAGTGCCAGAGGTTTGCCAGCAGGTTCCCACAACCGAGGAGCATGGGCAATGCTTTCTCGTTCCCTTGGGATGGCCTGTTTCTATACGCGTTCCCTCCATTGCCGTTGCTGCTCCGCCTCATCAACCAGCTCAAGAAGTCCAGGTGCAGGATAATCCTCGTCACACCGGCGTGGCCGAGGCAGATCTGGTTCCCAGACCTTCTGGACTTCTCAACGTCCCCGCCAGTCAGGCTGCCGGCGGACGCGGATCTTCTCTCCAGAGAAGGAGGCACCATTCTCCACCACGACCCACAGTTGCTGAACTTGCAGGCCTGGCTCGTGCAGCGCTAGAGTTTGGAGGGTACGATATCCCGGCTGATTGCAGAGAGGTCCTTGCAAAGGCCAGGGCATCCTCAACTCTCAAGTGTTATGGTCATAAATGGAAGAGGTTCTCTGTCTGGTGCCGTGCACAGAAGATCAACCTTCTGCGAATTACGGCCCCTCAAGTGCTGCCAGACCTTCTGTCGCTGGCCAAGGCTGGACTGGCTCACGCCTCCATATAAATACATCTGGCTGCCATCTCCCGATATACCAGGACGACGGGACGGGCGTCCTTGTGGTCCCATTGCCTGTTGAAGGAATTTATGAAGGGACTATTCCGATCATTCCCGCCGGTGAAGGCTCTTGCCCCGGCGTGGGAGCTTAATGTGGTGCTGACCAGGCTCATCGAGGCCGCATTCGAGCCTATGCATTCGGTGCCTCGCCTGCACGACGAGTGGGAGAGATTCAGGCCCTATCTTGCAAGCCTCCATACTTGACTTTTCATGACACGAGGGTGGTGCTGAGGACGCACCCCTCCTTCATGCCCAAGGTGCAGTCAGAATTCCACCTCAATGAGCCCTTGGTGTTACCAGTTTTCTTTCCGTCGCCTTCGACGCCGACCGAGAGGACTTTACACTCGCTGGATGTAGCTAGAGCGCTGAAGTTCTACGTGGACCGCACGAAGAGTTTTCGGAAGTCGTCACAACTGTTTGTGAACTTTGGGTCTGTGAATCAAGGGAGGCTCTCTCGAAGACTTCCATCTCCAGATGGCTCTCCGGCTGCATCATGCATTGTCACCGGTTGGCAAACCGACCGCTGCCCGGCCGTCCGAGAGTCCATTCAACCAGAGCGATCGCAGCTACTACGGCTTTCCTGTCTGGTGTGCCCCTGCTGGACATCTGCAGGGCTGCTACGTGGAGGTCAACGCACACCATCACAAGATTCTACTGCGTCGATCGGGACTCCAGGGAGGAGTCCAGGGTCGGCCAAGCAGTGCTGCGCAACCTGTTCGCTTAAGGTGAGCCTGGTGAGGAGGTAAGAGATGCTTAATGTTGAGTTGTTGTATTGCTTAATGTTGAGCCTGTTGCCACCTCCCGTTGTTGTGCATGTGTATTCTGCTATGTATTCTTTTATTCATGAGCATGTGAATCCATGCCAGACCCCATGCTGGAGAAGGAACAAGTTACTTACCTGTAACTGTTGTTCTCGAGCATGAGTCTGGCATGGATTCACATGCGAACCCTCCCACCTACCCCTCTGCGGCTCTTCACTTGGTCATACTGCCACTTGGCGTGCTGCCAAATCTGAGGATGGCTGCCAGAGGCGGGGCTTAGGGAGAGGGCAGTCATTGGCTGGGGGCAGTATGACCCAGAGATCAGTGATTGGTTACTACTAAGAAAGACAGATCAGAAAGGAAACTGTTACAGATTTTTTCTTTACCGAGGATTCCCAGCCTGACGACGGGGAATATTCATGAGCATGTGAATCCATTACAGACCCATGCTCGAGAACAACAGTTACAGGTAAGTAACTTGTTCCTTATCGCGGCCCGATGTGTGTCAGGACTTGCACCCTCTTTGGTCGCCCTTTGGCACAATGGGCCACCGCAGCCTTCTTACTGTGGGCCACGGCAGGCGTCACAGTTAATGGCAGCCATCTTGTGGTGTAGCCAACTTCTTCACGCCCATCTTCGCCCAATGTCTCACCCCCATTCCCCAGACCCCACAGATTTTGTTACCGATCCGGGCGGCACCACAATTAGCAGGATCTTAGTCAGGATAATATCGGGTGGCAGCGCAAGCCCTGGAGGTTCTGCTTCACTTCAGTCTCCCACTGCCCACGTCCCCCAAGATGACAACTTAATGCAACAAAATCCCTGAGATTCAGCTAAAGCCACCTTAACTTCGCACCTCCTGTTGTGCAGCCTATGACCACAATGATATCACTGATGGTATCACTGACATCAGTGGTGATATTGCTAAACACATCATATATTACATCGATGATTATTTAACTTATGGCATCAGACATAAGATAATTATACGTATTTGCCCATATTTAGAACGCCCGTAGGTGCCTACAAATGTGGTATTAGCATTTTAGATTAGTTCATAACAATGAGTACATTGTTTAAAACAGTAAACAGCTACACATGCATCATATCACTACTTGTAAAGCTTTCCTTTGTAGTACGTTGGTAAAAGATAGCTGAATTATAAATAGGACACTGCTTAGATATATCTAAGATTTGTTCACTATGATATCTATATATACAGTTACAAAAAAGTGTAGAAATAGAGAGACACGTTGAACCCTAATTATTTACGACGTTTTCAAATAAGCCTATGTAAATACTGAATTGTTTACTTGTAAGAAAAATGTGTACATGTATCATTTTCTAATTTACATGAGAAGTGCTTTAAAACAAGGAACAACTAAGTATAAGGATATATTTTAAGAATTTTCACACATGGGTATTGAAAAGAAAGTGATTATTACTCTACATTTGTTAAAGCTTCTGCAGTGCGGCTTGATGTGTGACGGCTCTCCGGCGTTTACTTGCTACGCTTTCAGGTGCCTTTCTCTAATTCTCTAAACTGCAAGCTAGGTGGGTGTGGCTCACTACACGCTGATCCGCGCTGTCTATCTGGCGTGTGTATCCCATTTGGGCCTCCAGTTGCTGCTTACTGTTTCCTGGTCCCTGGAGAGGCTGTTGCACCCGGTGTGGGTATGAAGGGAAAGGCGCAGAGGTGAGGTGAGGAGCCTGGGGACCCTGTGCTCCTTAATTTTCAATGTATTGCAGGGAGCTTGTGCACTCCTGAGGTTAGATCCTGAGTGTTAGCCTGTCTAAGCTGACAAGAAAGGCCTGTCCTGTTGAAGATTTAGTCAGTCTCCAGGCCGTTAATTTGCCTACTATGCCCACTACCAAAATGTATGTGCCAAAAAAGAAACAGGAGTTATTACCTGAAGTTACGGCTGCCCCTCAGTTTAGTGATGTTGAAGTTGGTGGCTCTCCCAGGGGCATAGTTAAGGGTAGTAATCAGGTGTTGGAGGTCTTAGCAAGCAGTGCCCTTAGAAGACCGCATCGCCACAAAGAGAGCATGGATTCAACAGATGGAAGTTGGGTTCTCTACCTTGGATGTCCCAGTGACAAAACATATGGCAGAATTTAAAGAAGTTGCTGTGGAGAAAGATCGTTATTTTGCCTGATGATGCGCCTGTCTTGGGTCAAGGTGCCAGTTATGTCCAAGTGCCATTAACTGCATGGGAGGCACCACAATCCCATTTGAAAAGTATGTATATGGTGATTGCTAAAGCCATGTCACGGTCCTGCCCAGAAAATAATGGATTGCTTGGTGCCCTAATGAATCTGTAATTTGGCTATGTATGAAGGAGAACATTATAAAGGACCTGAATTAATGTAAAACAAATCAGAATTTTTGTGCATGGGTGAACTCTTTTGATGAGTTTACATAACCTGCCCCCCGGATAGGGTGGAAAAAGCATGCCAATGTGACACAAATGATTGGCACTCGAATAGGAGGGATATGTTTTGCCAAACCGACTTGACTATGAATAATAGTATGCCAACTAGGGTGAATGAGTCCAGTGTTCTTCAGTCTGATTTAATCTGCCTTGATGCCAGCTCTTCTGCGACAGAACTTGCAGCAGAGGTTCTCATACCTTTTAAACTGTCTGGAAATGTGGCTAACCCCTCATCCAGTCCTGCTAGGCCAACTCATGGCAAGGATATTCCCATTGAGAAGTTGAGGAGGCCAGCGATATCAGACTGTTTTCAGAGAAAGCTTGTTATGGATGGTAGGAACATTTTCATCACTAATGTAGTTACACCAGAGAGGACCGAAACTAGAGACGCACTTAGAAATAAGGTTTTATCTTGGTTGCATTTCAAAGTGGGACATGGGTGTGTTAGAGGACAGGACTTTAGACTTTTACATAGGTTGCACATTAAGGAATGGTGCTCCAGGGACAATAGTGACTGTAACATCTTAGGTTGTGGTCATGGCAGTTTGCCGTCATTTTTGAGTCTATATAAAAATCTGACCAGTATGTCATCTTAGTCCAATTTAAGGATTGTTCTGAATTAACGTTTTCCTCCGAATGTTTGTATCCTGTGGCTTCTAGCTGGATGTGGAAAGCCTGGTTTATTGGAGCTTGTGCTGTCTGCCGACATCTTTGAATTTATGTAAATGTCTGACCAATATGTATATTTGCTTTCATTTTTGGACTGTTTTTAATCAGATCTCCCATTATCTTGATGTTTTTTGCTTGTTTTGTATTGGGGCTTCTATGCCTACGGGCCTTTTGCCAGCGCTTTAGAAATAAATACAAATAAATAATATATATGTATTTAAAAGAAATTAAGTTTTAACATTCAACATTTGCTGGAAAACATGTGCATAGATGTATATTTCTTTCTGTGTGTCTTTTGTAAGTGATGAACATGTTAAAATTGAAAAAAAACATACTGTACAAAGTAAAAGTAATCTTTAAATAGTATCCAATTTTTTTATACATTTACTTGTGTGTGTTTCATAGATGTCATTAGTGATGTCACCAGTGATGTTATCAGTGATGTCATTATTCTTGTCATAGGCTGCACAACAAGGGGTGCAAAGTTAAGTTGGCTTTAGCTGAATTTTAGGGGTTTGGTTGCTTTAAGTTGTCACATTAACGTCCCTGCTACTAACTTTTTTTCATGAAAAAATAATGTGTATATATATTTCTGAGGCTTGTGGAATCTGCTTAGATCACATGCTATGCATAGGCCGACATCTAGTGGAAGCTGCAGAGTATTACAGTTAGTTTTCGAAACTCGGAATAAGACGTCGACAGGGCGTGCCAGTAATACTATCCCTAGTGTGACGTCCACTGTACCCATGGTCCTTCACTTGTCGAGGTCCCTCAGACTGTTTTATTCTGCCATTATGAGCGGACGCTTATCAGGGAGTTCCATTTAGGCTAACGCCATTTACTTATGATGAGTAAAAAAATAGTTTCCTCTTTCTGTCCTTTTCCTTCCGACTTGGACAAATTTATCGACGCAGTGGAAAAGACAGCCATCGGAAAAATTCAAGATCCGACTGACCCTTTCGGCCTTGGAAGGCCGCACCGGGATTAGGCCGTTTACAGTAGGGAAAGTGAAGGGGGGCAGACATTGTCCAATGCATTTTCCCACCCATTCCCTTTCTCACCTGACTTCCTTCCCCAAACAGGGATGGAACACCATTTAAATTCTGCCCCACATGTAATAAAAAAAGTCCTGTAGATAGACAAACAATGAGTGTGTAACTTGTGTCTGAATCGCGACCACGACGAGCAGTATTGTGTAGCCTGCAAGCTCTTAAAGACCGAAAAACCAAGCGCTGGGCCCATCACGCAATGCAGGCCGAGGCTGCCATTGACTTGGAGGGAGCTTCCAGAGATGGCAGCGTCGCCATCTTTTCGGACAGCGCAGGCGACGGGGAACAGTCAGGTCACCGACCAAGAGACAGGCCCCCAATCCCAAGAGAAAGGCCGGTGGCTCTGTTAAGAGGACGACACAGGTGGCAAGAGCACTTCCACTACCCCGCCACTAAACACACTTCCCGGGGCGATGAGTCAACATCGTCGACCATCCGCCCAAGTATGGCGTCAAGGGAGAGGTCTACCTGTCCCCTGGGCACTCGAGAGCCCGATCACCCCATGACAGGCCCTGAAAATAGAAATACGCCGTCTCTAAAACTTCATCGCTTGAACGTCAGCAGACGAGGCGGAGGTCCATCCCATTACCGAAAGTCAACATCATACGTCGAAATCAGCTGTAGGGTCGAAAAACACTAGTTTATCACACCTAGTCAAAAAACATGTCCCTGAGAGCCTGCTAAAGGCTACTCACTCCAAGAAACTCTCCTCCAAGAGTTCTACTCCTAAAGATAAGTCTCATAAGGACAAATCTACACCTGCTAGGAAACACTCTGTCCCACAGGAGGAGGGTTCTTTGGCTGAAGCCTTGCAGAACAAGGGCCAATCCACACCCCAAGGCCATCCTACACCCTTGGTCCCTACCCCTCAGTGCCCTGGTGTAATTCCCAGTTCAGCCCTATGGACTGCGGAAGACCTAGACACGATCATGACAAGAATAACCTTTATGGCCAATTTTAGTCACTACCAATCCAACCAGCACTAGGTGATCTGTATGACATCCATACAGACACCGAAGGTGATAATGAAGACTATCAGCAATCTGATCATTATTATTATGATGATGAGGAGGCAGAGGTGTATACCCTGTCCTCGCCTATTCAGGAGGGCTCACCAGTTGACAATTCCCCAGTGGATAATCAGCCTCTCCATAATGACATATTAATCAAGGCGGCTGAACAGTTTGGTATCCAGACACAAGAAACCCAACTAGACAAAGACTTTGTGAAGGACATTTTGGGAGACAAGAAGGCTGCCACTCAATTCATCCCAATTTTACAGTCTGTCTAAAGAAGGATTCAACCTTCCTAAGAGACACCTAACCAGACACGAGCAGTAAACCCGCGGGTACAGAAATCTTTCCTCCCATCGCCGTCTGACCCAATGTATATAAGGGGCCAGTTTAAGCCAGATTCGCTCGTGGTTACAACTACCCGTAAAAGGGCAGGGACACCACTAGCCTCTTCAGAGACTCCCCCAGACAAGGAGAGCAAAAAGCTCTACACCATGGGAAGGTAGGTAGCACGTTGGCAGCGTTTTCTACACTGTTGGCAAGTTATAATTGCCATAAATGGGATGAAATAACTACCTTAATAGCTTCTGCTCCCGGACCTTTAAAGTCTCAACTAGCCCTGGTGGCAGCTGATGGCAAAGCTACGTCCAGCTGCATTCTCCAAAATAACCTTGACGCAGCAGATAATGCCAGCCGAATTATCGCTGAATGAACCATAATCAAGCGCCACGCTTTGCTACGCCAGTCTGGCTTTAAGCTTGAGACCCAGGCTATTATTACTTATTGGCTATGCCAGTGGAACCAACAGTTTTATTCGGCAAAGCAGTAGAGGATGCCCTAAAGTTCGCCAAAGAGGAATACGACACCCTCAAGTCTCTGGGGCATTTGACTAACAAACCACCTGGACAGAGAAGCAGAAACTATTTTTGATGTTTTCGTGGCCAAAATTCCCAGAGAGGCTGGCAGACAAGGTCAAAATTCTCCCTGGAATAACAACTAAGGTCAAGCGTCACAGGTTTACCAAAGAGGCTGTCGCCGATCCCGCCGACGGAGGATATCCTCCATATCTAGAGGTGGAGAAACACAGGTCCCCTACCATGCCTTCCCAGTAGGGGGACGTATTTCACACTTCACCCACACATGGGAGGGAATAACCACGGACAAGTGGGTGCTATTTACAGTAGTGGGAGGTTATTGTGTGGAGCTCGTCCAAAGACCATCAGACCATCCCCTGCACCAGACAAAGTCAACAAAGGAAGATCAGCTCATCCTTCTCCAAGAGGTCAACGCGCAGCCTCTCAAGGACGCCATAGAGATTGTGCCGTCCAACGAGGTAAACAAGGGTATTCCACCTGGCAGACAAGGTCAAAATTCTCCCTGGAATAACAACTAAGGTCAAGCGTCACAGGTTTACCAAAGAGGCTGTCGCCGATCCCGCCGACGGAGGATATCCTCCATATCTAGAGGTGGAGAAACACAGGTCCCCTACCATGCCTTCCCAGTAGGGGGACGTATTTCACACTTCACCCACACATGGGAGGGAATAACCACGGACAAGTGGGTGCTATTTACAGTAGTGGGAGGTTATTGTGTGGAGCTCGTCCAAAGACCATCAGACCATCCCCTGCACCAGACAAAGTCAACAAAGGAAGATCAGCTCATCCTTCTCCAAGAGGTCAACGCGCAGCCTCTCAAGGACGCCATAGAGATTGTGCCGTCCAACGAGGTAAACAAGGGTATTCCACCTACCTCCTTGTGCCAAAAAAAGATCTATCTATGTGCCCAGTGTTAGACTTACGCCCTGCAAACACTTATGTAAGGACACAAAAATTCTGCATGACAACGCTACAAGAAGTAATCTCCCTGCTAAAGCGGGGAGGTTACATGGCAACACTGGATAAGATGCCTATTTTCATATTTCGATGTTCCCAGCGCACAGAAGACTCTTGCGTTTCAAATTAGCAAACCAGCACTACCAATTCAAGGTGCTACCCTTCGGAATAGCGTCTGCTCCAAAGGTATTCACCAAGGCACTGGCGGTGGTGGCAGGGCACCTGTGCAGGGAGACGGTCTCTGTGTACCCCTACCTGGATGACTGGCTGATCACAGGGGAATCACCCCATCTTTGCAACAAAACACGCAAAGAACCATAAACCTTCTCTTCCAATTGGGCTTCTCAATAAACGAGAAAAAGTCAAGTCTTGTACCAAACGCAACAAAACAGTTCCTAGGAGCTGTCTTAGACTCAAAAGCAGGCTTGGCCTTTCCATCCATGGAAAGAGTTCAAAACATGCTTCGGCAAATACCTCAGTAACAAGCCGGTCGCCAGATAAGCATGCGCAAAGCAATGCATTTACTAGGCATGATGGCTTTGTGCAAATACCTTGTCCCACACACACGTCTGCGCATGCGCCCCATGCAGGAGTGGTTGGCAAAACAGTGGTCTCAGGCAAGCGGTCAGTCCGACAATCTAATGCTCGTTTCGCCAACACTGGTTCAAAACCTACGCTGGTGGACAAAGGAAAACCTGTTAAAGGGAAAACCCTTCCACGATCCGGAAGCGTAAGCGATCGTTACAACAGATGCATCACTCTCCGGGTGGGGGGCTCATTACCTTCACCACACAGCACATGGTCTTTGGACTCGGCGCACAGAACCACATCAACCTGCTGGAACTTCTAGCAGTATTCAAAGTGCTTCAAGCATTCGAAGCACAACTGACGAACCAGTCCGTTCAAATTCTAACAGACCGCACCACTGCAATGTTCTATGTGAACATACAGGGGGGCACACACTCTCCAAGTCTGTCCAAACTGGCACAGAAAATATGGAGATGGGCACTCAGAGGGGCGGGATGTCCCTATCCTCCCAACACATTCCAGGGGTTATTCAACACTCTACCAGACTCTCTGGGCAGAGATCCATTACCAGAGGAACACGAGTGGCAACTAGACTCAAGTGTCGTAGACCACATATTCTCTCAGTGGGGTTACCCCATGCTAGACTTGTTTGCTACAGGAGAAAACAAGCAATGCCCAGACTTTGCTTCCAGGTGCCCCCAACCAGACTCCAAGGGGAATGCCCTATGGATGAACTGGTCAGGGAAATTTGCTTACGCTTCCCCCCCCCCCCCAACTCCCTTAATGAGCAGGATAGTGAACAAGATTCACAGAGAACAAAAGACGCTCATCCTAGTTGCACTCATGTGGGCAAGACAGCCATGGTATCCACATCTGCGCAAACTGGCGATGTGCGATCCCATCAAACACCTGTGCCAGACTAACCTAGTGACCCAACACCGGGGAATAACGGTACACCCTCAACCACACTCGATGAACCTGGCAGCTTGGCTCCTGATGTCATAGAGTTCTGTCACCTTAATTTGCCACAACAGTGTATGGATATCCACAAGGAGGCTTGTAAATCAAACACCAGACACTGTTATTCCGACAAGTGGAGAAGATTTGTAACATGGTGCCAGTCTAAACAAATGAACCCCATAGAATGTACTCCATCCCACATTGTAAATTATATGCTCCACTTGTTAGACTTTGGGTTAGTATTCAACTCCATAAAGGTCCACCTGGCGGCTCTATCAGCATACACCAGCTCTCAGAATAAAGTATTGTGGTGGAATATTCCAGTCATTAAGGCATTCATGGAGGGGGTAAAGAGACTCCACTCTCCAATTTCTAACCCACAGCCAGGCTTCATTACGACAATTTGGTTTTATGTACTCATCCGAGGTTTTCTCCTAAATTCCACATGAACCAATCCATTGACCTACCAGCCTTCTTTCAGAATCCTCAGCTGAGGGAAAAGTCCACACATTGGATGTGAGGAGGGCGGTCCTTTACCACATAAACAAGATCAGGCCGCTAAGGAAAACAGACCAGCTGTTTGTCTCCGTAGCACCAGGCAGGGAGGGAGACTGCATTTCCTAAAATGCCATCTCCAGATGGATGGTTAGATGCAAACAACTGCACACAACGTGCTATTCCTTATGAAACAAAACACTGCATTTTGCTCACACCACAAGGAGCACAGGAGCTACTTTGGCCTTTATCGCAAATATCCCCTAAGACAGCATTTGCAAAGCAGCTACATGATGCTCAGTACACACTTTCACTCAGCACTACTGCATTGACACCCATTCCAAAGCAGATAACAGGTGGGACAAGCGGTTCGAAAACATCGGTTTGCTGCTGCTCTTTCTCACAACTCACGACCTTCTCCTAATCCTGCTCACTAATCTATGCATAGCATGTGATCTAAGCAGATTCCACAAGCCTCAGAAGGGATACATTACTAACTGTAATCGTATTTCTGATGCTTGTATCTGCTTAGATTCACATGCGCCCACCCTTTCTTCCCTGAGAGATGGTGCGTAGATGTTTTATGATCTTTTCTGATATTTATCTGCTTGGATACAACTGTACTCACGATACACTTCATGCTACTTCATGTCAGAAACAAAACATTCTAAGGGACTTTGATGCATGACGGATCATGGGTACAGTGGACGGCACACTAGGGATAGTATTACTGGCACGTCGCTTTTCGAGTTTCGAAAACAACAACTGTAATACTCTGCAGCTTCGACTAGATGTCGGCCTATGCATAGAATGTGAATCTAAGCAGATATAAGCATCATAAATACAATTACGGTGTGTAATGTATCCTATCGATCTATATATATATATATATATATATATATATATATATTCAGTAAAAAAACGTTGTTAAAGGAACGTTATCGTTCCATTGCGCTACTAAAAACCTGTTAAATTCAGTAAAAAAAGTTGTTAAAGGGACATTATGGTTTCAAGTAAAACCGAAAAACCCTTGAAATTTGCCAGTTATGGTCAGCTAAGCAACCATAACTCACGCCACCACTGTGTACTGCTAAGACTAACACCCAGAACATCAAAGATGACATCACAAATGTCACTATACCATAGTGCAAAGTGCTATGATGACAGCACAGGTGACATTACATGTCTAGCTCCTTCTTTTTTTTGTTCACTGACTGTTAGGGAGACTTCTCATTTATGGCTAATTTCCCTCACCTAGTGAGTCCCCCATCAGCTTTGCTGGACTTCTGGAGTTTATTTTCTTCCACTTAGTAAGAGTAAGAGCTTTTCCCCCACTCTTACCTGGGTTTTGCTATGTGTTTCTACCTGTTTTTGTGATTGTGGACTCTGAGGGACACCGCTTCAGTAGCCCCCTTCTTTTTGTGTGTCACACAGCACCTTCAGTTCCATGGCACAGGGTTGTCTTTGAGACTTCCCTCGACTCCATTTCTGAGGCGACTACTGTCCCCCAGAAAAGGGTAAAGTTACCATTAACTTTACTTAGTCAATCTACCACATTGTTTCGCTCTTTTAACATTTAGACTTGGCTGGTGGCAGTGGTATCTACCCTAACTTTTCTACCGCGATTATATTAGATAAACGTGGTACTGTTCTTGGCTATTATATTAGCCTCGAACATAAACCCGCTTGACCAAATAGTCTTTCTTTTGGTCCGGTTGGGTTTATTCACCATTTCGTTTTGTTATAGTCCTTCTTGTGTTTTACTTTGCGCTGCAAACTAGGTTCACCTTCTTTGTTCACTGTCTTTTGGCAGGCCTCTAGGTGGGCTGAATGTGAGGGAGGGGTGTAGTCACCCCTGCACAGGGTATCATAGGAAACCCAAGTCACACTTTGTCATGATTGGCCAGGGTAGTTGTCCGTGCTGGACAACCCCCCTGCTGGGGGATTGACAGCCAGGGTGTGTGAATGGGGTTTTTTAGCATAAAAGGCAGATCTCTTGGGCTAGAAGACAGAGAGTCGCAACTTGAACTACAAGGAACCGAAGAGAAGCGGAGAGAACGACGGCTGCTGCAACTACCCCGTCCCGGGGAAGCCCTGCTGCAGTCCTGAGCTATCTGCCCTTCAACAACTCAGAGAAGATCCAGTCCGGAGTCTTCTTCCCTTGAGCTTGGTGGGGATAACCACCTCATCCCCTACAGCCAGAGGATCCTCTTCCGTGGTCGAAATCGCTGCACACTGATGTAGTGGTCCGGATAGCCACCTGAAGAGCCTCTCCTGTTTTTAAGGAGCGCACCTTTTATTCCGTGTCGCTGCTGCCGGACTCATCCCTGTGTGGTGCAGACCCCCTTCAGACGTCCTCCTTCACGACGAAGCTCCAGGAATCGTGGGTCTGCGGGAAACCAACAGGAACAACTACCAGCTGCACCATTGGAATAAGGTATTGTGTTCTGTTACCACTCTGACATAGTAGTACCAAAGGTAAAACTTGTATCACCACCTGTAGTCTTAATTGTGTGTAGTGGTCCCTAAGTGCACTGCACAGGATTCTGCCTAACTCTGACATATGTAAGCCACATGGCTTTCCTCACTGTCAGTCAGCAGTTTAAGAAGTTAAAATTGCTATATTTGTGGTCCTTACCCGTCTCATATATTCTTACAATACTTTCCTTAGGTTACGGTTACATCATATCATACATATGTATAGAAGAAGGAATCCAGAAACACAAACATCTTTTCAGTCCATGAAGTTAATTAGTTCGGATATGAACATTTTGTGGTAATACCGCAGTTTTTGGTGCTAGCTTTACGTTCCCTGTCTTTGCTTATATTTGTAGGCATTGAGCTCTCTTTATGTTTTTGTGAGTAATAGTGCAATTATGTAGTGAAGGAAGCATACGTAGATACTTATGTTTCACAGTATGTAAAAATCTGTAATGGAGGCATTTATCAATTTAGTATGCAACATGGGAAGATTGCAAATATTGCACCTCTGTAGTGCATGCTGCAGACAATGCTTACATTTCGTCATGAGTTAGTTCATGTACTGAAAGAACTCAGTAATGCTATTTTTTCTTTTTTCAGCAATGCATTGCTTAATGAACTATGTGGCATATCTTAGTTCTTCAATCATCTCTGATACTTTTCTGCCAATATTATAATGACAATCCCTTGTGGAGGCTCTGCATGAACACTAAATGTACATGTGATGTCATCAGTGATGTCATCAATGACATTTGTGATGTCATCTTTGATGTCCTGGGTGTTAGTCTTAGCAGTGCACAGTGGTGGCGCGAGTTATGTTTGCTTAGCTGACCATAACTGGCGAATTTCAAGGGTTTTTCGGTTTTACTTGGAACCATAATGTCCCTTTAACAAAGTTTTTTTACTGAATTTCACAGGTTTTTAGTAGCGCAACTTAACCATAAGGTTCCTTTTAACAAAGTTTTTTTTACTGAATTTCATAGGTTTTTAGTAGCACAACTTAACCATAACATCCCTTTAACAAAGTTTTTTTTACTGAATATACACTTTCATTGTGTGAATTTGGGAGATGTTTACTAGGATTCCCTTACTTTATATATATGTAACATAGAACATACTGAACCCCCAACTAATGATTTTTGAAGGCCACGAACAGTGCGTATGTCCGCGGACGGGCGCGGATGACATCAACACTACCCAAACAGTCAGGGGGTATCTGAAATTGTTCTATCATAACATAGAAAAACTGGACAAGTTTAAAAAGCAGCACATAAACACATTATGAGTAATAATAAATAAGCAGTGGAACCTACACATCTAACACATCAACCATCCATTTAAATACCATATGTAATAAAATGGATTATACCATAACTAAAAAGATATGCCTCCAACATAATTTCCTCACAGAAACTGCAGAGCTAGGAGTGACAGAACACAAACGCAACACAACAAATACAAATTACCAGAAACTAGTAAGTAAACTTCATTTTTCTTATGTAGGTTTATACTTTTTGTATGAGGTACAGAACAATTAATGTATTTGTGTTTTTCACACAGAAATGTGCAGTACTTTGGTGTGACTTGAGGAGATTTTCCGCGTAACGAAATTAAATGTCAGAAGATAGTGATAATAACGGTACACACTTCTCTGCCTAAGCAAATTAATAGTCAGTACTTTATGTGTACTTAACGTGTATATATTTATTTTTAACAGACCATGCAAAGATTGAAGAAATTCCACCAAAAGGCACAATGCAAGACACCTTGCAACGCATAGAACAGAAAGTGGACATGCTGAAAGATAATTTAATTGGTTTAAGGCAATTTGTGGAGGAGCACGTCAAAGGAAAAATTAGATACCACTGTACTACCTGTACCTGTCCCGCCTCTCCATGTCTCAGTGAAGTATACCCAAACCCTCACTAACAACATAAACATTTTTATGAAAGTAGTCAAACAAAATGGAGGTGTCCTAAGGACACTATACCAGGCCGTACAGTCTGCAGAACATCTACGCACATACGCACCATACCCGTAAATCCTGCAAACATCGCACCCGTCCGTAACTGTCCGTCTCACTTGTGTCGCACTTTCAATTAGTTTCAGGACCCGAACACTGTCCGTAGAACACCCGCACGCCTGCGCACAACCGTTCCTGTGCATTTGGTGTCCTGCGGACACCCATTCCCTTTGCGGGCGTGTTCACGACGTCATCATGTGACCGCACCAACGCTAAGCGTGTGTCCTAATTTGCGCACTTTGTCTGCTTCCCCAACATTTTAAAAGAACTTATGCAGCCAATCCAAATTATTTTACAGTAAAAATTCACCATTTCACATGTCCCAGACAATGGCCCTAGCTTTCCACATGTTTTTTGGAACTTTTTGATCGCTTTTGAGTGATCGATATGGTCACGAGGCGCACCCCTCCACCCCAATAAAAGGCCAAACCCCAGAGCTCAGCTTCATTGTACTTCTGGCTATTGGAGATTGACTTTTGCTGCTTTTAGTTCTCTAGCGGAGATTACCTCACCAACCCTAATGGCATCCATGACTGCTGTTGCTATATCAGCCTCAGCACCACCCCCAACAACTCCACCACCACCTACCCAAGGGCCTGCAAAGGGGAATACGCGTGAGGATGTAGAGAATGAGGATGAAGAGAATGAGGTCGAGGAACTCCCTACTACCAGCACTCGCCGGGAGTCGTGGGTGTGACGGTTGTTTACCGTTCATGGTAACGTACCGAAGGCATGTGCGAACAAGGTTACCTGTAACCAGTGTAATTTGGTGCTGAATCATGGGAGACGTGGTTCGTACAGCTTTCGTACGACATCCATGAAGCGACACCTAACTTCGTTCTACGGTGCAGATATTCGCAAAGTTTTACCATGTAAAGAACGTAGTAGGTTGCGTTCCTCCGCAGCATCCTCCGTTTCCGATCCATTCACCACAAGAGACACTCCTGTGGGGGAGCGCATCCCTCCAGCTGTTTCACAGGCCATTTGTGATGCTGTTGACCCTTACCTTTCGAGGGTCACAATATTGTGTATGTACTGCGACGCAGTACTCTGCAGGGTGGAGAATCTTCGACGTGCTTTCGAGACTACGGTCAGGGAGCACCAGAAGAGCTGCTACCTACCTAAATAAGGCCCACCCTACATCTTCCTCTCTCCACCTGCCCTTTCTAATCCCCGTGGTTGGTGTCCCTTCCTTACCCTCCTTTCCCCTCCTCTCCTAGTGTGTCGGGTGTAGAAAAAGCCCCAACAAATATATAAAACAACAAAAAGTTTTTTAAAAAGGCTCTTTTCAGAGCCACCATTCTCAGTTAAAAAATAGAACTATGAAGTAAACGGTGCAGGCCCCCATGCACATTTCTCTGGGAGTAAGTGGTGGCTCTGAAAAGAGCCTTTTGGTGGCGTTTTGTGTGTTTCAAAAACTTGGATTCGTCAACATGTAATGCAATATACTATATACAGCATATGTAAGATGGACTCCATCTCTGCGAAAAATGAATGTTCTGCGAAACATATTTTTATTGTGGAAAGACGACATGCCAACATCTCTTAGAAAGGCACAAACAGCCTTATTGACATTGCGCCTTAATGACATTGCGCCTCGCTTTCTTTTCTCCATTTGTGGACCAAACGAAGAAGCGGGCAGCCACAGTTGTCTTTGCGCAATACGTGAAAAAATTACTTGGGTATTTGGAAACATGTCCATGACCTTCTCAAGTCCTTCCTTCATTGCAAATTGCAAATAAATTCCAGACACATGTCCTAAACTGTTCCCTCCACAATGAATTATAATTATGTCAGGATGACGCTCCGTCTGTAAAGTAGCACAGAGAGATACCAAGTCCAGCCACTTCATTCCACGAACACCATGCCAGTGCACTTCCACATGAGGGAATGCAAGATCTGCAGATATACCACAACGTTCTGCATGCACCTTCAACCAATGTATCCATGAGTCTCCCAAAATCCAGATAATCTGGATTTTGGGAGACTCATCCATAGCTGTCTGTTCTCCTCTCTGGAAAAAGACGTCCTCACTAAATTTCTCCGTACACAACACACCCACTAAACTTTACTGACCAATCCCTAGCTCCGCTCATTCTCATTTGCATGCCTCTCCACCTCCAGAATCCCTGTATGTAGTATGTGCTGTCCACAGACTACCACCATGTCCACGGACATGTAGAAGATCTGAGCGTGGCAGATGTACATTTAATAGTGTTCCCCATTTCCCATTTTAAGGTGGGCTCTGAAAAGAGCCTTTTTTTGTTTTGCAGATGCCTGACAGACACCTGTTATTTTGTATTTTTTTATTTTTTTTTCTTCTTAGTTTACTCCTAAAATCTTCACATAACCTGGTCCAAAGCAACCCTTACATTTAAAAAAAACATGGCATTTCCCAAAAAAGATAAAGAAACACCATCTGCTTCGAAAAAAGCCACATTACTCGAAACAATGTTCTCGTGGATACAGGAAAAAGATACCAGCTCTTAGCACGAAAGCACGCATGCCTCAATTGATTGCACACCTAGCAATGCTTTGATCAGGAAAAAAAACAGAACTGTTGCCCCATTTTGCTCTAGGAAGTAATCCAGAAAAAATTACTTTCGCAGTTGGAAAGATGTTGATTACTGCTTGAACCAACTGTTCCAAATCTCCCAACAAAGTAGGGGAACTCACGTAGCCCAAATGGAAAGCACTATAGTGCAAAACTACCACATGAGGACTGTTCATCCTATGCATATCTCTGCAAACTTGGAGAATTGCCTCTACATTGCAGTCAGTTGCAGCGCTCCACACCACCTCCACTCCTCTAACATAGAAATTGTTTGCCACATGCCTGCATTGAAAATAGAGCTGTAAACCATGGACAAACATATCTCCGAGCACCAACACACTGACTGTCTCCACCTCTGCTATCTTCAATACACACTCTCTTTCTACACAAATCAACAACATCAACATCTGATTGGCTGATCCCTTCAGTCCCCTTTGCATGCTGGATTTGCTGTAAAACCGTGTATGTGGCACGCCCTACCTACGGACAGGCGCGGTATCCACGCGGCACGTAACTCTTAGCCAGCCCTTCTACCCTTTCCACATCACTCGCAAATCCATTCCCTCATTGGACACAGCTAAGTAGTCACACAACCATCCAACAATCACATCCAAGACCTCTACATCGAACTCCATCATCAGAATTCTGCACTTCAAATGTACTGTTGATCACTCTGAATACAAGTCTCATATAATTGGAAAGCACCTACTACAAAAACTACTGTGCAAGTCTTGAAGATTTCTACTTAAAGCTCCATGCATGATTACAAAGTACAGGTATGCATATTTTATTCAGAGTACATGCACAACTCTTATGAATCTGTATAAACAAGTAAATGCCACTAAATCTGCATAGCCAATACATACATGCCAACGCACCCGCTTTAAGTGCGAAACTCGATTTTTCATTAAAACATGTCACAATTTTTTAGTGTCTCCTGCCTAAATTAATGCTAATCCCAATGCGATCGTATGAGAAAAATCAACTTTCCTGATTGCTGTGGTGAAATCTCCCTCTCAGGTGCTCCCGATCGTTCGCATGTCTAGTTATAATACGCAATTATAAAATTTTTCACATTGACTACAATGAACTATCACTTCCAAACCTCTCTGCTATCTATAACACAGATGCAAAACAACAAGGGAATGTGCTCATTTGCGAAACAGGTTGAACTAACATACTGCAAATAACATATAAAGGCTGCACATAGTCAAATAAAATGCGTGCATACACTATGTTCAGATATCAAACGAGAATACTACAACAAAAACATAAAAGTTAACTTGTACATTAACATCAGTGCTATAAACACACAAAATTACTAACTTATTCCTTTTACAATTGCAGTGAAGACCACTCTCCTGAAAATCAACAGCATCTAAACTACAAACAACATATCAAAAGAAACCTGCTCATTCCACAAAAAAAGTGAGTAGAATACTACCTTTATATTCGTACTGTTCCTCAAAGAGACTGTGTGGTTCATTCATGTAATTTTGCGCACCAAAAAAAACATCGATTTCTGAACCATTCTGCCCACAAATCCCCATTTAGTAAACCGAGATTAACAGGCAGAATGGCACACAAATCCCCGTTTTTTTGGAACACAAATAACATACTCAAGCCTTAGAATGTTAGTACTGCAAAACAAATCACTGTTTTAATTTTATACCATTACGTTTACTATTAATGCTTCTCCTCACCACTATCTCACTTTCAACTTTCATCTGAACTAGAGTGTAGTAACATACAAACAGAAAAATAGCCTTCCCAACTCATTGTAACTGCCCAATGCACATTGTTAGGCAGAAACCTGTGCAGTTCCCTCAGGGACCACTGCAAAAGATTTAGGACTACAGGTGTTTGGCAGTAAACCCACTTGGTAGCAGTCTGTACCACACAGATTCACTTGGTAGCTGTGGCTGAGCAGTCAGAATTCACTCAAGAAGAGTTAGGCAGTATACAGAGTATTCACAATAGGTCAAGAGTGCACAATAGAACAAGTAAACACTGACCAGGGCTTGGTGTAAAAGAGATATAATTATTTATTTAAAACCACATCTAGAAAAACACACAGGCACTAATAGTAAGCAATTCAAAAACACGGTCACTAAAATATATACACTCCCTTAAAAGAATATTAGACAAGTCCTAAGTAAAGCCCCACTTATTTTCAGACAGCGGTGAGCGCTTAACGTAGATGGCACTCTAATAATTTGTTTTAAAAGGGAGAGAAAAGCAGAGAACAAATTGAAACAGATCCCAACACTTTTTCAAGAACACAACAAGGGAGGAAGGCAAAGTAAAACCGTGAAGTTAGAGTTCAAGAGGCCGGATCCACTTTCAGAGGATCCAAACGAAATGTGTCCAAGGTCACATGGTTGCAGTGCACAAAGGTCGTGTAAAGGTTCAAAAAGGAGTTGGACCACAGAAAGGGACCAGTTAGAGGGTCAAGGCGGCCAGCCCAGTCCAGAAGGTTAAGGAGTTATTATTACCTTGTAGCAATCTTTAGAAAGGGAGGCCTGGCGGACACGGTACCTTAAAGTGGTGAGAACGCTCCAGCGGGGGCAGTTGTTCCTGGCAGCGGGTGCAAGTCGGTGCTTCGTCCGGGGGAAGAGAGGATCTCGTCGTGGAGGAAGACAGGAGTCCGTTGCACTGCCAGGGAAGAAACCAGCTGCAGAGTTTCTCAGGTACAAGGAGCGGTCCGGTGATTCGCGGTTCAGTGGTGAGTGGCTATCCGGCCGCCGGGGTGCTTGGCACGGGCAGTTCGACAAACTGGGCTGGGGTGTGAAGAAAGAAAGGAAAACTGGTTGTGCCCACCAGTCAGGGGAAGAAGCCTCTCCAGCCGGGAGATTTTCTCTGTCCTACCCAGACAGAGTGGCACCACTTTTGGAGGCTTCTGTGGAGAAGCCTGCCAAAAAAGTGAAACAAAGGGCTCGATTTGGGTTGGAGTCACAGAAGAGAACACAAACGCCATTTTAGAATCGAGTCTTGGCAAAAAATACCAACCAGAGAATTAATATTAATTAAATAAACCGGCTGTATGTTCGAGGCTATGAGAATTAAATAATTAAAGTTGGTAGCCTCGAACAATGGGAAAATCCCATAGGAAAATATTCGCGGTCGAATATAAAAAGTAGTTTCCACTGCCACCAGCCAAAACTCGATCAGGGGAGACGGAGACGTGCCCCCTCGACTAACAGACCCCAGGGAAATCGAATTGCCCTGACCAGTATGTCCACAACATGATGGTTTGTACTGGTTTCTGTTAATAATTTGGGACTAGCAAAGCCAATGGTGACTTTACATGCCCTGGGAGACAGTAGTCTATGGTGGGGTGTCACTATGACACCCCTGTGTTACTGCACGCAGGGTGCTGTGTAACACACATAGGAAAAACACATGAGAGCCTATGGAGTAAAGGACCCCATAACCCATAAAACACATTACCAGTCAAAGGAATACCATTAATCATGTCCAAGAGTGGGAGGAAAAGAGTCTCACTCTTGGCAGGAAGAAAAAAAACAAATTCCAGAAATCCAGCAAAGCTGCTGGGGTACTCACTAGGTTAGGAAATTCAGCCTAAAGAGAGAATTCTCCCTAACACACATTCACACACCACCACAAACAACTTCCCCATCAAACTCATAAACGCATGCACACAGCACACATACATTGTAAAACAGACCAACCCATACCTTCTTTTTTTTAACAGACCCCAAAGAATGCCTACCAAAAAGCAAGTCTGTAGAAAGCAATGCAGAAATAGAGCAAATGAAGATAAGTGTCCAAAATAAGCATCCATCTCTACCAGAGTTTATACAAAACTTTCAAACAAAACAGTACTAAACTAGAAAAGAAACTTCTTAATAAACGGAATGTCAACAAAAATAACTTCTTAAATATCTGTGGAGGTGAATGGAGTCTCACCACGACCACAGAACCATATTTTAATGAAAAACTAAACAAACACAATTGTCATCCATAGCAGTGGACGTGGATATGAAAAAATCAATAATACCATCATGGAACAAGAAACACTGCTTACAAAAGTATCCCCAGAAAACTCAGAACTACCTCTCCATTCGACTGAACCTGAACGTCCAGTATACAAATGGCTGTGCACGTCAATGTGTAACATTTTCAACAAATCTTTCAAATCTTTACGCCAGTTCCTCAATCAGTATGTGAAAGGTAAAGACAAAATCAAAGTGAAAGTGCTGCAAAATATGGATACATGTCCAGTGTGCAAATACACAGAACCATATGGACATTCATTAGCCTGCATTTCAGGACCTATTTGCCAAAGCACCTTCCATGATATCAAAATAATATCAACACATCATTCAAATGTGAGAAATCTAGTACATAAACTGTACTATGCTAAAAGTCCTGCTTTAGAACTAGCCAATTTAAATAACACTCTTCTACATGGTACACCCAAATACCTAAAAGAAGAAATCGACCGTATTCAGAGAAAATATTTTGGAAGTGAAAGCCTCTTAAAAAATGCAATAGCTTTAAAACAGACTAGCAACAATTGTGCACATGGCAACCTTCTATTACACACATACAAAAAAGAAATACGAAAATTTAAAAGTACATCCGCTGGAGTACCAAACCATGTGTGTGTGTGTTGCCGCAGAACCTTTTACAAAAGTAACACAAAAACTATAGACGTAACTTACAAAATAGAAGACAATGAAGACTCCAAATGGTTTGAATTAGCTCTCTACCTTTTAGCAGAAAACAAATACGAAATAAGTGAACCCTTACTATGTTGCAGTTACTGCACTAAAAAACTTGACAACAACCAAACTCCTTCACGTGCTATCACAAATAACTTGGAATTATTTACACTACCAAAACGTCTACAACAACTCAATTTGTATGAGAGCATCATAATTCAAACAGTACACCCATTTCAAGCAATAATACACCTTTGACCAAAAACAGCAAAATGATCTCCCTCTGAATTGGTGAAAGGCATTTGTGGCAAAGTAGTTTATTTACCATTAGATCTGACAGAAAATGTGCACACTCTAGGAGTGCAACGTCCAATAGAGCAATCTTTAATTGTCTTAGTAAATGGTGTACCAACAAAAAACAATAATATTTGGCAACAACTCGTGGACTTACATAAAGTTAGACAAGCCTTGCAATATCTGAAAGACAATAATGAATACTACAAAGAAATAAATATTGAAGAAACCTTAAGGGAACCAACTGAAATAATTCAAGAGTCATCAGAAACTGGTCGATTTGAACTTCTGGATCCTGCTGCAGTATCCACTCTTTTGGACCATTATACAATTCATCCATTGCACTCTAATGACAGCATATATGATGCACTAGAAACTTACCAAATGCAACAAACCAAAGGTTCACCAATGAGCATATGGGAAGAAAGTATAGAAGCACATGCTTTTGCACTACTATTTCCTACTGGCAAAGGTGGAAGATACGATGATAGACCCACTGAGATAACAGCATCAGAATAATGCTCATTACGAATGTATTCTGAAGATCCCAGATGTAGACAAAATGTGGAATACATATTCCACCTACTCTTGAAAGTGAAATAGCAACCCTATGTTACGGGGTTGAACACATATTGAAATCTGGAACCCACTTTCAAAATATGTCAGCTATGCAATTAATACAAAAAGTGCAAGAAAAAGATGACGTTTTACAATCAAGCATAAAAAATCTGTTTGCAAACATGCGTGGTACGAAAGAATACTGGTTCCGACATCGCGGAGATGTACGATGTATGATCAGAAACCTTGGACCACCCACTTGGTTTGTTACATTAAGTTGTGCAGAATATGCATGGGAAGATTTACATGATTTCCTACGCATATCAAACAACAACAAAACCAACATAGATATACTAACACCTGGAGAACTTTGCTCTCTAGATCCTGTTAATGTTTCAAGATATTTCCACCATCGTTTCATTGCTATGCTACACTTTATTTGTAATAAAACTATTCCTCCCCCCGGAGAAGAGCAACACTTCTTTTGGAGAAAAGAATACCAAGCCAGAGGAGCACCACATATCCACATGCTTTTATGGATTAAATGTGCACCTAAATCGGGTCAGGACAGTGATGCCACTGTTTTGCAGTTCATCTAAAAACATGTCACTTGTGAAATCCCTTCACAAGCAAGACATAGTGACATTCATGGACAAATTGTACAATTTCAAAGACACAAATGTGGCAAATATTGTCGTCGCAAATACAAAAACAAAGGGAAATACTACACCAAATGCCACTTTGGTTTCCCTAGACCAGTTACAGAAACAGGTGAACTGAACAACTTCATGTCTTCAGTTCGACGTAGAGTTAAAGGAAAATCACCTAAGAACACGTATTACATAAAAAGAACAGAAGAATTAAAATATATCAATAATAACAATGCAGTCATTGCCCTCTTATGGAATGCAAACACAGATGTGCATTACATTGCAGACAATTCCACTGCAGTTGCACAATATGTTCCAGCCTACTTAACAAAAGCTGAAAAAACAGAGCTTCAAGACCTCTGGAATGACCTATCATCACACAAAACAGTATCTCAGAAATTGTACAGCCTAGGCATAAAAATGCTCTCTCATAGAGAATGTGGCACCTGTGAAGCTGCAGATCGTTTAACCGGTACTGATTTGTATGGAAAATCTGAAAATATAGTATGGTTAAGTCTTGATCCTGCTAAATCTAGAAAAAGAGTTCTCAAATCCTATGAGGACATAGAAACAATAGCCAAAAATGATCCCAACATCCAAGACATATTGAAAAACAATGTACTAGACACATACTGCCCGAACAGGAGTACCACTTTGGAAACCATGTGTCTAAACCACATAGCCCAAAACTTTGCATACAAAAATAATAGAAAACCGGTTGAAAACAAAGGTAGATATAGAGTGACAGATTGTGAAGGCAGCTTAGTGAAATTTACCAAACGAAGCTTAATTAATCATGTCAAATTGTCATTAAAAACTCCTCAACAGAAAGAACTATATTAAATGTCCCTGCTACAACTTTTTAAACCATGGAGAAAAGAAGAAGAGATACTAGATAACTATGACTACTATGAAGGCGCTTTCAAAGCAAATGAAAGCACTATCGCCAATGTTAATTTTAAGCAGTACAAAACAATGTTGCACAATGAACAGCAACACGAAGAAGAACTCCAGGCCCAAATAGATATGGACACTTCCAACAGTAGTCAACCTTCTGTAACAGGAAACCAAGAACCACTTGGACAGTCACTAATAGCAAATGAGGCAGAACTAGCTATGACAGAAGTAGAAAACACCATGTGGCACTATGAAGAAGATACAGAAGACTTAACTGTACTACAATCAAAACTTAACAAAGACCAGCGCACCATTTTTGAAGAAGTAACAAAAGAAATTGCACATGTGTACAACACGAAAATAAAGAATGTACCTGCCAAAATTACAAACCTATACTGCTGTACGTCAGTGGTGAAGCTGGTTCAGGCAAAACATTCTTAATCAAGCAAGTTCCTCAACAATTGACAAACAACAAACTGTCAGCTGTTGTAACTGCCCCCACAGGGTTAGCTGCCTACAACATATGCTGTGTCACTTTACACCGATTACTACTCCTTCCTGTAGAACACCAAAACAAATTAGACTATTACAAACTTTCTACAGAAGCTGTAATGAAACTACGCAGAGTATTAAAACAAATGAAAATGCTACTTATAGATGAAGTGAGCATGGTCTCCAACCTAATGTTGGCTTTGATTCACCTCACATTGTAAGAAGTACTTAAAACAAACTACTAAGAGCTCTTTGGAGGAAAACACATTATTGTTTTCGGAGATCTTCTGCAATTGACGCCAGTGAAAGGTGAACCTATTTTTAAAACCTTAGGACACAAACTGTGCCGTAAAACTATTGGCAGCATAGGAAATGTCAATCTTTAGCAACATTTCCAATACAGAGAATTAACAGAAAACATGCGTCAATCTGCAGACCTCACTTACGCTAGCATTTTAAAAAGTATTAGAGTTGGTGTACTATCTCAAGACGCACAAGCAATATTGAAAACCCAGCACATCCATTCACTTTATGGCGATAACGCATGTGCTACTGATGTTATGGAACAATTAGCGCACAAACATGTCAATTGATGGCCTTAATGCCAACTCTTGCAAGCTGTTCCAAATTCAATGAAACAATGTTAAAAAAAAGAAATGCAACCAATAATTGAAATTTGCTCCACAGACAAACTGGACATAGATGGTATGACACTGCCCACGTGTCAACAAGCCACAAGACTAAATACCTTAGAAAATTCAATCTCCAACACAGCTGGGTTGGAAAAAATATTTAAATTATCCTTAAATTGTAGAGTAATGCTTAAACGTAACCTTCACGTGGAGCAAGGACTAGTTAATGGAGCACTGGGTACAGTTGTTGGCTTTCAAACATACCCACGTGACAACAACATTCAGTTTGTCAATATTCTCTTTGACAAACTTTCAGAAGTGAAAAGGATAGAACGCTCAACAGCTCGATTCCTTCTCTTCAAAGACATGTATGTACTTAGAGAACAATTTTCTCTAACTCTTCCATGTGGAGTCACCATTCATAAATCCCAACGTCTTACCCTAAAGAAAGCATTGATAGATATTGGGAACACAGTCTTTAAAGAAGGCATGAGCTACGGAGCACTATCACGATTACATACACTTGACATTCTATTTCTAATCAACTTTGATGCAAGTAAAGTAAACGCTGATATTCCTTGCATTTTAGAATTCATTCACTGTACGCCCCCATCTGAAATCGTATCCTGTTCCACAAAAAGGAAAATGTTGTAAAAGAAAACTAATTCAAACAGAAATGCAACACGATCTGACTGCAAATCCTTCAAAGAGAGTAAAAGAAGCTAATACTTCATCAATTACCACAACCAAAGAAGAACCTATAATTGAAAGTAACTCTGCTACTTCTTCAAAGAAGCACCTCAAACTCTGAAAAAATGACTCGGACACAGAACTATCTGGTCCATTCAAATTTTCAAATGTAACTGGTGTAAGTTGCTACGCAAATGTAGCAATGAATATTCTATTTCAATTGCCACCAATTGTTAACAACATTTACTTACACAGTACAGACCAATTGTGTTTGCAAATGTTAGTCCTTCATAGAAACGCAACAATCCTGACAACACATATAGTGTTCACGGAATAAGACAAGAATTGGACTACTGTGCTGGAATGGTGAGGTTCACTATAAACTCACAAGAAGATCCACAAGAATTTCTAATGTACTTACTACAAGTACTGGAAAACAAAAACATAATCTTCTTAAAGCCAAAATTTAATAACTAATCTGTACCTCAACATTAACAAAACTGCAATTAAAAGACTATAAACAGTTAGAATACGCCAACAGGTATCTAACTGCCCAAGATTGTATAACAACCACACAGATAAATGAATAGCACTGAATTGTAACAGAAAATACACAGTTAGAATATGCCAACAGGTATCCAACTGCTTCAAAAAACTTCAACCAGCCAACAGATATAACATTAACCAGAAACAACAAATGAACACTCAAAGGAAACAAATAAATAGTTTGTAGCATAGCAAAAAAGGTTTTTTTAATCCCAAAAGGATTTTTTTCCCCCAGACCCAATGATTTGAAAACAAACACAGAAACTGAGCAAAATGCACAGTACACTGGTTTGTAAACTAAATATGAGGGTAAAAAAAAGCTAAAATGTCTATTATGCAATGTAATAAGTCTTTATAAAATACATACACTAACATGCTCTTTTTTTCACAGAAATTGAAAAAGAATATTTCCTCCAAGTACTAAAGTCATGTAAAAATTATATTGAATCTCAACAAATGAAACAGTAAGTATTATTTCAAACATTTCATATATATTCGAATCTGTATGTGTGATCTATGGCTGTAATATGGTGCAGTGGTTGTGACCAGGACTGCGGCCATGCACCCAAGACTCTAGGTCGTGCACACAACCACTGCACCACATCACACCCATGCTGACTTATAACTTCAGCGCTTATAACTTCAGTCTTGGATGCATGGCCTTTGGCCATGCACCCAAGACTCTAGGTCTTAGCTACAACCACTGCAGCATATCACAACCATTCTGGCTTATAACTTCAGTACTAACAACTTTCGTCTTGGGTGCATGGCCTTTGGCCATGCACCCAAGACTCTACATCCTGCCCACAACCACCACAGTATATAAAACCCATGCTGGCTTATAACTTCACTGCTTAAACCTTTGGTCTTGGGTGCATGGCCTTCGGCCATGTATCCAAGACTGTAGGTCCTGGGCAACACCACCGCAACTTATCACACCCATTGTGGCTTATAACTTTAGTACTTAGAATGTTGGTCTTGTGTGCATGACCATCGCAGCATATCAGAACCATGGTGGCTTATAACTCATTGTCACACCCATAGAATGAAACATTTTAACTGCAGCATATACTCAAATTGCACCCAAGACTCTAGGCCCTGGCCACAACCACTGCAGCATATCACACCCATGGCGGCTTATAACTCAGTACCACACCCATAGAATCAAACATTTTTTAACTGCGGCATGTAATCAATTTTAATGACTGCTGACACCACCCGTGTCCTTAGAACAGTTTCAACTTGCCTGCGCACAGCACGGACGGAAATACTATCCTTATGAGACCCCTCATTTTTCAGTAATTACAAACATCCCGGACAGCACGGGCATGGCGAATACATCATTAGCACCTGCTGCCTAAACAAATAAAGTATTTCACCCATCTCTTACTCTCTAAACCTCCCCAAGCACTCTGACACACCCAAACACTCCTCAAAACTGCTTTTTGCCTCTGTTCGACGCTGCGCTGTCGGCGGATCCAAGATGTCGGGCGCATCGGAACAATCTGACCCACATCACGCCTCACTCCAGCCAATCGGCGGACACGTTGCGTGTCCGCGGTCATGACGCGAGCCCATTAGCCATTCGTTATCTTGTCCGCAGAATGAACAGGGAAGTGTGACCGCGGAGCGGACATAGATATCACTAATTGTTTGAGACATACTTTTTGGTTGTTTGAAAGAAAACTACTGGACGGATTGGCACCAAATTTACAAAAGTACGCTTTCGGAACCAAGCTCTTGCTTCTACCGCAAATTTGGTGAAAATCCGTCCAGTGGTTTGGGCTGTAGGCATGCGCAAAGTTTTTCCCCCATTCAGTCTATGGGAAAAAAAGACGTTTTGGGACCGCCTCCTATAGCTTTTCCCCCCCTGGACCAAACCTCACCAATCTTTGCAAAAACATTCAGAGTGGACCATATACTTTCTTTGCAAAGTTTGGTCAGGATTCGTCCAGGGGGAGCGAGGTTATAAGCCACCCAAAAAGTGCTGTTCCTATGGAAACAGCAACTTAACCATAACTACACAGCCACTACCGTGGCTCTGTAATATATATATCACACGGCCCGTGGTAGCAGCCACGTAGTTATGGTTAAATTGCTAAGCTCATAGGAAGAGCACTTTTTCGTCGGCTTTTAACTTTGCTACCCCTGGAGGAATATTCACCAAACTTTGCAAAAAATGTATATGGCTGGCTCTGAATTTTTTCGCCAAGTTGGGTGAGGTTTCGTGCAGGGGGGAAAAGTTAAAGGGGGTGTCCCAACATTTGTATTTTTCTCCATAGAATTAATGGGTAAAAACTTTGTGCACGGCTACAGGCCGAACGGCTGGATGGATTTGCACCAAATCTGCGGCAGGAGCGGGTGCTTGGGTCATAAAACATGCTTTTGTGTGTTTGATGGGAATCCGATTGGTACTTTTGTTGCAAACAACTGAAATGTATGTCTCTAAAAATTAGTGATATCTGGGTCCGCTCTGCGGACCCATTTCCCTGTTCGCTCCGCAGACAGAAGTGTCATTGGCCTGCGGTACGGCGTGCCTTCAGAGAACTTTGGACGCGGCCGGTGGTTGGCTGGAGGGAAGTGTGCTCTTTGTCAATATTTTTTGGTAAATGCCACCATGGTGTATCGGAGGACAGTGCGCCGGCGGAAGGGTCTGCACAATATACCGGACGCCATGTGTTGGTGGCAAGAAGGGAGGGGAATGGTGGGGGAGTGAGAAGTGGTTCATGTGACAAATATAAATAGGTGGAAGCAGACGGAGGAGTGGCTGCAGTATTCGTGCGTACCTAGACAGGCGACTACTTTGTGTGATGATTGGAGGCAGCTGTCGTGTTATAACGGCCTGATAGCTTGTGCCGCAACCTGTTTGCGGTGACCTCTTTCCATGGTGAGTGGTGGCAGGTGAATTTCAGAAGGGGAGTGAATTGCACCTGGCATAGGTTGGGTGGGAGTGCGGGTGGCTGTGCTCTGCAGATGGATAGCAGTAGTTGGGCACATGGTGGCATGCATGGGTGCATGAAGTTGCGGTGGGTCTGTTGAAGGATTAGACGATTGGGTGTAGGGGCGAAGGCTGTAGGCCATGTACTCAAGAGCCTAGGGGTTCAGCTCACCCACTACAGCAATGCATGTCTGACTCTGCATCCGGTAGAGGGGGTGCGTGCATAGTGTGGTGTGTGATGATTGGTTGGAGTGGAGCCAATGTTGCAAACAGTACGTGGGTAGCTTGGCAGTGACACAATAGTTTGTGAATGGAAGTGGGTACGGCCGCAGTATGTGAATGAAAGTGCACAGGAGACGGATGGTGCAGTGAAAAGTCACGCAGTGTGGGCACTGGGTTCAGTGTTTGCATACTGTCAGTATGATCTAGGATATGGTTGAAGGGCAGCTTAAATAGTGTGCTGTGTGCAGATTGCTTGGAGTATGGGCAATGTTGTGAACATTTTGTGGTTAGGTTGACAGTGACACAATACTTTCTGAGTGGAAGTGGGTAAGACAATAGTATGTGAATGAAAGGGTGTAAGGGTGCCGGAGACAGTTTCATGTTTGTACATTATGGTAACTGTTGCATTTAACGCTGTGCATAACCATTGCGGTGTGGAGGTTGGGCAGGAGTGCTGGTGCCAGTGGTGCGTATGTGTATAGTGGTAGTTGCTGATATGGTGACATGCATGGTTACATTACAGTGCTGGGAATGAGTGCAAGGAGCACACCCACTGCAGCAATGCAGGTTTTACAGTGCATCAGGCACAGGGTGGTGTTCTTTGGAGAATGGGTGTGGAGCACATTGTAGATGTGCTACAGCAGCACAAGTGAGTTGCAAAGTGTTTATTTTGTGTTCCATGGTTGCGGTGATAGTTGCAACATGCTACAGTATTTGATGTATGGCAGGAGTTGGTGCAGTGAGAAGTTCTGTAGTGTTGCAACAGGGTGCAGTGTTTACGTAATGTGAGTATGGAAGAGGGTATGGTTGAAGTGCACCTTATATGTGCTTGGTTACCCTGCTGTGTGCAGATTTATTGAAGTAGGCCCAACGTTGTGAAGCTGTTGTGCATAGGTTGCCAATGACATAATACTGTGTGAATGGCAGTGGGTAGGAGTGGTGCAGTGTGTGGTATGTTTGTGGATTCTGCTAATTGTGACACGTTTTCATGATTGGGTGTTTTAAAGTGTGGGGAGTTGGCTAGAAGTGCTGCTACGTATGTTACGTTTGTGCATAATGTTAGGTGCCCACATGGTCTCATGCATGGATCCATACTGTTGTGCTGGGTGTGGACAGGGCTGCACTGTTGTGTGCATGGCCAAAGGTGTGCTGGGTGCACCTCAGGTTCTTTATGGATGCTGCAATCGTGCATTCTTTAGCAGTTTCAGGTGGAGGGGCTTTGGAATGAAATGGAATTTGTACTGAGTGTTTAACGGTAAATATGGAGCGGTGTACAGAAATGATAGTGTGCAATGCACAGGTTTTCTATGTGATTGCTGCATGCGTGTTTGCAAATTTGACAGCACCTAATGGGGGAGTGCTGCAAAAATGGCTGTGCAAAGGGAAGAAGTATTGTGTGTGCTTTACTGGGCCATGTCCCTCACTGTAGATGTGAAAACGCATGTGCCACATTCTGCCATTATGAGCATGGTGGACATGGAAATGGACTTGTGGGAAATAGGCAATTAGGTTGACAGGAAGGGGCGTTACCATTTCGTCCCAATACTGTCTCGTGAGGTTGGTCGAGATGGAGAGACACACAGCGCTTATCGTTGGTGATACCTTTGTGCGCCCTCTGCACAGGTGTTGTGTGCAAAGAGGCATTGCTGGTAATTTTGGGTTGGAAGGAGTGGACGTTTTCTGGGGCTGTCAGGGTGACTGAAGTTTCGGCGGGATGGTTCGCCTTTGCAGATATGTGGTGTCCGTCACGAACGTTGACTTTGTCTTAGTGCACTATGCAAGTCTACATTTGGGTTACATGTCATGTGGATATTTAATCCGTCACCTGAAGAGGTTGCTGAACGCAGTGATGCAGATTTTTCCTACTGCCAAGGTTGTTTTCTTATGCATAACACCAAGAGGAGTATGGGCCCATGACGGTGTAATTTGTCCTCAGCCAGAGGTCGGAAGGTGTGTTATAAACAGAATTATGCGTGAATTTATGCAGACTGCTGACATGTTCTCAACCCACTATGAGATCATGAGCTCGCAAAATATGCAGTGGTTCCGTAGAAATGGCATTTATTTGAGCGCCATTGGCAATGCCATTTTCTTTTAGACTGTGCAAGAAGCATTGACCAGAATGTGGTAAACATGTGAGGAGAGGCAAACAGAAATGCATATACAGAGAAAAAACAAAAAAAGTTGCTTGCATGCACATATAAAAACTGCAAAAAAGGTGTTAATATCGAAACACCTTTAAAAAAAACATAAAAACCCAAACAAAGGCTCTTTTAAGAGTCGCCACAACTAACAACGTCCCCTACCCTGGTTGAAAGTTATTCCCCCACTCCCGCGCGTGCGCAGCACAAAAAGTCTGCGAATATCGTGATAGTTGCACAGTGGCACGTGTTAGATTTAGATACACCCCTTTTGCAGATGACACCCATGGAAATGGGCCTGTAGAGACTACGGGATTGGTCAATAAGGTTTGTGGGTGTGGGCTGTGTACGCTAGACTGTGGTACACAGTGCATTTGTCGACAGAAATGCAGAGGGCGTGGTTATGGCTGTGTGTTTTTTACGAGCCACAGGTTGCGGGTTTTAGGTGAGTTTGAAATACATTGACTGAAAGTGAACGGAAAACACTGTGCAGTGGCTGCTCATTGACTGAAAGTGAACGGAAAACACTGTGCAGTGGCTGCTCATTTTGCAATCTATCATGTGGATGTGTAGTGCTATGGAGTACCTACAATGAAGTGACAGATTTTGGTTTGTCTGTGTGACACTTTGGTGACAGGCAATTATGCCGATATTGTTGTTCATTGTGGAGGGAAAATTGCACAGCATGTTAAACGAGTTTCAGTGCCGTTTGCGATGAAGGAGGCGCTTGCCCAGATCATGCGTTAGTTTCCGATCACTTGCATAACTTTCTATTGCATTATGCAGACAACCGATATGGCTACGTCATTTTCTATTTGGTCCGCAAATGGAGAAAGCGCGGTACATTGCGAAGATTGTGCAAATGGCGTACTTGACACATGGGAATATGACGTTTCACAGCACAAACAGTTTTCCAGAGCTATAACGTTCATTTTCCTATGCCTGCCCTCCCGATTTCTGCACATCCCATCCAAATTGCCTTGGTGCTCTTCTTGAAAGTAGTGAAACATTTTTGTAGTAAGTGTTGCGCACTGACACTCTTCAAAACGCTCTGTGACGCATAAAGAAACCTTTCGAAGGGATTGTGTCCTCCGACGTATTCCTTATCTTAGATATCTCTTTCCAGCTTTGCTGGCCTCGGAAAATTTTTCTCTAGAGGGCGCTGCGCGTCGACGTCCGCCGAGTCGATGTCCCTCGACAGCCGCTGTATCGACGTCATCCTGCCTATGAAGGCCGCGCGCAGCGTCCGTTGCTCAGTTCTGTTTTTCCGTGCTTACTCAGTGCCTCGGAATATCGTTGCTCAGTTTCGTAGAGAATTTATCCTATTTCCTCGAGATATTCGATCCATACTCGATGGCTTCCTCGTCGGAACCGACGACCCCTCGGTCCGGCTTCAAAAAATGCTGAAACTGTGGGAAAAAGATGTCGCTGACTGACCCTCACAGAGTTTGTCTGTGGTGTTTGGGAGCTGAACACCATTGTTCGGAGTGTGAGGACTGTATGTCCATGACAGCTAAGGCCCTGAAGGAGCGTAGGGGGAAGCTGGAAAAAGGTAAGACTTCAAATGCTTCTTCTTCCCCGATGAAGTCGAGACATTCATCTCCTCGACACCATTCGCGCTCCAGGTCTCGGAGTGGGTCCCATCACTCCTCGAGATCGAAGCACTCGAAGAGGAGACGTCGAAGATCCCTTTCTCTGTCCTCCTCTTCCTCTGTTTCTCCTAAGAGAATCCCTTGCCCCACGAAACACAGTTCCCGGGCTAAATGGGAGGAATTCCGGAAAAATATGATGAGCGTCTTCGAGAAAGCGGCCTCGACCCCCTCGAAGACTGCCGAGAGCGATGCTCTGGTCGAAAGACCTGAAGGTCAAAAACGCCACGAGTTGCAGTACCCGGCGAAGGAAGCTTCTCGAGCGTATCACGAACCCTCGAGTAAAGCTATGACCTCGAAACCTTCATCGAAGGTGCCGTCGACACACGGGTCTGTCGACTCGATGCCATCTTCGACACCGGTGTCGACGCCAAGGAAAGTCACGGTTGCGGTGCACCCAGTGGCTATCCCCAGGTCCTCGATGACGATGGCGTCAAGATTGTCGACTTCCTCGAGCAGAATCCCAATTCTATCGAGGACCTCGAGGCCTCCGCCTTTGTTTTCGACGCCACGCTCGAAGCCTTCGGCGTCGACGACATCAACGTTTTCGAGGCTGATTGCAACAAGTTTGGCACCCTCTGCCTTGGAGATGGGTTTCACACCCTTTGTGAGTTCAGACCAATTGAGAACTATGTCCTCAATTATGGAAGAGGGAGAACTATCTGACCAAGAAGAGACATTTGAGTTGCAGGGACCTGCAACCCCAGTTCAAGAGGAGTTATCCTGAGAAGAACGCAGGTTAAAGGAACTCCATGATTCCTTACATGAGGCAAGTGGGTTAGACACTTCCCCTGAGGTGGAGTTCGCTAGGCCAGACCCGGGGGAGCATGCTGAAACCCCCTATAGAGCCTTAATGGCCAGGATCACAGAAATTATGGGGTGGTCAACACCTTCACAGGCTTTCCAACAAGATGACCTCACGGATATTCTTGATAAAGGTCCACAGGAGGATCCTGTAGTGCCTTTTCATAAAGCTCTTCAAAGGAAAATCATGACGAACTGGGAAACCCCAGATGTCGTCCCGGCAGTAAATAAAAAACTGTCTACTAAATACAGGGTATCTTCTGCAGACCCGGAGTTTTTGTCCAAACACCCATCCCCAGAAAGTCTGGTGGTACAGGCAGCATCTTCTACTGATATCAAGACTGCTTACCCTACCGCCCCACAGGACAGGGACGATAAGAAATATGATGCTATGGCAAAGAAAGTTTTTTCGGCATGTAGCATGGCGTTAAAATCTATTAATGCTACTTGCACCCTTGCTAGATTCAGCCATACACTTTGGGAGTGTGCTTCTACAGCAGCTGACTGCATCCCGGAGGGAGAAGAAAGGGAGGCGTTCCTTAATATCATACAGGACGGTAAAGACGCTATGTGCGAATCCCTCCAGACGGGCATTGATTCGGCTGACAGTATCAGCAGAGCAATGGCGGCAAGTACAACAACCAGGAGATTTGCTTGGTTGAGAAAGTCTGGTTTTGCCCCAGATGTGCAAGCCAGGCTCTTGAACATGCCATTCGATGGCTCTTCTTTGTTTGGGAAAAAAGCAGATGACAGTTTAGAAAAACTGCAAACATCAAAGGCAGCAGCAAAATCCCTAGGCGCTGCAATCCGTCAGACACCTTTTCGTTCCACAGGATCCTCTGCGAGAGACAAGTCCTTTCGCTTCTACTCCGCATTCGGAAGAGGTAGAGGACGACCGGCTCAAAGGGGACAAAGAAGAACTACCCGAGGTGGACGGGGTAGATATTCAAAAGCTGCAGCAACGTCAGATGCTTGGGCATTGGAAACAGTTGCCCAAGGTTACTGCCTGCCTCTCCTACGCATACCTCAGAGTCATCCACCGGGGATCAGCTCTCAAAAAGCTCCAGATCCGCTCCTCTTGCAGGAAATTTTAGACCTGCTAGAGAAAGGTGCCATAGAACCGGTACCTGTAGCGGAGAGGAACAAGGGCTGGTACTCCCCTTACTTTCTCATTCCAAAGAAAGACGGGGGACTGAGACCCATCTTGGACTTGGGAGAATTGAACAAATTCCTCAGGAAAGACAAATTCAAGATGGTAACTCTTTCTCAGATCCTTCAGGCCCTTCAGTTCCAGGAATGGTTGGTATCTCTGGACCTTCAGGACGCTTATTTCCATGTGCCTATCCATCTCAAACACAGGAAATACCCGAGGTTCGCAATTGGCAACTCTCATTATCAATTTCGAGTGCTGCCATTTGGGCTGACCTCCGCCCCGGGGGTCTTCACCAAGTTAATGTCGGTAGTGGCTCCAAGGCTAAGGAGGGAAGGGATTCACGTCTACCCCTACCTGGACGATTGGTTGATCAGGGCTGTATCTTCGGAACAAGCTCAGATCCAGCTAAATCACGTTTGTCACTCCCTTCACAGACTGGGCTTCTCCCCCAATTTAAAGAAGTCACAAATGATACCATCGCAGAGACTCCAGTTCATCGGAGCGATCCTGGACACTTCCCTGGGAAAAGCCTCGCCACCAGAGGTGAGGGCTCAAGATATTCTACAGATGGTTACCAAGTTCCAAAATGCCCGTCTCCCAGCCTTCGACTTTTTGAGGTTGCTAGGCCTCATGGCATCCTGCATTTTCCTAGTGCCAGAGGCTCGCCTGAGAATGAGATCCCTCCAGTGGGCACTGAGAACTCAGTGGTCACAATTATCAGGAAGAATGACAGATCTTCTTCAGGTTCCCGACAGGTTGGCTCGAGACCTTCAGTGGTGGGCCTGTCAGGAGAACATTCTGAAAGGAGAACAGTTTTGGCAACCCTGGCCGGAGATAACAGTAGTCACGGATGCCTCACTCACGGGGTGGGGAGCCCCCGCCAACGACTTGACCATCAGCGGTCGTTGGTCTCCATCGGAGTCCAGACTACATATCAACATGTTCGAGCTGAGGGCCATCAGACTTGCGCTGAAGGCGTTCCTGCCATCTGTACAAGGGAAGAATGTCCTGATAATGACGGACAACACAGTGGCCATGCATTACCTCAACAAAAGAGGAGGCGTAGGATCACTACCTCTGTGCAGAGAGGCGATGCAGCTCTGGTTTTGGGCAATCCAAGAAGGAATCTCTCTATCGGCAGTTCACCTAGCCGGAGAGAAGAACTTGACAGCGGACGCTCTGAGCAGGCAGAGCACAGTCTCCCACGAGTGGGAACTAGCTCAGGAAGTCCTTCAAGAGATCTTCGCCCTTTGGGGAACCCCTCAGGTTGATCTGTTCGCCACCAGTGTCAACAGGAAGTGCGATCTGTTCTGTTCAAGGGAATTTCCCCCGAGAGGAGCTCTGGGAGACGCGTTCATAGTGGACTGGGAGTTTCCACTTCTGTACGCGTTCCCACCGGTCCCTGTCATTCCTTAAATGATCAGGAGGTTGAGAAGATTCCGGAAAACCATGACCCTAATTGCCCCGGTTTGGGCCAGGAGAACGTGGTACCCGGACCTTCTAGACTTGTCCATCTGCCCTCCAATTCGACTTCCACTCAGAGAGAATCTACTCTCACAGAAGGGAGGTCAGGTTCTCCATCCAGACATCAAAACCCTCAACCTTCACGCTTGGCTTCTGAAAGGCTGAGGTACAAAGATTGGGACCTCCCTGATGATGTTATGGAGGTGTTGCTTTCGGCAAGGAGGCCAGCAACAAAGTCTTTATACTGCTGCCGTTGGAACAGATTTTGCAGCTGGTGTAGAGAAAAGAATATCGACCCCTTTTCATGTGGTACACCAATGGTTTTGTCCTTCCTACTCTATTTAGCGAATTCAGGCCTTCAAGTTGGCACCATTAAGGGCTACTCGCAGCGCTATCCATCTTTAAGCGCACTGCGGAAGAACCATCCTATTTCAAGTTACCCTTGGTAGTACAGTTTCTAAAGGGGTTAACTAACGTTTATCCCCCAAGACCATTCCAGGTTCCCCTATGGGATTTAAACTTAGTCCTAACTTTGCTGATGGGCACACCTTTCGAACCACTCCATTCTTGTTTAAGATTTCTTACACTTAAAACTGTTTTATTAATAGAACTTACATCTGCTAGAAGGGTGAGCGAGTTACAAGCTCTTTCTTGTAAACCCCCTCATACAATCTTTCACAAAGACAAAGTTGTTCTGCAATTGAAGCCTAATTTCCTCCCAAAGGTGGTTTCTGAATTCCATATCACTCAGAAGATTACCCTTCCATCTTTCTATCTTCCTCCTCATCCGGGGAAAGAGGAAGAGAGGTTACACAGGCTGGACCCAAGAAGGGTTTTAAGTTTTTACATCAGTAGACTGGCTAGGATAAGACAAGCAGACCAGCTGTTTGTAGGCTACGCAGGTCACAAGCTGGGGTTACCGATAACTAAGCAGACCATTTCCAGATGGATCATTCTAGCCATTTTGGAATGTTATAAACTGGCAGGAAAAGAGCCCCCTCAAAATTTTAGGGCTCATTCGACCAGAGGTATCGCAGCTTCATCGGCCCTCAAAAGAGGAGTGCCGGTTAAAGACATATGTGCGGCTGCCACATGGTCGTCCGTCCATACCTTTACACGGTTTTACAACTTGGATTCCTCCTCCAGTCAAGAGACTAGGTTTGGAAGGGCAGTATTGCACTCTATTCATCAATAAAAGGAAGCATGAAGTCAGTACTCCCACCTCCAATAACAGAATACTGCTATGGGAGCCTATCTAAGATAAGGAATACGTCGGAGGACACAATCCCTTCGAAGAACAAGTTACTTCTTACCTTGTAACGTTCTTTCGATGGGATGTTCCTCCGACGTATTCCTTATCGACCCTCCCATCCATCCCCGCAGTACTATTTCCCTTGTTGTTACAGCTTATGCTCCTTCAGGGTGATTAGTCTAGTCCAGAAAGAATAATTGTGGGCTACAAAACGGAACTGAGCAACGGACGCTGCGCGCGGCCTTTATAGGCAGGATGACGTCGACGTCGATACGGCGGCTGTCGAGGGACATCGACTCGGCAGACGTCGACGCGCAGCGCCCTCTAGAGAAAAATTTTCCGAGGCCAGCAAAGCTGGAAAGAGATATCTAAGATAAGGAATACGTCGGAGGAACATCCCATCGAAAGAACGTTACAAGGTTAGAAGTAACTTGTTCTTCTACAGTGACCCCCTTTCTAACAGATGCAAGTGCAGAGACTATTGCTTATAGATCAAACTGCTGAAGTCATGCTTGGTTAAGCCAGTTTTATTAGATAAGGAGCTGGTTCAGCTGATCTATAGCTGCAATTAAGTTGGTAGATTTCAGAAGGCTGCTCAGAAAGCTCAGAGGGCTGTGTTTTGGGTGCGGAGGGGCAGGTAGTGAATGGGACTAGTCATAGGGACTAGCATGGCCATGGCCGGTGAGACGAATCGCGGGATACAGTCACTTCTCCCCAGGGGGCAGCCTTTCCGTGAGAGGCTAGCGAGATTAGCCCTGCTACGCAATATCTTCCCCATGAGTAGAGGCAA